>NC_088887.1:111009520-111312550 GCF_037157495.1 Lathamus discolor | reverse complement strand
CTGCTGTTAAGAATAAACCCCCAAAATAAGATGATGAACAGCTGTAACAGAATAATGAGCTTGTATCATCCTGGAGCACAACATGTGTTAAGATGCAAACATGACGAGAACTTCTGTCTAGTGTAAAATTCTTAAAAGTCACACACAGAACTAACTTACCTATCATATTTACTTGTTCTGCTAGTGAGAATATTTTCTTAAGAATCCAGGTAATTAGTTTACATTTGTTTTTTCTAATTTTTGGTGGCCATGGCTCAGTTAGCCATTTCCAACTCCCAAAGTACACTAAAAAGTTGTAAATGAAGCAAGTTGCCCAGGGAGGTTGTGAGTGCTCCATCCCTGGCAGTGTTCAAGGCCAGGTTGGATGAAGCCTTGGGTGGGATGGTTTAGTGTGAGGTGTCCCTGCCCATGGCAGGGGGGTTGGAACTAGATGATCTTCAGGTCCTTTCCAACCCTAACTATTCTATGATTCTATGATTCTAAGTTCAGTGGCCTGTTCTGAATAAATGCATCAAAACCTTGGATCTCAGAGGTGGTTTCCACAAATTCTGAACACTGTGGACAAAATCCCAGATTATATATTTAGCTGGTATATTAGAGGACTGAAACTGAAACCAGTAAGAAGATGCACTCATAAACATTAAAAAGTTGATACTTAACAATATCTAAGCCCTGTAATATGCACACTGTATTAAATCCCATTCTGTATATATTAAAAATATATAGTAGAATATAAAGTATCTAATTACCCTGTAGCAGGATGCATTTATGCACATACATAGATACACTCTGTATTTATGCAAACCCAAAGCTCCACGTATCACCTGGGACAAAGCAGATGATAGAATGATAGAATAGTTAGGGCTGGAAAGGACCTTAAGATCATCGAGTTCCAACACACCTACCATGGACAGGGACATCTCCCACTAAACCATACCACCCAGGGCTTTATACAACCTGGCCTTGAACACCGCCAGCGATGGAGCACTCACAACTTCCCTGGGCAACCCGTTCCAGTGCCTCACCATCCTCACAGTAAAGAATTTCTTCCTTATATCCAATCTAAACTTTCCCTGTTGAAGTTTTAACCCGTTACCCCTTGTTCTGTCACTACAGTCCCTGCCAAAGAGTCCCTCCCCAGCATCTCTATGGGCCCCCTTCAGATACTGGAAGGCTTCTATGAGGTCTCCAAGCAGCTTTCTCTTCTCCAGGCTGAACAGCCCCAACTTTCTCAGCCTGTCTTCATATGGGAGATGCTCCAGTCCCCTGATCATCCTCATGGCCCTCCTCTGGACTTGTTCCAACAGTTCCATGTCCTTTTTATGTTGAGGACACCAGAACTGCACACAATACTCCAAGTGAGGTCTCACGAGAGCAGAGGGGCAGGATCACCTCTTTTGACCTGCTGGTCATGCTTTTTTTGATGCAGCTCAGGATATGGCTGGCTTTCTGGGCTGCGAGCGCACACTGAAGCCGGCTCATGTTCATTTTCTCATTGACCAACACCCCCAAGTCCTTCTCCGCAGGGCTGCTCTGAATCTCTTCTTTGCTCAATCTGTAGCTGTGCCTGGGATTGCTCCAACCCAGGTGTAGGACCTTGCACTTGTCATGGTTAAAATTCATGAGGTTGGCATCAGCCCACCTTATAAGTGTGTCAAGGTCCCTCTGGATGGCATCCCTTCCCTCCAGCATATCAACTGAACCACACAGCTTGGTGTCATTGGTAAGCTTGCTGAGGGCACACTCAATCCCACTGTCCATGTCACCAACAAAGATGTTGAACAAGACTGGTCCCAACACCGATCCCTGAGGGACACCACTCATTACTGGTCTCCAGCTGGACATCGAGCCATTGACCACAACTCTTTGCGTGTGGCCATCCAGCCATTTCTTTATCCACCGAGTGGTCCACCTATCAAATTGATGTCTCTCCAATTTTGAGAGAAGGATGTTGTGTCAAATGCTTTGCACAAGTCCAGGTAGATGACATCAACTGCTCTACCCCTTTCCACCTGTTCTGTAGCCCCATCATAGAAGGCCACCAAATTGGTCAGGCAGGATTTCCCCTTAGTGAAGCCATGCTGGCTGTCACCAAGCATCTTGTTGTTTTTCATGTGCCTTAGCATGCCTTCCAGGAGAATGTGCTCCAAGATTTTGCCAGGCACAGAGGTGAGACTGACTGGTCTGTATTTCTCCAGGTCATCTGTTTTCCCCTTCTTGAAAATGGGGGTTATATTTCCCTTTTTCCAGTCGTCAGGAACTTCACCTGACTGCCATGATTTTTCAAATATGATGGCCAGTGGCTCAGCAACTTCATTCGCCAGCTTCTTCAGGACCCGTGGATGGATTTCATCACATCCCATGGACTTCTGTACCTTCAGGTTTTTAAGATGGTCTCGAACCACATCCTCTCCTACAGTGGGCCCAAGGTCTTCATTCTCACAGTCCCTGCATCTGCCTTCCAAGACTTGGTTGGTGTGGTCAGAACATTTGCCAGTGAAGACTGAGGCAAAGAAGTCATTGAGAACCTCAGCCTTCCCCAAATCCCGTGTAGCCAGTTCTCCCGATAGCTTCCGGAGTGGGGCTACGGTGTCCCTAGTTCATTTTTTATTCGCTACATACCTAAAGAATCCCTTCCTGTTATCTTTCACATTCCTAGCCAAGTTTAATTCTAACTGGGCCTTAGCTTTCCTAAGCTGGTCCCTAGTTTCCTGGACAACATCCCTGTATTCTTCCCAGGCCGCCTGTCCTTGCTTCCACCTATTATAAACCTCTTTTTCCCTTTGAATTTTTCTCAGCAGCTACTTGTCCATCTAAGGAGGTCTCCTGGCCCTCCTGCTACACTTCATTCTAGTTGGGATGCAACACTCCTGAGCTTGGAGCAGGTGATCCTTGAGTATCAACCAGCAGTCTTGGGCCTCCCTGCCCTCTAGGGCTATATCCCATGGAACCTTACTAAGCAGGCTCCTGAAGAT
This sequence comes from Lathamus discolor, assembly GCF_037157495.1. Taxonomy (NCBI): domain Eukaryota; kingdom Metazoa; phylum Chordata; class Aves; order Psittaciformes; family Psittacidae; genus Lathamus; species Lathamus discolor. The sequence continues at coordinate 111,309,575 of NC_088887.1, read as the reverse complement.
GATACTGATCAGAGAGGAAGCTGAACTGAAACCATTTTTGTCAACAAAATTTGGTACCCTAAGATAAAGCCGAGTTATCTTACCTCAATATTTAATATGTACTTGAAATGGATGTCTAGGTTAGAAAAGCGATCTCTAATAAATTACAAGAGTAGCCCTGAAATCAATAAAACCATCGCGACACCCTTCCATAAATCAACCTCAAAGCTATAAAGCAGACCAAATGTAACATAGTGAAACCAATTTGCATATTTTACACTTAAATGCTTCTTAGTAAGATTAAAAACTAGAAACCAAGTAACTGCTAATACCACAGGATGAAAAAAAAATAAACCAAAACCCAGAGGGCATGACCTAACTAAAAAATTTAAGCAGCATTTGAGAAATACTTGTTACACTGAGGTATCTCAATTTTCTTTCCCATGGATGCAAGACAATTTAACTTTCTGCTTTGCAAATACAAACTCACCAGCAAGCAGGCTGGAATAAACCCATCCTCTGTACAGTGCTCTGCATATTCTTTCAAATCTGAGCTTTCCAAAATAAATTCACGGCAGGTAGCCAGAAGTTTTTCTTGTTGTAAATACCCTGCAAGAAATCAGATGGAAAATTTTGCTATTTTTTTCACTACTCCTGCTCAATAGGTATCAAAGCATTAACACAACCAGCTGCATACAGCGCTGAAATAAGATTTGTATGTTGGACAAGGATAGGGAGGTTATTTTCAAAAAAGATACATCTTTCAAAATATTTCTGTAATAGTTAAAATCAGAAAGAGCACAAATATATTAGTGATACCACACAGGATTTACAATCTCTCCAAGACTGGAAGTGAGGCAACATGAAAAATTTCTGATTGATTTTAGCACAAACAATACTGTACAGACAAGAAAATGAAAGTTCTTGGCTCAGGAGGCTGACAAACCAACCCTTGCACAGGCTGAACAACTCAGTGTGATAATTAAATGGAATTCTCTAACATTCTATTAATGAAGTGCATTGCTATGTAAGAATAGCTCTCCACACATCCTCCTGTTTCAAAACAAGTAAAACCTGTGCAGTTGTTACAACAGTGTGTAAGATTTATTAAAAAAAAAGGCATTGTGCAAAATTAATAACAGCAAAATGTTTCCCCCCACTTAACTGTAATTTTCATTTCAAATAGACGTACCAGCTGGAACTTGTGCTCTGCACACACCCCAGGACTCATAACTTACCTTAACAGGACATACACTGAAAAAATTTACTTTTCCAAAATTCCATTCCTCAGCAAATATGTTCTGCTTAATCAAACTTTTTAAGACCTGCTTTAATCTTCAAATACTCTAAACATTAAAAGATAGAAATAGACCAATCTGCATGAAGGATTCTAGAACAAAGAACCACAAAAGAAAATGTCTCTTCTTTTTTGCTTGTAGCAGAACTTAACATGCAATGTTTTAAAGAGAGGATAAAATATGTGCCTAATTATACAATGCAGGATACATACACATCAGTGTATCTATTTCAGTGGAGCCCCAGAATGATCCCCGTCAGTTCAGGAATGCCTATAGGAAAATGTAGCATTAAGTCTCTATGAAGAGAAATACCCTTCAGCAGATAACAAGCATAGCTGGAAAAAGCAGATCATATTTCAGACACATAAGCCCTTGTTCAGATCTTCAACAAATACGCAAACTTGAAAGTTAAACACAGTTTGGGATTAACTACTGTGAGTTTAATCACAGTGTATGAGCTGACCTATCTGACACAAAGCATTTGTGGTACCTGTGGAAAAGGAAGGGCTATCCTATTTAATTATTCAAATACATTTTGCTATAAAACTCTCAGGCCACAAATTGCTGGAAGCTGAAAGGGTGTTTAGGGAAAACACAATTATATGCCAGTTTTATGCTTATCCACCATCCATTGCTGCCCAGGATGGGAGATGGGGTGTTAGGCTAGGTAAAGCTTTCATCTGTGTTGGTGTCATGGTTTTGACACACTGTCAGATCTGTCGTTATCTCAGCGTTTTGCTGGGTGTCACAAAGGACTGTCCTGGTTTAAGCCCAGCCAGTAACTCATAACCACACAGCTGCTCTCTCACTCCGCCCCTTCTTCCATTCACCCTCCAGGCAGGATGGAGGAAAAATCGAAAGAATGTAAACCCCACAGGGTGAGATAAGAACACTAGAGTATAATACAAAACTACTACTACTAGTAATGATAAGGGAAATAACACGTGGAAAGAAAATAAAACTAAAAAGGGAAGGGAAAAAAACCCCAACAATAAAGCTGGTTTACAACAAGTGATGCACAGTACAGTTGCTCACCACCCGCTGACCAATACCCAGACCCAACCCAAGCAGTGATCCGGGCCTTCTGGGTGACTCCCTCCAGTTTACATACTGGGCATGACATGCTGTGGTATGGAATACCCCTTTGGCCAGTTTGGGTCAGGTGTCCTGTCTCTGTTCCCTCCCGGCTTCTCATTCCCCTCCTCACTGGCAGAGCATGAGAGACTGAAAAGTCCTTGATTAGAGTAAGCTCTACTGTGCAACAACTAAAACATTGGTGTGTTATCAGCATTGTTCTCAGACTGAAGCCAAACACAGCACTGCACCAGCTACTAAGAAAGAGAAAAATAACTGTTACAGCTGAAACCAGGACAATTGGTACAGCTTTCTTACAGTCAAGCTCAAGTAGACACTTACGTAGCCTTGCAAGTTTTCTTTCTTGAACCTGCTACTACAGTATTCCAAGGCATGACCAAATGCTTGCATACAGGGAAATTCAGCACATACACTAACTTCTTGCAAAATAAGGCATCTCCAAGCTTAAAAATGCCTAAATTAAGATCTGTGCAACTGAACTCCTGTGCACACACTGTATAATGGCATAGCCGTACACAATGTTTAATGTCACCAAAACCAAATTAAGGGCACAAAAGGCATAGTACCTTCTGAACTATCTTAAGAAATGTAATGACACACATCTAACTCGTAGTACACATTCACTTTTGTAGTAATTAGAAAAAGATATATTTTCTTATGTATTTTTCTATGGGTGAGCTCATCACATTTTAGTTTTGTTTGTTAAACCAATATTCATCAACCTTCACAGGACCAGAAAGACTATATAGAGAGGGAAAAAAAAATTAAAACAAAAAGGAAGAATTGTTGCACTGGGAATGCTGTTTATCCACCCAAATTCAAAGATGCTTCATAGAAAAGGAATCCCTGTCAGAAGACAGAAAGAGCTACAGTGAATATCCTGGTCTACAACCTTAAATGCTTAGATAGAAGCATTTATAGAATAGAATACAAGCTTGATAGACATGATACACACACCATGCCACCACAGAAACAAGATAGGACGGATCATCCTTAGGACGCTAAATGTTGCTCAGTTGTATAAAGTCCCTGGTAAGCATGTGAGCAAGGTTTTCTACCCAGATACCTGTAACTTAGCCCCATTTTTAACAGAAAAGTACAGCAAGATACCTCCCTTTTATGATTTTAAATGTTCTTTTAAAACACATGGGGTTTCTAATAATCCTTTGTTACTTCATAATAATAAAATCATCATACCTCTTACTAGCCTTGCTTCTCAAGACAGTAGCAAGAAACACTTCAGGTAATATTTAAAACTAAAATGTGCCAGTGGAATGCTGAAGACAAGATACAGTCTTAATGGCTTTGTATTCAAAAACATGTGAACAACAGAAAACCAAATCTCAACGCAAGCTGCCAGGAAATCCTGGCAACCTGTGCCAAAAGGTCCCGACAGATCACAGAATGGTTTGGGTTGGAAGGAACCATCCAGTTTCAACCTCCCTGCTATGGGTGCAGGCACCTTTCACTAGAGCAGGTTGCTCCAAGCCCCATCCAAACTAGCCTTGAACACTGATTCTCTGGGCAACCTGTGCCAGGGCCTCACCACCCTCACAGTAAAGAATGTCCTCCTAATATCTAATCTGAATTTCCTCTCTTCCAGTTTAAATCCATTCCCCCTTGTTCTGTCACTACACGCCCCTGTAAAAAAATCTCTTTCCAGATTTCTTGTAGGCCCCTTTAGGTACTGGAAGCTGCTCTACGGTTTCCCTGGAGCCTTTTCTTCTCCAGGCTGAAAGGCCCAGCCCTCTCAGCCTGTCTTCATAAAAGATGTTTTGGCTCACCCTTGTATCCCTCCTGGAATCGTATACTTTTAACAGCTCCTTCACCAGACAGCTGTCTGTCCGGGGACACCAGAGACCACCACATTCTCGTGGAGTCACAGCTGGGGAGCAGTTACCGCCGGGCGGACTTCCCTGCGCCCGGAGCGGCTCCGGAGGCCCCAAGGCCCCTCAAGACCGAGCTGCGTTTTCTTCCCGCTGGAGACCAGGCCGGAGGAGCGAGGGGGGCAGCCCAGAGACCGCTGCCATGGGCCTACGCCTCGGAGACAGAAGCAACGACAACCCCTGCCCAGGGGAGCCGATCACGGCGCGGTCGAGGGTCAAGGGCGTAGGGGCTCCGTGCTCCTGGCCGCGCCGAGGGCGCTACGGGCGGCTGACAGTCCCCAGCGGAGACCCCGTGGCGCGGCCGCCGCCTGCCCCCACCCCGGGAGACCCGCCGCGTCTCAGCGGCGAGAGGCGGCCCCGCCCGCCCTCACTGGCTCACCCCTTCACTCACCCAGCACCAGCCGGGCCACGTCGGACGGCAGCAGCATGGCCCGAGGCGGCAGCGAGAACGGGGACAGGCGGGAGGCAGCGGAACGCAGCTCCGAGAAGGCACAACTCAGCCGCCCCGCCACCGAGGCGAAGGCGCGGAAACTGCCAGCTAGCGCCAGCCCAGCTCCTTCCGCCGGAACTTGCCGCTGCCGCTCATCCACTTCCAGGTCCGCCCGCAGCCGCCGGTGTGCGTGCACGCTGCTGGGAGGAGAGGGGGACCCGCAGCGCAGCCGCGGGCGCCCGTTCCACCCAGCCGGCTCCCACCGCCCCCAGGCCCGCTCGGAGGTGGGCCCGCTCCTATTCCCCTTTTCCGACCTGCACCGGGTTGCGGCGGCTGCTCAGCCTCCGCTTCCCTTGCCCGGGTTGGAGCCCTCCCGGGTGGTGAGCCCAGCTCCGCCGCTCTTGGCCAGCTGAGGTGACGGGCCCGGGCTCAGCCCAGCGGCCGTCGTGCCGCTGTTTGGGGGGTGGCCGCCCCGGCTACGCCCGCGGGGACCTCACGCCTGCTGCGGGGGTACCGGAGCGGGAGGTCGCCGTTGGTGTAACGCCCCGTGCGCTGGCGCGGGAGCATCTCGGGGCGGGGGGGCGGAATGCCTGTGGAGCAGTGATTTATGCACGCCTGATGTGTGCCCACCTTGGCCGATGTAGCCTTTACCACGAGGTGAAGGTGGTCATAATGGGTAGTTGGAAAACTATGTAACTAGTAAGAGAAACAGTAGAGGGATTCAGTATTAGGAATTTTTCGCTGTTGTTATTATGCCTGTTGAAATGCTCTTAAGTATGAACTAGAGGGCTAACATCTTCCTGTTTGATACCCAGACCCTACAACATAAAACCCATGTTGCTACAGTTCTTGGTCCACCATTTTTCAGCCCATCAGCTTTTTAGACACTGTTAGTGTTAAAATGTTACTTCCTCTTTTCAGTTTCTCTTTCAGCAAAAGCATCAAGTTTAATTTCATAATTTAAATGAGTTAGCTGTACTGAACAGCCAGCCTTCCTGCTTACGTTTTATTTTCATACATACCTATTAGCCAATGTATCTCTTGATCATGCTTAGTCCCAGCCAGATCTTGACAGAAGCCAAAAGCAATAAATAAAAGGCAGTAGATACTTCAGGTTTTGCTTGTGTAAGTGTCTGGTTTTTATATTCACACTGAAGTGCTCAAGGTGCAGTGCTGTGTATCATGAATGCCCATTCTCAGTCACTTACTGAAGCCTCAGCAGCATGTGCTTGGAGTTACTTTGAGTTTGTCTTTTTCTGACAGAGTTTCTCTTGGGTCTGCTTTAAAGGTGTAAAAGGAGAAGCCTGAAAATTGTGTACAATGTCACTGTTGTGTTCTGCATCAGCATAACTCTATGTAAACTAGAAATGCAGGATCTAGCTAATTCCAACCTCTGTTGAAGAAGATGAGGCATAATTTTAAGTGGCTATAGAAGTAAAAGGTTGTTTTCTCTTATGATTGATACTTGAGCATTCTTTGACATGTTGAGTCCAGAGGGATTTGTCAATGTGGTAGTGCATTTCTATAAAAATGTGGGGTATGAGAGAGGAAGAGTTTTCAAAGTGCTACCTTCTCCTGGCAGCATGAGGTTGACACGGGTAGTGATAACAGCTGGCTGTTTCCCTGAGTGTGTTCAGCTCTGTGTCATTTGAATCTTCATAAAATTTCACTCCATACTGCCTGGCCAACTCTACTCTTACCACTCAGAAAAAGGGAAGAAGTCATGTGAGGGGGGTGTCTGCTGTTATTCTTTGACCATTGCATTTGGGAATAGGTTATATTCTTGCCGTGAGATTTTGCTTCAGTCTTGTGATCAATAAGACTAACCCAGATATGAATGAGATTTTCAGTGAAATGGCACTGTGGTTGTCTTTGATTCTGGAGGGAAGACCTTTTAACAGTCTGCCAGAACCTAAAGGGGCCTACAAGAAACGCTAAGGGGGACTTTTTACATGGGCATGTAATGACAGAACAAGGGGGAATGGCTTTAAACTGAACACAGGTAGTTTTAGATTGGATACAAGGAAGAAATTCTTCCCTGCAAGGGTGCTGAGACACTGGCACGGGTTCCCCAGAGAAGCTGTGACTGCCCCATCCCTGGCAGTGTTCAAGTCCAGGCTGGATGGGGCTTAGAGCAACCTGCTCTAGTGGAAGGTGTCCCTGCCCATGGCAGGGGTTGGAACTGATGAGCTTTAAGCTCCCTTCCAAGCAAAAGCATTCTATAATTTTAAATATATCCCATTGCCATTTCTTTGACTGGTTGACTTGGCTCTGTATAAAATAAAATAATTACTGTTTTATCATTTCCTTCTCTTTGCAGATACAAATGACCCTTCTGTTAAACTGAACCATGAGTCTTGCATTACACAATCTGCTTGTTTGTTGTCGTCGTCTTGAAAATGAGAAAGCTGTGGAGCGAAGGGTAGCAAGTTTTCTTTTAGTGTATGTGCCTCAATTGGCAGTGAAGAGAATCATTAATAATTCTTTTTCTTGAAATACATTTTCAGAAGGAAATTGAAAATTTCAAGCGACTTCTCCGTGATTCTGAAACAGTTCTCCAGCTGGACCGGAATTCTGATTCTAAACACGGAAAGCAGCTCAACTGGGATGCTGTATTTAGGTAGTTTCCTTTGTTTTTTTTCCTTTGTGAATGGTTGCAGTTTTCTTACTTGAAACATCATTCTTTTGTTTATTGGGCCTTTTTTAATGCTGATCTTTCTACAGGTTGATTTAGTCTTCTTGTCAGCTTGTAAACAAGAAGTGACTTATGTTAGTCTCTGAAGGAAGTAAATTTAAAATAGCCAAAATGCAACACATGCAGAAAACTGCTGGGAAACTGATCATTAATTAGGTGGTTGTTTTTTCTTGCAAAAAATAATAATTGCTTTCTTTTATCGAAAATTATCCTCTGCATCTTATTTTCAATGTATAGTTCATATGTAGATTATAGATAGCTCATTAGGATGTTTTGTGTTCCTGAGTTCTTCACAATACAGTAGAAGGAGTGTGGCTTGTGAATTAAAGAAGCTGGGCTGAGGTTTGTAGAGGCCCTTTTTTTGTATAATCTGCTTTAGGCGCACTGTGAGATTGGACTGAGCATTTGTACAGTCTGCTCTTAGAGCAAGTGGGACCAGTGTTAAATATGTTAAAAGTGCCTCTGAAGTGTTAGCTTTCATAGGCTGGTGTCTGGTCAGCTTTCCATTATGTTTTTAATTGCTCAGCATTGGAGTAGTTCTTGTTTCGTAGCTGTACCAGTAATATCACAAGAGGTATTTGATAAATTTTATATGTTTCTTTTGAGATGGCCAGAAATACATTAGAAATACATAGGAGGAATACAGAAATACAGATTCTAAACTGAATATAAATAGAAGGCCAGAAAATTGACAGTAATTGCTAGCGACAAAGCCAGTGAAAAGTTTAATCTATTTTTAGATCTAAAATGTAATCATGTTAACTTTTAACAATAGTGAAATAGGACTTGGAAGTTTTTCCCCAGTAAAAACAGTGAGGAATACTTCTTACTGTTTTGTTGTACAATGTTGCAGCTTAAATAGGAAGACTTGTCATTGGGTTTTTTTTTTCCCTAATTATAAATTGTATGTTTAGCATTATACAAAGTTTAAAGGAAAATTTGTTTTCTATCAAAGGTGCTTCTGGATTTGTTTAGAATTTACAGCTCCTTTAATAGATTATTTCTGTCATTCTAAAACTGTAATATATTTCAGTTTGTTTTAGTCCTTGATATTTAGAATTGTGAGAAGAACAAGCACTGACAGTCTAGGCTAAAACTGTAATTACCTATTTTGCTTTAGTCATAAATGTGCAGATACTTAATTAATCTCTTTTATTTTTGAAGTGTCTTGCAGAAGTATTTCCAGAAAGAAATGAAAAACCTTCAGCTGACCAAACCAAATGCATCTGCTTCAACCCAAACTACCAGACAGAAAAAAATGCAAGAAGTTGGAAGCTTGGTCAAATATTTAATCAGATGTGCTAATAAAAGTCAGTAACATCTGTTCATATGGAATTACTGTTTTGTTTTGGTGCTTTGTTTTCAACTTTGAGTTTTTACTCTGATGCAAGTTACCAGGGTAGGGTTCATCTTGCTCACTTCCAGGTGTTCACAATTTAAGTATCTTGATGTGAATCAGTCCTTTGTGCTCTTTCTCTGTCCTTGTTGATGTTCACAGTGCCTTTTTCTAATTATTCAATGGGTATATAACTGATGTGTCTTCTCATAAGTAATTTATTCCTTAGAAACTATTTAAGATGATTCCAAAGAGAACTGTTTCTGAACTGTTGAGTGGTTTTTTTAATTATAATTTTTAAATAAACATTTACTAATAATTTGATACACTTATTTTACACTTTATTTGGAACTCAGATTTATTAGGTACACTTTGGGTTAATTACAGTCTCACGTTCTTTCTTCGTATAGGAGGACCCAGGCTGAAATGTCAGGAGCTTCTGGTTTATGTGCTGGAAATTATAAGAGATCCAACAAGTTGTGCTGCATTTGGATCTGATTGTAGTAGTATACTCCTAAAAGATATTCTCTCAGTAAGGAAATATTGGTGTGAGATATCCCAGAAGCAGTGGTCAGGTAACATTTTTAAGCCTACTACAAATGTCTTTTCCTATTACAGAAGCATGATTAGGTGCATTTTATTTTCTTTATGCCTTGTTGTGTGAGGTGCTGCACAAAAGGTGGACTAAAAAAGTGTCAGCCTTGTAAGCTTACAGTTGAATTAAAGCAGCAAAGGTTAGGATTTGATGTTTTTCTTTCTGCATACTGTTTGCCTATTGCTTGCTGAAGCATATGTGCTCATATAGAATCAGGTTCTGTGAGTTAATATATGAACACATGGTCTCCACAGAGCTTAATATGTGTAACAAATCCATGGAATGTGTGCGCTGCAGATACCCTCAATAAAACTGTATTGGTGTGCTCCTGTTCACAAGTTATTAGGTAGTGGCTGGTATAGTTTTGATAAAGTATTACTCTTGAATTTTATTATCAGAGTTTTGTTGGCTTACGAAGGTTCTAAAAAGCCTGTTGAGTCACTGTTGTTGTATGCACATATTTCATCTAAAAAAGAAAAGACAACCTAGAAAGCTTGAGATTTCAATAGATAAAAGCAGATTTAAAAGTTGAGTGATGACAATGCATGTAACCTGAACTGAATGGAAATACAGATAGGATTTTTCACTTTTCAGAGGATTGAATTTGACTCCAAGATACTTACCTTATTTATCACGGAAAATAATTTTTATGTATTTTGAATCATTTCATGTGTGCTAAGCTCTCAACTCATCTGTTTTTATTTGTTGATGGACTAGAACAGTAATTTGGAAAAAAAAAAGAAAGGTAATTAGAAGTTTTGCAGGCGTGTTTGCTGCATGTTGCAGGTACCATTTTGGAGAAAGTGTAGAAATACTGTATTTGCATGGCATAGTGCTGTAAAGTCAGTTTGAATTCCTGAAAAGCATTTTATGAGAACATACTTTGCTTTGTAGCTTGAGAAGCTGCTGAACTGCAGAATGGAAATAAAGCTGCAAAGAACTCAGAAGAGGGGCCTGGTGATACTGGGAATGAAAGGGGGGTTGGGGGGAGGGGGCAAAAAACCCTGCTGAAGGCTCGTAAAGCAGAGCAAATAAAATGAAACCATTCAGATTGAGTGATGTGGTTTGGTAGTTAGAGGGCCTGAGGGTGAGATCTCAGAAGTTAAAGAATTTGGTACCATTTGACCATGGATACAGCACTTGAAGTCTCAACTGCATAGGAAAGCTGCCTGTGACTAGGAGCCAGTGAGTGGGGTAAAAGACAAAGGGCTGTAAGCCTGCAGGTTGGCACAGGATGTGAAGGCAGGGACTGGTCAGATAGGGAGGCTGGAAGCTGGAGTTCAAAGCACTAAACAGGAAAGGCATTTGAAGAATTGGGTACTTGGGTAGAACTGATAGTAGGTGGGTAGGGAATGAGACAAGAAACCAGGGATGTTAAAGACATGTTGAAGAAGTCATAGAAGGGAAGCTGAGTGTCACAGGAAGGATACATGCAGATTACATGAGGAGCCTATGAGAGTTACTGTGTGGCAGTTAGGTAGGTTAGGAACACGGAAGTTAGCTGAATCTGTGTATGGATGGAAGCTGGAAGTGTGACAGAAGAAATGTTGACATTAGATCTTAAGGGGCACAGTTGAATTCAGTTACAGAACTGAGGCTGGACTAAAGGTCGTAAATCTAGAGGAAGTCAGACTTAAATCCATTAACTGAAACAAGCTGTTTTTATTAAAGGAGAGATATATGAGCTTTGTAAAGGTTATCATAACCTTTTTTAGCAATTCCACCTTGTTTATAATTCTTGGAATACAGTGGAGAAGTCTGTTTTTTACTTACAGAATCAGTGATCTGGTGCAGGAGTTGAGAGTAAGAACATGGATTCCAGTTCTTGGCCAAGTTAGATAAGCAAGTACTAATTTCACAAGGCGCTCTTATCTGCTGGAAATTCTGAGCTTCTGAATGTTGATAGTCGTATTTGTAAAAATTATGACAAGCTGTCATATTGGCTGCATCATCAAAGGAGTCTTGTGAGGCCAGTAGAAGCTGAACTTAATCTTACTAAAAGAAACTGGAAGCTGGGTGAATTTCCATGTAATGGAAATACGGGGAGCCTCAGTTTCAACTGTTCTGATCTGTTTACGTACTCCTTTTACACCAAATTATTTGTTAGTGTATGTGTGGCTGTAAATTTCTTCCAAGTATTGTATTGTGTATTCTGCAGCAAATGGAGCCCACTGTGCCTGCTCTACTCGATGTAGAGTAGAAATTGAGCGTGGAAGTAGTTGTGCAAGTTGATCATGAGGCAATAGGTACTTTGCTCAATGTAACACAAAGCAGACTGTATCCCAGTTCAGAATGAATATAGCTTTACTTCCAGTGTAGACTACATGCTTTATTTCCCACACACACATTCCCCCTGCCCTGTTAACTTTTGTGAATAATGAAATGTAGCTCGATTCAGAATGATCATTTCTTTATATTTAATGCAATATTTTGCTTCAAGCATTTTTAATGTAATCCTCTGTAGTCTATATGTATATCTATATTTTCATATTTACAACATATTTACACATTACGTCATATATACTTTTTTTTTTCTTAATACATTTACAGAGTTGCTGGTCCTGTATGGCCAATTATACCTCAAACCTTCTGGGAAGATTAATAGAGTCTTGGTGGCTAGGATAATTCACACACTTGCAAGAGGGTACTGCTTCCAAACTGATGGGTTGAGTTCTGATATGCTTATCTTCTTTTCAAAAGCAATGCAGTGTGCAAGGTATGTTGCAAGTGCTCCTTTTGTATGCTAATACTTTTAAAGAATAACTCATTTTAAGTATTTGGGATAATACTTGTATAATAGCAGGTAATACTTCTTCAGGCATATTTTGTTCTGTCTTTGAACACCAATTTAATAAATTACAGAAAATATTAACTTCTGGATTTGGTGGGCAAATAATATCCTAAATATAGTTACTTGCTAGTATTTCTGCTTAAACAATTCCTGTGAAAAGAAATAAGATTATTTATTCTGGAAGTTTGAGTGTTAGGTTTATGTTGCAGGCAGGAGAAGAGTGCTGCAGGCCTGGATCATATTGTTGGAGCAATGAATATCTTCTGCAATAAGTTTGCTGTCAACTGTCGCATACGGATTTGTAAATTAGGGGAAGAAATTTTGCCTACAGTGCTTTATATATGGACTCAGTATAGACCAAAGGATTCCCTGAAGGAGACAATAATTGAGTTGTTTCGTTTCCAAGTTCATATTCATCATCCAAAGGGTGCAAAAACTCAGGGAAAAGGTACAGCAAAAGTTATTTGTTTTTTTTTTTTGAAGTTTTTTCTATCACTGTATGTGATTGTTTGAATTGTGCCAACTTTCTGAATTTTGATACTGAGTCTTGGAAACATTAATGGGAGTGATGATTACTTGACAGTAGTTTTATGCTATAGATTAATATTGAGTGAAAGTGAAAATGAGTTTTCAAATTGTATGCAGTAAGAGAATGTTAATTGTATTAATAACCTATAAGGGTTGGGGTTTAAATATTTTAAATCAAAAGGTGATTTTAATGGATCAAAGCACACAATATTTGGGGAAGGGAAAAAATGGTTTAGATTGTCACATGTGTTCATATCTTACGAGGTCTGTTTAAGCCTAAAAATTACTGCTATGGTCTAAGTCTGACTTACTGCATAAAATTTTTAACAGAAGATCACTCAGTAACTGTGCTTGTCTGTCATGGCCTATTTCAGTTACAGCATCTTTTTAAAGGTGTTGGTTTTTACTTTGTCTACAAATGGCAAAGAGTTTATAATCAGTCGGGATTTATCCACTGCGTATCATAGTAGTCTTTCCAGTTAGAAAAAGAACCGTTTATTACAAACTTTGTTCCTACCCTAATTACTTGTATACACTGATTAAATTCTCTTTAACCTTTTTCACTGTTTTATTCATTCTCCATTATAAGGCTTGTTTTGCATGTCTGCATTTGTTAAGTTTTTTGTGCTTTACTCTGATTTTGGCTGTACTTTGCATTGTCTAGGTAGGTGTGTATTTTGCATCATATAGGTACGTTTGCATATTGTATCAATACAATGTAGTACAGGTTATCTTTTCATTGATTTTGCATGTACAGGTGCATATGACTCAGCAAAATGGCAAAGTATCTTATATAACCTGTATGATCTGCTGGTGAATGAAATAAATCTCATCAGCAGTAGAGGAAAGTATTCTTCAGCTTCACGTAATATTGTTGTAAAGGAAAATCTGATTGAATTAATGGCTGATATTTGTCATCAGGTAACATTTTTATTTGAATATAAAGTTGACTATTTATCTTCTGTGTTGTATGTTTTACTTTTTTAAAGTAATAGGCTTTAGCATTTCCTCAGAATCATTTACTGATGTATTAGTACCTTTTGTCTGTGTTCTGCTGTGTTTAGTTATTAATTTTTGTGCAGTTTAGAAGTGTGTGGACTCCTGAATTATACTAGGTTTCACTAGTGTTGTTTATTAGACTATAAACAAAGGTTCTGTTGTAGTAAAGAATAATTCTGGTTGCCTCGTAAGAGGCCTTATGCACAGTAAAAAATGGACCAGTTTAGCTTGTCATTTCAGTTTTCCCTTAAATACTAAATTTTTTTTTATTTGCATACTTCTTAATTTCCCTTTATAAAAGGTTTTTACAGAGGATACCAAAGTTCTGGAAGTTACTCAGTCATATGCTGTTTCACAAAGAGAGCCCAATAATGAAACATTACCAAGCAAGCGCAGGAGGATTGAACTAGGCTGGGAGATAATTCGAGACAACCTGCAAAGATCCCAGAAGGATTTTGATGTCATACCTTGGTAATACCATCTTTACATGAAACAAATATCGCTATGGACATCTTGCTACGTTTACATACGTTCTGATCGTGCTTTCAGCTGAAGTGTCTGCTCATACAGACATAGATCTAAGCACTCAGGTTAAGTTATTACAGCATTTGGAAAGTAGTGAGTAGTGTTTGTGGCACTCTTGCTCTAAAAATTTTGTATCTTTGGTTTCCTAAGTAATAACACATGAGGTCTGGTAAACTGTGTGGTAGTGTATATTACCGCCTCTGATTTTTTTGCTCATCTCTTGTGCTAGATATTGCCATTCTTTATGTAAGTGTTGTGTATGTGATCCAGTTTTCAGTATTAGGAAATGAATGTGAGATTTACTGATTTCTTAAGCTGGCTGTGTCACAGGACAGCAACCATTAACAGTTTGGGCATTTTGGGCTGGTTCACACAGTTTGTCATAAAATCTGGCCTGAAAACTGTTGAAGGGCAAGGCCTAGCATCTTAGCATGGACCTTGATAGAGGGTTATTTTGTTTGATGAGGGTCTTCGGCTCTTGAGGTATAGCTACATATCTTCCACTGACTGCTGCAGGAGGATTCTGTAGCAGAGAGTTTGACAGGGAATCAAGCTAAAAGACCACAGCTAGACTTTTCCAGAACTAACCAGTTGTAGTCCTGAGCCCAAGAATGTTGATTTTTTAGCTACAATAGATTACGCCGGATGTTTTATTCCATTAGTGCTCCTTTCTGTCTTTCTGACTTTTCTTGGAAAACTGCTGTACAAGGCTCCAGAACAGTGCAGCTGCTTGTGATCTGAGTCCTGAGCTGGGGTGGCAGGTTTCTGGGTGTGTAGGTGTGTGTGTATATTGCTCTCAGTATTGAGGCAAAGTGCCTGTTTTGAGTAATTAACATGCTATTTGTGTGGAGGTGGCCATCTCCAAGAAATACCACAAGTATTGTAATTTGAGTAGAGTTGCAACCAATTGCAGAACACTTTGTTCATTTACTTTTGAAGACACGAATTTACATATGTTTGATATTAATTGCTTCACTTTGTGTTTTCAAGGTTACAGATTACAGCTCAATTAATATCAAAGTATCCCATGAGTCTTCCAAACAGTGAGCTACCTCCCTTACTCAGTGTACTTCACCAGTTACTGCCTCAGCAGCGCCGAGGGGAAAGGACCCCATATGTGCTGAAATGTCTTAGGGAGATGGCTTTGTGTCAAAACCAGAAGACTGATTTGAAAAGCAGCCACAAGTTGGAGCTCCAGAGAATCTGGGCAAAGATTTGGTCTCTTACCATTCGTAGTGTTAGTTTCCAGCAAATTGAAGTGGAGAGCTTTGGGCTACTTGGAGCTATCATTCAAGGAAACCTTGTTGTGACAGATAAAGAACTCTGGAAAATATTTTCAGGACCTGCATGTAAGCCTTCAAGGTAAAATGGGAAGCAAGGATAATATGTTTGTGTCTGATTCACATTGCTATTATTGTGCAACCAAAATCCCTGTATTATTCAAAATAATATTGTTGTGGCTGTATTTCTGTCCAAGAACTGTACACATTTGTGTTTTAAGCATTTGAAATGGGCATAAATACAGATAATCATAAATACATAAATTTCAGACATAAGCCTGAAAGCAGGCAGAGGAGAAGAGGCAAGCATCTTCAAATGTAAAATGACTAAAAACGTCAAATGGAGAGTGAAAGAGAAGTTGATTTTGAAGTTAAAAAGTATGTTTGCTTCTAAATTTTGATTCTGAAGTGAGTATTCGGAAACAGTCTAAAATAGACAGGAAATGTCTGTAATAGCCAAAATGTGGCTTTTGAAAACACAGATTTTAAAAAAGGAGCTTTCCAGTATATGTGCTTAATAACTTGCTTATAGACTTGATGCTCCCTGAGCATGTAGAAGTAGTGACTGCTTTAGAGTGCTGATCAACAAATACCACATTGTTTCTCACAGATGCCCTGTGTTCTCTTTTTGTTACAGTTCTGCTGTATGTTGCTTATCATTATTGATGACTGCCAATTCAGTGCCAGAAAATTTGGATGTAGGAATGGAACAGAATAATTCTGAAAGAAATCTGGGTTCTGTATTAAGGCAAGCAATAATGAAATGGATACTGTCCAGCTATTTGGAAGAAGAAATGGAAGAATGTGCAGAGTTGCCTCCTGTGCTCTGCAGGTAAAGTCTTTGTGGCCTGTTTTTATATGCAAGTTCACTCTCTGACACAGGAGATTACACAGGAAGAAGCTGGACAGGCTGGAGAGTTGGGCGGGGAGAAACTTGATGAAATTTAACAAGGGCAAGTGTAGAGTCTTGCATCTGGGGAAGAACAACCCCATGTACCAGTACAGGTTGGGGGTTGACCTGCTGGAAAGTAGCGAAGGGGAAAGGGACCTGGGGGTCTTGGTGGATAGGAGGATGACCATGAGCCAGCAATGTGCTCTTGTGGCCAAGAAGGCAAATGGCATCTTAGGGTGCATTAGAAAGGGAGTGGTTAGTAGGTCAAGAGAGGTTCTCCTCCCCCTCTACTCAGCCTTGGTGAGGCCGCATCTGGAATATTGCGTCCAGTTCTGGGCCCCTCTGTTCAAGAAGGACAGGGAATTGCTTGAAGGAGTCCAGCGCAGAGCCACAAAGATGATTAAGGGAGTGGAACATCTCCCTTATGAGGAGAGGCTGAGGGAGCTGGGTCTCTTTAGCTTGCAAAAGAGGAGACTGAGGGGTGACCTCATCAATGTTTACAAATATGTGAAGGGTAGGTGTCAGGATGATGGAGCTAGGCTTTTTTCAGTGATATCCAGTGATAGGACAAGGGGCAATGGGTGTAAACTGGAACATAGGAAGTTCCACGTTAACATCAGGAAGAACTTCTTTACTGTAAGAGTGACAGAGCACTGGAACAGGTTGCCCAGGGGGGTTGTGGAGTCTCCTACACTGGAGATATTCAAGGCCCGCCTGGACAAGTTCCTGTGTGATGTACTGTAGGTTACCCTGCTCTTGCAGGGGGGTTGGACTAGATGATCTTTTTAGGTCCCTTCCAACCCTTGGGATTCTGTGATTCTGTGATTCTGTGATTCTGTGATTTGCAGCATTGCATCATATTAGTGCTTTGGTAGAGCTTATAGCGTTTTTAAGCTTATTGTGGAATGTCATTCTGGGGCCATAAGCTACTTAACTGTCCATAGCACAGCAGATACTTGAACTATGCTTAAAATCTTAAGTGAAAATTTAAGCTGCTTTGAAGATAACGCAGTTAATCTGGTGAATTGTTGGGTGCACTTCAGGAATCCCAAGGAGTTGTCTGATGGCAAGAAACTACAAAATTATTTTCTTTTTCAACAGTGATTTTCCTCATCTTATATTACAAAAGATTCTTGTGAGCCTTACGATGAAGAACTGTAGAGCTGCCATGATTTTTTTCCAAAATGATGCTAAATGGTATGTTTTTAATCAATCATTATAGATACTTAAGCTTCTTACATTTGTCAGTTTAGCAAGCAGAGATAATGAAATCCATAATTCCTCAAGCTCTTTTGCATCTTTCTGTATAACACCTTTGAGACCCCATGAAAATAACAGTGCTTTTGTGATTTTTTAAGATGCTTTAAGCATATGTTAAAATAGTCTTTTGCTGACAGTCAAAGCTTCAGGTACTGAACAAAATACCTTATATGGGCTATGTGTATTATTTATCTTCAGCGATTTAGCTAAATATTTGTCTCTTTATCCATAAGTACACTAGGTATATCAACTCACATTTTTTGAATAATTTGTAGCTTTATAGAATTATCTGTTCATGCTTTATAACATTACCTTCCATTCTAAAGGAAACATATATCTAAAGATTTTTCTTTAATGCTAAGTGGAACCTTGGCTAGATGCTTACTGTCCATACATCCTCATGCCACTCCACCTGTATTTGTGGCCCCAGCCTCATGTTACTTGATTCTGTCAGAGTCACTCTTACGAATGCTGTTGCATATTTCAGTGATACATATGTTCAAGCCCTTGGACTATATCCAGTTTCCTCTTAATAAACTAAAATGTGTATAACTTGTTCTGGTGAAATATAAGACTTTCCTACTAGAAGCTAAAAATGCTATTTTCAGGGTGGTTTTGAATTTCTGTGCCAGTTGTGTAAAGTAGATTGAGGTCAGCCATCTTAACACAAAACAGATGCTGCTATATGAACTACAGTAGAACATATGATGTGTGTGACGGCTTCACTTTTGTTTGCAGTTTCTTCCGACAGAGCTAAAGTTGTTGCTAAAATTGCCAAACCAAAGTCACCTCAGAAATTAGAAATCAACCAGAGTTTGGAAACACAAAAAGATAACATATTTTATTTTGCTTTTTTTGTTTCTTGTATTTAAATGATAGTTTTAAGGTCTTGTGTAAGTTGTATACTGACTGCTAAAGTAAGAATTGTGTCTCCTCTTCAAGTGTGCAGCACTTGCCATGGAAAGAAGAAAGCAATTTTTCAAGTGTTGAAGAGCTGTATCTGGAGACAACATTTGATGAAATGGATATTTTCACTAACTTTGCAGTAAATGTTGCAGATAAAAATGTGACTGGTTCAAGACTTGCCGTCAACCAGAATCTTAGGGAATCATTGGAGCAATATCTTTCAGCAATGTCAGAAAAGCTTTTAAGCATCCATGCTTCTAAGGTAAGTTGGAAATGACTGTTACATCTTTGTGCTCCCAAGCAGTGTGTTTTCAAGGCCAAAGTACATAGATTTTAATTCCTTTTGCCACTAAAAATAAACAAGTGTTTTAAAAACTATATCCAATAATACGAAATAGAGAAGTCTGCATTTCTTTATGGATATTTTGCCAATGATGTCATTTTCAAAATTATGGGAATACACAGAAGCTGCATAGAAGTAAAAATGCGTGCAAAGTTGCCACATAAACCACTTACCTTGCTTTTTGTGATGTTGGCTTCAGTTTCTGTGCCCCTGTAATGCTTTAAGCACTTGCCAGTTTTCAGCCAAGATAACCTGAGGCACAGAGTTCTCAAATATTTAGGTTTTGTAAAAAGACACAGCGTGTGTAAAGGACTAGTTGTAAAAGAAAGCTGCAAGTATGTGTTATATTAACAGTGACTTTAGGCAGCATCTGAACTACTGCATCCAGTTTTAGGCCTCCCAGTACAAGGCACTTTATGCATGCAGCAGAGGCCACTGAGATGGTAGGGGTTTCAAACAATTCTGTGTTTTGATGAAAAGGTTTCATGATAAACCACTGGTATTTATACTGTGTGTTTTAGTCTAAGGTGGTTACAGCAGAACACCTCGTCAGATGTGCCAGTCTCTTGACTGGTGTTCTTGGCTGCTATTGCTACACTGGTGTATTTAAAGAGGAGGATGCCTGTAAATCAGAGCTGTTCCAGAAGGCTAAGGTAAGCAGCAATGCATTTGGGAGCTACTAAAAATTAAATAAACCATTAAATAGAAATAATAAAAAAAATTCTATTCATATTGTCCATACACCAATGCATCAGTTTTGCAGGGGAAAGTATTCTAAATACTGATACGTTTCTGAGTCACCCCTTTTTAAATACAAATAAATAATAATGTAGACATGTCCTTAGGTCTTTCATGCAGGAATTTGTTAAGATCATTTGGTGGTTTAAACTGGTACAAAGACAGCTTTATTATTATTGCTGATACTACTACTACTGCTATCAGAAGTTATTTCTTGCCTAATTGTGGAAACCTCAAACTTACACATCATGGAGAGATACTTTATTTTTCTTTTGTAATGAAAGTATCAATGTCACAGACAGGTCTGGACCATTTTTTGTCACTTCTGGAGCAGAAAGTGTGAAATGCAAAGAAAGAAAAAAGTCAAAACTCATTGATGCATACTATAAATATCAAAGCTATATGAATGAGAATGTATGAGTGAGAATCGTATCCTTTTGTCTCTGTGTGCACTGTGTATGTACCAATGTATAAAGGAATGTAACTGGTATTTTAACTGTTGTATTTTTAGTCTCTCATTCATTATGCTGGAGAAGGCATTTCTCTGTCTAAAAACAAACTAAATGAAGATGCCCAGATCAACTCACTGAGGACTTTGATAGTGCAGTGTACAAAATGCTTATGCAATTGTGTGAAGGTAAAGCTTTTCAAGGAATTTATATTTCTTTCTTCATTAACGGGATTGTGAAGTGAATATCATATATATAGTACCTGACCTGAAAAAAATGAATTAACCTATCTTGCTTTCTTACAGAACAGTGCTAATAAAATGCACTCTAATATATTCCTGCGTTTGTTAGCATCGAAATTTATGAATGACCTTGTAGATATTTGCAAAAATCTAGTAAGTATTTTCCATTGTTTCTGATGTCTGCTTCTAATTCAGTGCTCTTCTACAAGAGGATTGTTTTTACATTATAATAGTTTGGAGGCAAATCAAATGAGATGCATATTACTGAAAAAATAAACCAAAATACATTGAGTTTTATAGAGAATTTCTAACTGGAAACTTTTCTATTTAGCATTTGAACACAGGCATAGGGGGAAAATGAAAGCAGATGGATAACATTTGATGAAGGTTAGCATGCCAGCTGACACTCAAAACCAGTGTATGTTATTTTTGGATTTTTATGTAATACTGTATTGAAGTAAAAGTTTTATGCCACAGGAAGAATTTCTATAGCATATGACACTTTAATGCACTTCTAAACTTCTAAAAGCTTCTGTTTGGTTTGTATTTTGATGAACTTACGTGCCTTAGAACACTTTGAAGGTGTTTATTTTGTGGGTATTGAATCTAACTGTAAATGACTCCTTTCTCACTGAAAAAAGTAATAGGGTTGCACATCATTGTGTTTAGCACAACTCTTAAAATGTATCATTTTGGCATGTTGTCCTGTAATCAGATTTAAGTGGGCAGAATCCTTTTTTTTTTTCAGATGAGGAGAAGCTGAGAGTCTTACCTTCTGTTAACTTGTCATCTGGTAGGGAAAGTAGTACTTAATTTGCCCTCAAAAACGTCACATGCCTTCTTGTAATTTCTCTGTAATTATGTAGTGAGAAGTTTGAGAGTCTCATAGGGAGAATTGTTTTTCAAATACTGACAATGTCTTTGGCACCATCTAAAACACAGAGACTAGTACCTGTCTTAGGAAGCTTCTATCCTAAAGAGAATAGTTCAAATCAAAGAATTCACATATGTAGAAGATTGGTTTATTCCAAAGGCTGAATTAATCAATTTGGTGTAGCCCATATTGACTTCAGCCATTCTAGGGCACTGGGAAACAGTAGTGTATTTCCTTGTCTTATGCCAACTTTAAAAGTATGTGGTGTTTTTGTCAGATGACATTTACTGGAAAACCAAGTATACTGGGAGAAGTGAGTCTAGTGGGTAATGATCCTGAGGAGAGTATAATGGAAGCAGATAACCAGGTATCTGATGATCTATTTGATGATCTTACTGTGACTGACACCAATGATACAAGTGAATCTAGTGAGATGCAAAATGTAACAGGTAAGTCTTCTTTGTGTACAAAACTATTTGCAAAAGCTTGTTTTTACAGATTGCTCTTTGTTTGCTTAAAAGACAGCGAGAAACAAAACTGTGTTGCTTTATTAATAGTTGAAGCAGGTATTGATTGAACCAAATACTTTCTAAACTGTAATTCTTTTGTACGTCATTAGTGTTTTAAAGATGTAAATGAAGTGTTCTAGGTCATTTAGAAAGGAGAAGTTTATTTTTTATTCTATAAATAGTAGAATGCAAGCAGAGAAGCTGGCTAACTTGTTCAATGTCAGGTAGAATTGTTGTCAAAGAGACTGAAAAGTGTGTCTGTAGGACGTCTCTCTCTGTCGTTAGACTGAGCTTAATTTTCTCAAAAGTATTCCTATTTAACTTTTCTCTTTTTCCTGGTAAGTAGTTACTGACAGGGTCGGCTTTCTTGTATCTCTGGACCTGCAGAGGGACAGGAGCATAAATCCTGTTAGGAGCTACAAGTTCTGATGTTCTTTTTGTTTTAAATTCTTAAAATGATGTGTATCTTAGTTTGTGATCAGGACTATGTCTTCCAATTATTGTTGAATGAGAAGGAAATCGGAGTGTTTATTAATGCCACAAACAGCAGCTGGTCTGTTTTCCCCATCATGTTTAATTAAGTATCTCTAGAAGTATCTTCTCGAACCATCTAATAAATAATTCTAATATATAAAGTTTGCAATTGCAGATAGTTACAAGAGTTCTACATGTAACAGAAAAATTGCATTTGTAACTACTTTGTTTAGGTTATAATTGACATTTCAATGAGGGTATTAGCATAGCATTCATTATAATAGTTTCAATTTTGGGAAAACTTTGAATCTGTACTTTAAAATATATCCTGAGTTATAGTTAACAGCACAAAAGAGCACAGTTGTAGATAGTCTGCTGAGTTCACTGTAACCTTGATGGAGAAATCAGCCATATATAAAAAAATTAAAAGCCTCTGTTTTAGAGAAGGCATTTGAAAAAGTGGGAAACACACTCAAGAAGCTGTTAGTGATTCAGTAACTTCTTCATAACAAATAAACTTAAAGGTTGCTAGTATTCGATCTATTCTGGAAATATAAATTAGTTTTGTAAAGACCTGAAATGTTACCAGGTTGTTGTTTTGGGTTTCTTTTATGGTCCTTGGGAAAGCGTTTCTTACATGAAAATCTTATTTTCAGGTGCTTTGAGCCCATTAGCTGAAGAACAGTTGACAAAACACGATCTA
The DNA here is from genome assembly GCF_037157495.1 of Lathamus discolor. Classification (NCBI taxonomy): domain Eukaryota; kingdom Metazoa; phylum Chordata; class Aves; order Psittaciformes; family Psittacidae; genus Lathamus; species Lathamus discolor. Next base: position 111,286,748 of record NC_088887.1, on the reverse strand, counting down.
CTTCTCCTTGAAATCCTGAGATTCTTATGTATTTGTGTAACTACAGTCCAAATTCAGACAGTGAGTTTTGGAGTCTCTGATATACGGAGGAAGCTGTTAATGCTGACTGATGGCAGTGTCTTTGACAGTGCTAAGCCATTGCACCTGCATGTGGTGAGTGTGGGCTTTTTCTTGCAGCAGACCCATCTCTGTATTTGTACTGGTTTTAAACTTGCATATTATTGTCAATTATGTATTCTTGTCTTTGTCTTGTTATATGTCCCCTGAGAAGACATTAAACCAGCTACTTTTAGTGACTTGAAGTGCATTGTAAGCCAGAAAATAGAGAAGTGTAAACATCCTGTCTTTATCATTAATTAATTGTTAAATAGTTAGAAACAGTGGTACAATAGGCTCTGTGGTTTAGTTTACAAAGGAAATATTTTTGACTACCAAACCAAAAGATTTAATGTGCCATATTACTGTGTGACAGTCTTTGCACGAAAAGATGGTCAGAGTCTAAAATGTAAGAGCTGTTATACAATAGGTATCCTTACTGCATGATTTCATGTAAGAGTTACAGAAAATATGTTGCAGTTCTGTCCACTTATTTTCCATTTTTGTTCTTTTTTTTTATTCCCCAGTACATGGTCCTTTTGAAAGAGCTCGCTATTGAAGAACACCTCTTGCCTGAAGACGATATTCATATGCTTCTTCAGTCTCTTTCGTAAGGGAGAAACTATTCAGCATGTGTTAGAGCTATTTTAGTTCAACAGCTAGAGGATTTGGGAGCTGTTTAGTGTTTCATGATGCTTTTTCTTTCTTTCTGTCACAGTTCCCTGTGTTCTTTGTACCGCCGAGATCAAGAAGTTTGTGAAGTAATTCTGAATAATTTGCTTCCTATAGCAGTACAGTTGGCCCAGTCCAACACAGATGCTGAAAAGACAAGACATGCCCGAGGACAATTTTTGACAGTTGTTGGAGCCTTTTGGTATGTTTTGTCTATTTAATGCAGAAGTCTGTTGGACATAAAAATTTTAACTTTTGCTATCAATGTGAAGACTGTAGTACTATTGTTTGTCTTGCTGTTGGTATCCTATGATATTTTTATCCAGCATTTAACTTTCCAGATTTTCTGTGTCGTGTTGTATTTGTAGCAAGGAATCATATTGTCCTTAAGATAGTATTAGAACAGTAAATGCTGCACTGTTGTATATTGACAACGACTGCCTATTGAGCACAAAAGACTGAACTGTGAGCAGCAGAAACCTAACTTGTCAGACTTATTCTCAGAACTATTTTTAATTTATTTAAATATTTGCATTTATTCAAATCTTCTTGATTTTAGGCATTTATCTCAAGGAGGGAAATGCACAGCACCAGTAAGAGTGGCCCTTTTGAAGTGCATGAAAGCCCTGCTTGAGGTAATCCCAGATTTTCTAGCATTCATTAGCATGTCAAGTATATACTCAAGGTGTACCTGAAAACAGTATCTGGAGATCTTTTGTATACATCAGTGTATATTCCATTGTAGATCTTTTGTATATTTTAAAACACAATGTTAATATTCTTCAGGCTGATCCTTACTGCAAGTGGGTGATCCTTAATGTGGTAAATGAAGATCTATCTGTGAGCGATGCTTTTCCCCATTTTCTCGCAGATAGCCACCATCAAGTTCGCATTCTTGCTGCAAAGTCAATTACCAGGTGATAATGTAGCTCTTTTTTTCTGATTATAATAATGCTTTATTTCACTTAACTGAGTGTTACTTCTGCTACTGTACATCTGCTCTTTTCAGTACTTCTGGGGCTTTAATCATATATGTAGAGAGAGATAGTATATCTGTAAAGCTGTGTATGATAGCAAATTTTGCATTAGGTTTATTATGCAAAACTTGAATGGGAAATAGTTAGTCCTCTAGAAATAGATTATGTGCATTGTGTAGCATAAAAAGCTTTTCAAAGGCTGTTAGGTTTTGAATACTGTATATAATTTTTCATACATAAAAAAGGATATAATTGAACTGGAATAGGAGTAAAGAATGTTCAAAATTATGAAAAACTTTGTGCACGGCTATTGGTTGCATAAACTAGAACTCTTTAGCAAAAAGAGAGTTGAAATGCAGGAGGTATAATAGAACTACAAAATCAGGAGTGGAACAAAGTAAAGATTGGGAATCTTTTCCAGTTTAAAGACTAGGGCACATTAATTGAAGCTAACAGGTTCAAGATACTAAGAAAATACGGTTTACTTCTTCATACAACATTCAGTTATCCTGAGTGTTATCCTACCACCTTCAACTGTCTGAATGTTTTGAGGGATTCAAAAAGCAACAAATTCATAAAAGAGAAAATCATTGAACGATACTTAATACAGTCTGGTTAGGGCACCTGTGGACAAATGTTATATTCAAGGAATTATGCATACAAGGCAAGAATATGGTGATCTTTTGTAGGTATTTGCTAGTAGTCATGTAGAAATAAATGGCTAGAGTAAAATTTTGTCCAATCCACTGTGATGTTGCCTTTTTTGTTACAAAGAGCAAAGTGGGTTGGGCCTCTATCTACCAAAAAATAATAATAATTCCTTCAGACACTTTTTACGTATTCCCAAAGTAATTAATGACATGAAATGTTGCATTACAATGGACATATGAAGTTTGGCTTACTGCAATTGCAGAGGTTAGGAAACTTTTATAGCTATTTATAGAACTATATTTTCAGGCTATTCTCTACTATTCTGGCCTAACAGATACTGTTATTGATAATGTTTGAGGGAGAGGAAGGAGAGACTGCTGTACAAGAAAGTTAAGAAGAAAATGGTGATACTCAGAAGATTGGGAACTTCTTTTTTGACGTGCACAATATGCAGTAATTCTGTGGACTAAATGTTATGCTAATAATTATTATTCTTTTCTTTAAGTTTGTTTCAAGATGTGAAGCAGAGAGATTCTTCTGGAATGTCAAAACCTCTTCCCCTGAAGCTCCAGCAAAAAGCTTTTGAGAATGCATATCTCAGAGTTCAGGAAGGAATGAAAAATCTGGTACCAACATCTAGTCATTAGTTTTACCTAGTTTCTGTTTTATGAAGAAGATGATAATTTTAAAATGATCATGTTTTATTTTCCAAGAGCATAATTTCTTCTGGACTTACGATATCCTGAGGTGCTGCTGAAAAAAGGTGGTAGTGAGGAAATTCCTTACACATCCAGTCAGTCACTATTTTGCACATATTAGAACTTTCTGAACTTTTTTACTGTATGTTCCAGAATGCTCTTCTGTATCTTACTATTTCTTGTTGCAGGTTTGTGTACTGTAGCAGTTGAGAATCAAATTAAAATGGAGCTCAGTATTCTAGACAACATGTAGTGAATAAGAGGCGATGTAAATTAAAATTATGTGTTCACATAATATAAAAACAGATTTATAAGCTCCAGTAAGATCATGTTTCCAGTGGGATTAAGAACAGTGGTTTTCACAAAACCAAAATTTGCTTAAAAATCTAAACTAGTCAGAAGAAACTTCAATGAAAGAATGGTTTTACTTCAGTGCAGTGACTAGAAGAGCCATGGGGTATGTTACTGTGGAATTTCTTTAACTGTTAATTTTTCTATTAGTGTCTTAACTTTTCATCCTTCCTTGTTACCATGCTAATTTGTCTACATCACCTACATTTTCCGCTTTTTCCTGTCACACTGTCGTATGTCTCTCTGCTGTGTTTTGTCTTTGTTCCCTTTGTCTGCTCTCTTGTAGCTTGGGCTTGCTGCTGAGGCCTCATCTCTCTGTCATCTCATTTCATATCTCTGGACTGTCGCCTGCAGTTCTTTGCCGTCTTGTCTCTCTGTTGTCTTGGCTCCCTGTTCTGTCAACTTAGCTTGCTGTTTATTAGCTTCTGCCCTTTCATTCCAGTTTCTTGTTACTTTTCAATGTTTATCACTTTGTTAGCATCTTGCTTTAATAAGGGAAGGTCTCCACTTGAATTGCAACACAGTTCTTTCATATATGCATCAGGAGCAGAGAAGAGGCTTGTCTTATGACTCCATCATTTCTCTTCCAAGTGCAACATTTTCAGCAGTATTTATGCCAATGCCCCTAATTTTAAATTATTTTATGGTGTTGGGACTGGTCTTGTTCAACGTCTTTGTCAGTGACATGGACAGTGGGATTGAGTGCGCCCTCAGCAAGTTTGCCGATGACACCAAGCTGTGTGGTTTGGTTGATAACGCCGGAGGGAAGGAATGCCATTCAGAGGGACCTTGACACGCTTATAAGGTGGGCTGATGCCAACCTTATGAAGCTTAACGGTGCCAAGTGCAAGGTCCTACACCTGTGTTGGAGCAATCCCAGGCACAGCTACAGGTTGGGCAGAGAAGAGATTCAGAGCAGCCCTGAGGAGAAGGACTTCGGGGTGTTGGTTGTTGAGAAAATGAACATGAGCCGGCTTCAGTGTGTGCTTGCAGCCCAGAAAGCTAACCGTATCCTGGGCTGCATCAAAAGGAGTGTGACCAACAGGTCAAAGGAGGTGATCCTGCCCCTCTACTCTGCTCTTGCGAGTCCTCGTCTGGAGTATTGTGTGCAGTTCTGGTATCCTCAACATAAAAAGGACATGGAACTGCTGGAACAAGTCCAGAGGAGGGCCACGAGGATGATCAGGGGACTGGAGCACCTCCCGTATGAAGACAGGCTTAGAAAGTTGGGGCTTTTCAGCCTGGAGAAGAGAAGGCTGCGTGGAGACCTCATAGCAGCCTTCTAGTATCTGAAGGGGGCCAATAAGGATGCTGGGGAGGGACTCTTCATTAGGAACTGTAGTAATAGGACAAGGGGTAATGGGTTAAAACTTCAACAGGGAAAGTTTAGATTGGATATGAGGAAGAAGTTCTTTCCTGTTAGGGTGCTGAGGCACTGGAATGGATTGCCCGGGGAAGTTGTGAATGCTCCATCCCTGGTGGTGTTCAAGGCCAGGTTGGACAGAGCCTTGGGTGAGATGGTTTAGTGTGAAGTGCCCCCACCCATGGCAGGGGGGTTGGAACTAGATGATCTTAAGGTCCTTTCCAACCCTAACTATTCTTTGATTCTATTTATTAATTAGAATACTGCTTTAACAGAATATTTGTATGAGTGCATTATTTCTTATTGAAGGTTAGGGGTGATGCAAGTCCTGAAGATCTTTTGGACAAACAGTGTAATGGAAAAGCTGCTTTGCTGATGCTTATAACCATGGTTCTGTGCTGCAGTCCGGTCTGTGAAAAGCAAGCTTTGTTTGCTATTTGCCAGTCTATGAAAGAGAATGGATTAGAACCTCACCTTGTGAAAAAGGCAAGTATAAAATTCCTTTTTATACTTAGGTTCTAAATTAAGTTTAGGTTAAAATTAGAATGGTAAAATATGCTTTTGTCAGTACTGAAAGTCGTTAAGCTTTGTAAAAGTGTGACTAGTGTAGGACTTAGATATCTGAATGTATTTGTCATATTTAATGACTTCTGTAGAAATAATTACATCATAAAGCAGTTTTAAATGTAAATCTTCTATGTCAAAATCTGTATCTGAAATACAGAATTTTATACATTGAAGATTGCAGATCTCATTTTAAAAAAATTTAATCTTTCTATCCAGTGGAAGTAAAAAGAGTTTTTCAGTGTGAAAACGTGTAAAATAAATGCAGTATATTGGAAGATAGTATGTATCTTTTGGACTTTAGTTTTGAAGTTCACAGGGGTGTGCTGAAGTAATTGCTTCATGTCAGCTTTTCATGCCAGTCATCTTCTAGTGCACTTGTCCTTTTTATGCTTTCTTTCTATTTGTTGCCTGTTGTTTTTACACACAGTCTCTACCCTCAAAATGTGTACTGTCTGTCCTTTCTTTGTGTACCACCTCATACTGGGTAGTTTTAGCTTCTTAATTGAACTGTTTTGAGATACAGCAATACAAATGATAAATTGCTTATGCTAAAGAGGAGCTGAGTTATAAAAATGGTCATTAAAAGGCTGGGGAGGGCATGAAGGTGTAGTACTGCCAGTTTGCCATAGCACTGTGTACTCTGCATGCTGTTTCTGCAATCCTATTTCATGCACAGGTTTTGGAAAAAGTATCTGATATTTTCGGCTATAAAAGTATCGAAGACTTCATGACTTCACATTTAGACTATTTGGTGATGGAGTGGCTGAAAATAAATGACAGTGGATATAGCCTGTCTGCTTTTCCTTATGTTCTTCTGAACCACACTAGCCTTGAAGAATTCTACAGGTAAATTTGTTACATGAAAGCATTTTATTTAGATTTATTTACAATTATGACAGAGGGTTTCAAATTTCTCAGTGTATTAATACATGAAGTTTTTGTTGAAATATAACATATTGAGACCTTCTAAAATGTGTTCCAAGCATCTTGTATTGTATTTGTGCTGGCAAGATATAATTTTTTTTGTGTAGTAGTAGCTAGACAATAATCATACAGTTATGCAGTAGAGGAATGGTATTTGCTGTATGTCACTTGACAGGGGGGTTGGAACTAGATGATCTTGAGGTTCTTTCCAACCCTAACTATTCTCTGATTCTATGATTCTACAAGGACACTCAGGAAATGTGTTTACTATGTGTAGGTCTTGTTACAAAGTTTTGGTTCCACACCTGGTGATAAGAAGTCAATTTGAAGAAGTGAAATCACTTGCCAACAAGATTGAAAAAGACTGGAGGCAAGTTCTAGGAGACTGTTTTCCAAAGATACTTGTGAATATCCTCCCGTATTTTGCCTATCAAAGCCATGGAAACAGTGAAGTAGCAGAGCGAAGAGATGCAGCTTCTAAAGTCTATGACATTCTTAAGGATGAAAACTGCTTAGGGAAACAGGTATCTGTTTTAAATGTGTAAATTGAGTGCTCTGGCATTTAACAGATTTGAAAGAAACTTCTTTATATTCTGTAAAAGTACAAATAGCTCAAGTTAAAAATTATTATTTTAATACAACCAAGCTAGCCACATTTTTATTCTGGGTTTTCTTCAATAGAAACCTTTAGGCAGACAGTTGACTTGAAGTATTATTTTTTTCAGAATATAATAACTCTTTTACCATTCATTTACAACCCTGAGTTTCCTGGTCATATATCTGTTTAAGGAAGTCATGTTTTCCTCATGAAATATTTTATTAATGCTTTATGAGGAGTCATCCTCTCTAGAGGCAGACTATATTCAGAACTATCAGGTAGTAAAATGTTTTTTCTTCTAGATACTGTAGGAAAGTAAATTGTTCTACTGTAACTGCCATAGATAAGACTTAACCAGGCTTAATTTTTTACTGAATTGTATGTCATGGATGATTGAACAAATAGAGAATCCATACAGGAAAAAATGGGTTTTCTCAGAAAAGACATGTTAAATTATTTTAGCTGAAATATCTTTTTTCCTTATTAAACCACTATTTTTCTTCTTCTAGCAAATTGACAATTTGTCTCATAATAACTTACCAGAGATTGTGGTTGAACTGTTGATGACCTTACATGAACCACCTGATGCTCCAGAAGGAGGAACTCAGCTAAGTAAATATATAAGGTATGTGTTTGTGTATTTTCTATACACCGAATGTGTTTGTATAATATAGTGCATTAAAATGTGCCCTTCATGTATAAGAAGAGGTGGCCTTGCAGTTGAAAATTCATGTATTTTATTGTCATTAGTAATGATGTATCATAGGCATGCTTTCTCACATCATTATTCCCCAGTATCAGTAAGGAGAACCTCTATAATACTACATCTAGATTAGATACTGGGAAAAAATTCTTTACTGTGGGGATGGTGAATCACTGGAACAGGGTGCCCAGAGAATTCATAGCTGCCACATTATTGGAAGTGTTCAAGGCCAGGCTGGACAGGGTTTTGAACAACCTGGTTTAGTGGAAGGTGTCCCTGGCCATGGCAGGGGAGTTGAAACTAAATGATCTTTAAGGTCCCTTCCAACCTAAACCATTCTGTGATTTTATTAAGAATGAATAGGTGGGCCAGGGAATGCCGTTGTATGTTGGTGAGCTGGACTTATGGCAATGCCAATTTAAATTAGTTCAAATTTGGATGTAAAGTTGGTTAGCTTTTAATGTCTAAATTTATATGATTCTTTTAAAGGCCTTTAAATGTTTAGAAGTCATTGAGAAGTGAAGTGAAACATTTCTTCTTAGTAGTTCTTGTAGTGTCGGCTCTTGCTGTTGGTAAGGAGATTGCTTAAGCAATGCCAAATAAATGATAGAAATATTCTAATGCCATAAATATCATTTTTCTGAGCTTTTCGGGCTTTATTGTTATGAAAATACCACTATTTGCATAATTGCATCTGGAAATAATTTTACAGATTTTTGTGTTTAGATACAAATGAAGTGGAAAAATATCACTTTCTGAAGTTATTGAAGAAGATACTATTATTGTAGAAACATAAAGTTGAAAAAAAACAAAGCTTTTCTATGAAATTCTGCCAAAAGTTAAATGGTTGAGCATTTCAGAACTTTATAAGAGAAATTTGTTTCAGTGAGTTTATTAACAGACTGTGGTGTCTGCTAGTGATTGAAACTTTTCTTTCCAAGACATGAATGGTAAGAATGAGAGCAATGAAACTTAGATTTTGCTGGTTTGTTACTATCATGATGCATTTCTTTTTGAGGTCCCAGCAAAGTCAACTACCTTGTTTTTAATGGGAAGATTCATGATTACTTTCTTGTCAAACAAATTGTTCCCATAATTGCAAAGTGCAGAAGCCTTTTTCCATGACTTGCAATTAAAATTTCCTACTAGGTAGCTTAGATGAGATGAATGTGTGGGTTTTTAGAAATACGATCTTTCAAAAAATAGTAAAATAATGTTAAGAAAGTGCAACTTATAAAGCTGGCATAGAAGGAAACGGCTAAAAGTAAGATGTAGTTGACTCTGCTGGAGGCTTTTGGTTACTTAGTTACTGAAAGCAGAAAAGATTTCCTAGGAGTTACATGCTTATTCAGTGAGATTTATTTACATGGGGTTTGATTTTGGGAAGGAAAAAATAGTCTCTTGTATTCATTTAGGGAATTGGATCCTGCTCCTAATCCGCCTCATTTTCCATCTTACGTGATTAAGGCAACGTTGGACTATATTAATAACTGTCATAAAAGCAAATTGAAAAATCTTGTAGCAGTTCTTTCTAAAAGCCCTGTAAGTATGTAATGATGATTTTGTTTTTCTGTAGAATGTAATATTTCTTTTATGGGTATGTTTTAGTTTAACCGGACATTTTTGTCATGTATATAGGAGGAGAAAAATACAACCTTAGAAACCTTTCTATTCGTTCATTTGCCTTCTGAAATGGAAGAAGTCCTAACCTCAGAGACACAGTAACCTTGCACAAATCACGTGCTTCAACTATTACATGTGCTATATAAATATAAAAAATTACAAATAATGTAGAAATAGAGAAAATTACTTTAAAGGGTAGGGAAATCTGTGTATACCAGACACAGTTTAGATGCAAAAGATCTGTTCAAAGTGCACTGTTTTACTGCATGTGCAACTTATTTTGCCTATCCATAAGCAGTCTCAAAATAAGAAAAAAAACCCTTTTCTCGACCATGTTTGTCTAAATCTTTTGAATATAAAAGTTAATATTGCTAGCCCGTGGAATAAATTCTTTAAAATTTAACACAACCTGTCTACTGCTTGAAGATAGTTACTTTTTACAGTTGCAATCTGTATTGATATATTGTATGAAATAATGCAATTTGTACAACTGAACATTAAGTTTGAAAAAATACAGATTGAAGCACTATTCGGGTTTTTAATGTTTTTAATTTGATGTTTTTCCTGTTAGTGAAAACTGCCATAACTGTTTCCTGCATAACCTTTCTTGGGGCAGGGGAGAGAGGGGAGCGGGAAGGGAAGGAAAAAGAAAATTAGGAGGTATGTGGCTTATAGTCCTGCTTGGAGAATGAGTTTCAATCAAGGCCTTTTGTTTGTTTAAAGCAGTAAAAATAATAAAGCCTTTTTGTCCATGTCTTTTTAAAAAATCTATATATAGCTGTTGCTGAAGGGTTTTTTTTTATATCTAAAGTACACCTGTATTGGTATTTACACATATTTATTTTTAGGATTCATTCCAGAAAATCCTTCTAGCCCTTTGTAAGCATGCGTCAGATACAACCAACATTTACAAGAAGCACAGAGCTCTTATGATTTATCACTTGTTTGTTAGTCTTCTACTTAAAGAGATAAAAGATGGTTTAGGAGGAGCATGGGCTTTTGTCCTCCGAGATGTAATTTACACCCTGATTCATCACATTAATAGCAGGTAAATACATTAATTATATCTTGTTCTAAAGACATTAATTATATCTTGTTCTTCCTGACTGTTTTTGGTGACAGAAAGGATGTTTGGGACTTTAAAGGATACAGGAGAAATACTCAGATCATGGACTTAAGTGCAAAGTAAATGTCAAAATGTGCTTATTTAGTTAATAAAGAGTACTGACATTTATGTTCTCACCAAAAAGTAGCTAACAAAATGAGCACAAATTGGTACATGCGTGTGTTCAGATTGAGAAAATTGGTACTTCCTCAAGCTTAAAATTTAGATGGAGATCCTTACCTTTCATAAGGACTAGAGATACTCTCTTCCTTGAGATTTAGCTTTGGATTTCCAAGACAGTTATTCATCTAAATGTCATTTGGTTTACATGCAAGTTGATTCCTTTGCTTGTTGGAAGCATTTCATACCCTGGAATATTGAAAAGAGATGTGGCATTTATGGTAAATCCCAGTATTACGAGATTTATTGCAATGAACACTGAAGTCTCTTACCTGGGATGGAATACTCCCATGTGCGAGTCCAGGCCTGGGAGCTGACTGGCTAGAAAGTAGCTTTGCAGAAGAGGACCCAGCAGTATTGGAGGACAAGCTGGATGAATCCACAGCATGCCTTTCATCACCATGTTGACTGTGTACTGAACTGTGCTGGTAAGAGTGTAGCCAGCAAGATGAGGGAAATAGCCATTCTCCTCTTTGAGTGTTAGGAAGCTGGAGCAGGACCATGTCCAATGTCTGCCCGCTCCAGGCAAGACATGAGAGCTAAATCTCTAGAGCTGATGGATTTGATATATTTTAAAGTTTAGAGTCAGTTCCTCATCAGTTCCTCCTATAAAGTTTATTTATATTTCCCCTTTCCCCTATATTTCCCTGTTGTATAATAGTTTAATACTTGAGACAATGACAATTAGTATTTCTTTAATTTCACTTTTTTTTTTGTTTGTTTCTTGTGACAGACCTGTAACTATCAGAGATATATCCATGCGCAGCTTTTCACTCTGTTGTGATCTTCTTCATCACGTTTGCCACACAGCAATTACATGTTGCAATGATGCCCTGGACAGCCACCTTCATGTTATTGTAGGAACCCTAATACCTCTTGCCGTGGAACAGCCTGAGATTCAGGAACAGGTAGTTTTGAGTTGCTGCTTATTCCTTAGCTTTTCAGTTCATGTTCACTGTCGTTAAAGCTGTATCTATACTCATGTTCACCTGCTGCAGTGTGGGGTCCACCGCAGGCTGCAGGTGGATATCTGCTTGACCATGGACCTCCATGGGCTGCAGGGACATGGCCTGCCTTTCCATGGGCTGCACCATGGGCTGCAGGAGAATATATCTCTGCTCCAGTGCCTGGAGCACCTCATCTCCTCCGTCTTCACTGACCTTGGTGTCTGCAGAGTTGTTTCTCTTGCGTACTCCCACTTCTCCCTGTGGCTGCAATTGGTACTGCTCAGTAACTTTTTCCCCTTCTTTCCTATGTTACCCCAGAGGCACTACTACCATCACTAATGTGCTTGGCCTTGGTCAGTAGTGGGTCTGTCTTGGAACCAGCTGGCATTGGCCCTATTGGACATGGGGGAAGCTTCTAGCAGCAGCTCACAGAAGCCATCTCTGTAGCCCCCCAGCTACTAAAACCTTGCCACACAAGCAAGGCTCAAAAATGTTTGTATTTTTTGGTTTTCATTTACTTTTTATGTTCAGGTCCTAGGCTTGTTGAAGTATCTGGTGATAGATAACAAGGATAATGAAAATCTCTACCAAGCAATCAAATGCTTAGATCCTTTTCCTGAATATCCTGCTTTTAAAGATTTGAGAGCAACTCAACAGAAAATAAAATACAGTAAAGGACCATATTCTCTTTTAGAGGTAATTACACTTTAAAATATATCTCATGGCAGAGTGGTTTTTGTAATGCAAACTTTCAAAAGGAAATTCTCTAGCTATAGGTATGGCTAGAGAAAGAGTAAATCTTGAAAAAGATTTAAGTTAGACATGTGGATTCTTTTTCTTGCCAGTTTCAGACACCAAGGTGTTTGTAGGTCTCCATTTATTTGGCACCTATTCATATCCACATTGTGGGCTGCTGAGAGTCACTTTTTTACTTGAAGCTTTTATTTGTATGCTGTATGTGCTTAATACAAAATGTTGCTTTGCAGGAAATTAATCACTTTCTCTCAGTTGGTGTTTGTGATTCATTGCCCTTAACACGACTTGAAGGACTGTATGATTTACGCAAACGATTGGAACAATATAAAGATCAGATGAAGGATCTCCTGAAAAATTTCCAGGGTACTGACATCTACTTTTGTATTTTATCATATGTTAAATTATGATGGGGAAAACCTGGGAAGAAATACTTACTCCTTTGGAGGCGGGTGGGCAGGCTTCATGAGCCTGTTGCCTTGATTTTGCCTTAAAGTCTATGAAGCACTTTTGTAACATTAGCAGAAGTATTTTAGCTGTTAAAAAGAATTAAAAAAACCCAAGTTACTGATAAAGGCTATAAAATGGTGTTCTGAAAGCTGACGTTTGAGAAAGAAATTACTGCCGTTTGGACTCCTGTGTATTCATTTTTATAAAAATGCCAACAAACATAAAGCCTGATTCCGTGTTCCCATTCCAATCAGCAGGGCAGCAGGATTTTTTTTTAAAGAAGTGCTGCTTTTATTCTTTTTTCCATTGGCAGATCATCATATGTTTTCCTAGACTGTTCCTGGAAACAGCTAAATCAAATGCTTATTTAAAAAAAAAGATACCTCAGCCAGGCAGCAAATACATAGGGAAGTATCCATCTTGGGAATTTATAAAGCTAGTCAAATTCTGTGAGGTTTCTGGCAGAAACCTTTATTTTGGGATATTCCTTGGTTTTGTGTTTAGAACAGAAACCTTGATATTGGCTTAAGTGCTGTCAGTGGAGTCACCTTGTGTGATTTTACTATTTCCAATAATATTTTTATGCTAACTGGTACTGATATTTCATGTATTTAACAGTCATTTCTACATCAAAATGCTGAAAATAATCACATTTGTGTATTCTAGTTTGGGGTATTCTTTGGCATAGTCAAATGCATGAAAATTTTTTCAAGACATGATCGATAAGGAAAAATGCTTAATTTTTTAATGTACTGTTTAATACCAACTTCACCATTAATAAGGCATGTTGACATTCATAGATAAAAGAGTCTAAAGCAGTGTGTTCTTCTAATATGTTCACATTACAAATACACAATGAGATTTTGGGGTTTATTTTTCTTTCTGAATGATAGAAAAGCCAGAAGACTGCGTAGTAGTGAAGTTGGTGGTGAGCTTACTGCAGCTAGCCAAGATGGCAGTTAACCATACAGGTGAAAAAGCAGTGCTAGGTAAGTTCATTAGTCCCACAGGCATCCTAGGGCTGCCATTGCAAACCCCAGTGTGACCACTTTCAGTGTTACTTCCCACTGCTTTTTTGCGTATGTCTTAATTTCTTGACTAATAATTTCTCATCAGTTTAGACCTTGGTCTCTTCTATACTCAGTAAAGAGTCACCTGCTGTTACATGGGTTACTTCATTAAGTTGAGGAATAGTAAGCAAAATTTGAAGAGAACTTATCTGAAAATTTGAAAGGCATGTCTTGGAGGAATGAAAATTCTCCATCTTAAAGCCTTTCATGTGTTACTGAAATTGTTCACTGTTTACTGAGTACCTGATTGATGTGTGATCCAGAGCACTGAAGCTAATACCCAAATCCTGTCTTCCCCAAGCAGGGAGTACCTCCATGAAGGTGGTGTTTACTGAAGTTAGATGTCTAAACTAGACAGAAACACAAGTAATGAGAACATTTCCTTGATACTTGTCTAAAAGACTAATAACTGATAATTATAAATAGTGAGCACCTGAAGCTCAGAGTAATTTCAGTATGATACATTCTTCAGCATCTTTGCAAGCTGTATGTTTCAGCTTTTTCTGCATTGTATTTCTTGTTTCTTAGATGATCTGTTAAATTTAGTTAAAAATACAGCCTGTGTATCTTCAGTCTGTTCTTTGTTTCCTTTGGTGGCTAATACAATGTTGTAGAAAATGGAAACATTTTCAAGGCACTTGCCAATTATGGGGGAAAGAGCAGGGAAATAGATTTTGGGTTCTTTTTGACAAACATTAACACCTATTTTTTTAAACTGTTTTTAAGGTCAATTTTGTTTTTTGTTGTATGTAGTCGTGTTTTTTTACACTATTTTTTTCTGGAAAACAAGTTAGGAACACACTGATACATCATTGTATGTGAAATGTAGGTTAATTCTCACTGAGTTTACAGGCTACTGTTTATCATATCCTTGGGGAATGAAAATGAGTGTCTCTTAGTGGCCTTTTGCAGTTACCTGTTCCTGACACAGGCAAATATAAAATCTGTATGTGATTTAAACTGCAAAACCCAGAGCCATAGGCACTCCTAGAAAATTGAGTTAGAGAGTATAACTGTATTAACTGAGTCTTAAGCTGCAAAATTTATATGCATGTAATTTTTATCATAAAGTTCCTCAAGTGATTATAAATGTTTGCAGGTTTTACCCCATAACAATCTCAGTTCCAAAATTAGTTTGTATTAATTGCAACTTTTAGGGTGGGACCTTGTTTTAGCATGCATAAGATTATAAAATTACCTGCATTTGCAGAGGCTGTTGGAAGTTGTTTGGGAGAAATCGGTCCAATGGATTTCTCCACCATAGCTCTTCAGCGTGCTGAAAATGCACTGGATTCTAAAGCAGTGGACTTACTTGAAGATAGAAAACTTCAGTGGGTCTTCATAATGTTAACTCAAATAAATATTGCTTTAACAGATAACTGGTGAGTATATTTGCTTAATTTATTTCGTTCAAAGCTTAATGGGAGTTTCTAAGTTGTTAATTGCTCAAATCACCTGAGAAATAATGACCAATGGTGTGTGTCTTCAAGGCTTAGATTAGTTATCCAGTCAAGCTCAGATGTTTCTTAGAAATTCTCCAGTTGGGCTCGAGCCAGAGGATAGTAGTGCTGTGGAGTAAATACCAAGGCTTTGCTTTATAACAAAATATGCAATGGCATACCCTAGCCCACAATTTTCTGATTTGATGGACATGTTAGATTGCAGAATTACTTATTTTGTATATTTATAAAGGTGATTTTAAAAGTTAAATATCTGAATGAAATTAATGACAACATTTTGTACTCTTTTCAGTATTGAAGTTAGAGCTGCTGCTGTTTCCTGTTTGAAAAACATACTAGCCACCAAGTCTGGCAGTGAATTTTGGGAAGTTTATAAAAATAAAGCTGATCCCATGTTAATCTATCTACAGCCTTTCAGAACATCTAGGAAAAAGGTACTTCTTCTGATATACCTTATTTAGATGGATATAGGGCAGAGAAAACTTGAAAATACAAATTTTTAAAAAAGTAAATTCGAGAATGTTTTTGGGATAGGCTTTGCTAAATGTAAAATTCAGATTGCAGTCAGGTTGCAAATGGGATTGCTTTTGTCCATCAGTTTCTCCTTTCTGTTTCAGCATTTCTGTCTTCTTCACATAGGAAATTACCAATTTGGCATTAGAAAGCCGTGTACTTTCATTATGAAACAGACAGTTTTTGATTATCTACTCAGTAATGTAATACATGCTCTTCTGATGATTCCAGTATCATTTCATACAGAAAGTCAGTGGAAGATAGGTCAGAAAGAACTATAAATAATGAATAATTCAGTTTTCAAACTTGATTTATAACCTAAATGTGATGTCTAATGTGACCTTATTGATGTTAACAGTAACATTTTATTTCTAATATTTTCATATTTCCTTGGAAAACGCTACATGAGCAAAATTACATTTACATGGAAAATTACGTTAAATTTACATGAAAAAATACTGTCAGTTAAAGCGCAGTTAATATTGAATCTGTTTTAATCTGTGCAGGTGGCAGTATCTTTTTTTCAAATGCATAGAATTTGTTTACATTTGCAATCTATGTAGTTTTCTTTCTTTTTGGTTTTTTTCTTTTTTTTTTCTTCTAGTTTTTTGTAGTACCTGCTAATGATACAGAGGCTCCTTTAGAATCTTTGGATGATACAAACTTATGGATTCCTCTGGGAGAAAGTCATGAGACCTGGATCAAGCGTCTGACTAGTTCAATACTGGACAGTAGAGGTGTGCAGAATGAAGTTCTGCAGCTAATGAAGCCACTATGTGAGGTGAGCTAAATTATACATATATGTGTATGCACATGTATGTGATATGTTGTCGTGGTTTAAACCCAACCACAAACCTCGTTCACTCACTCCCCCCACTTCTTGCCCTTCCTCTACTCCTGGAGGGACGGAGAGGAGAATCAAAAAGAATGCAACTCCCACGGGTTGAGATAAGAACAGTTTAGTAACTAAGGTATAACACAAATCACTACTGCTACTACCAATAATAATAATAATAATGATAAAGGAAATAGCAAGAGGAAAGAATACAACACCTCACCACCAGCCGACCAATAACTCGCCCCACTCCCTCCAACCGAGCACCAACTGATACCTCCTCCAACCCTGCAGTCCCTAGCCCTTCTTGGGTAACTCCCTGTTACACCCTGGGCATGACGTGCTGTGGTATGGAATACCTCTTTGGCTAGTTTGGGTCAGGTGTCCTGTCTCTGCTTCCTCCCAGCTTCCCCTCCTCCCTGGCAGAGCATGAGGCTCAGAAAGTCCTTGGTCAGACCAAATATTTGAGCAGCAGCTAAAAACATCGGCGTTATCAGCACTGTTCCCAGGCCAAAAAATCAAAACACAGCACTGCACTAGCTACTAAGAAGAAGAAAAATGACTGCTACTGCTGAACCCAGGACATATGTGATGCATGTGATGCATAAAAATACATTACTCATCTCGATAGCAAATAATAATTTCTGCTACTGAGTTACTACTTTTTCTTAACGTTAATTGAGGTGTTTTATAGTCAGATAATGCAGATACCTATAAAACACACTCCTGAAATACAAGGTTTGAGGCAGTTGTAAACATAGATGAACCTTACATGACTGTTTTAACTGGATGACAGCATAGCTCCATTGAGTGGTTTACATTTTTCGCATTACATGTTCTTAAGCAATAGCTGTTTGAGTAGTTGTCAGTTTGATTATAACCTGAGAAAGAAAGGCCTTTGGTTGTTTTTCTTAGCAGCTGCTGTGCATGATTGTTTTCTAGGTGAAAACAGACTTGTGTCAAACTTTGCTTCCATACTTGATTCATGATATCCTTCTTCATGACTCGGATGAATCTTGGAGAAATCTTTTGTCAGTTCATATCCAGAAGTTTTTTACAGCCTGTTGCAGATTTGCCTCATCTAGTAGATCTACACCTCCAAATTCAGATTCAGGTAATGTCATAATTTTTTTGTTTCACCTGAAAGAGGGATTCTGGTTGTGAAAAGATTATTTTCTGACACCGAACATGATGTGCACTTGCAGGCAGACAGGATTTTAGAAGCTTCTGTCCAATTGCTTGATCTTTTTTGGTGTAGATACCTGTTTATTGGCAGCACCCAAGTAGTTTCTTCTCTATAGCTTCTTTCCTTACTCACCACTGCATAATGTTTTTACTTGCTGAATTTAGATGTGATCCAATGTTGTGTGCTGCGAGACTGAGTCATGGACTGCCGCTCGAAATGACCAGTTGGCAGTTAAATTCCTCTCTGACTCTGGAGAGCAAAATGTCATGATGCTTTAGGAACTGGGAGTCACATGTCCCCACTATATGTCTTTATATGTTAAGCACGTGGGAGATGATGTACGAAGAAGGAGGTGATATTCCTTCTATAAGGTCTTTGGTAGCAGTGGAAAGTAAGCATCGTTCATTTCTGTTTATTAGAGCACACAAAATGCCCAGATACATATTTTTTCACAAATTTGTAGTTCTACATCTTACTGTAGCATAGTACTAATAAAACCTTTGCTTATGCTATCCCTGTTTCTCGCTTCTTGTGATTTATTAATAAAAAATGTCCAGAAAAAGGAAACAACTATTAACCCAATGACCAGAACACAGCTTGTAGCCATCCGTTTGTTTGGTATTTTTGAAAACTAGGAGCAAGGCATGGAAATATAAATTCTTTAAAAGTATGTGTCCGTGTGTGGGAAATAGTGGTTTTTGTACAAGCATACATGTTACAAAGTCTACAATAAAGCTGCTAAAAAGTATTTCTGTGGCTTTGGAATAAGTTTATATGTGTCAGGCCTAAGGGAAGAGCTGTGCAATGATGTTGGATGATATCTCAATTCTGTAAGGAGCAATAGAATATACACATTATTAATGCAAAGATAATTCGATAAAGAAAATTGCAACATAAACTACTCTAATGTCACTAATATCATATAAGGAGAGGAAGTACATGTGGTGACAAACTATTAATTTAATTTTGGAAGTGTTGTCCAAGGAAGTTTTTTTAGTGTTTTTCTTGAGTATGAAATACACCTTTTTATTTTTTAACTAGATATGTTCTGATGGAAGTTCTTTATGTTCTTTCTTTTGAAATCTATATCCCAGATCAAGAAACCCATAATTTTAAAAGTTTGGATAAAGTATCTCGGCGAGCCATGCTTGCTGTTGTTGATTACTTAAGAAGACAAAACAGGTAAATTATAGCTTTCCAAAATGTTGCTTTAATTTAATTATGACTGTTCTCAGATCAGTTGACACTGTAGATTAAGGACAGGGTTGTGGTAGAGACCGTGTCATTTCAAGGAATTGAGGATATAGAAGTGACCTTGCATTTCTTACAGAATTGATATGGCTAGCCTTAAAGGCTGAAAGATTCCTCTAAAAACTTTTTGTCTGAGAAACTTTTTGTGGTTTTGAGGGGACTAAGATAAAATTAGCCTTTACAAGGCTTTATAATTAGATTGGATTTACTCTGTTTAGCGTCAGAGGGAAGGTCTGTTACAGCAATCTTGAAGTTTTTATTTAATCAGATCTGTTTCAGGTACAGTTTTTGATGACAGCTTCTGGCTGGATCTGAATTATCTTGAGGTTGCTATAGCAGCACAGTCTTGTGCTGCTCACTTCACAGCCTTGCTCTACACAGAAATCTATGCGGACAAGATAAATAGAGACAAACAGCAAGAAAGGTACAATGCTTGAGAAATTCTCCTTTTTGACATTTTGGGTATAATGGATCATGTTTTGTGTGTCCCAGTAGTATTTTATTACATGAGAAGTCAAGGAAGCTTCAAAAAATGCCATAGGTGTGTGTATTGACATCGAAAATGTTTCTGCCAGTGTGATCCCAACCTTACTAATTTGCTAGCTTTGACACACTCAGCATAGTGTCATTCTGACTTCTAACCAGAATGTTTTCTTAGTAGTGTGTGTTCTGGACAAACTTCACTAAAGGTAATGATTCTGAATACTAAATGTATTGAATCTCACTTTTTATATTGAACACTTTTCAGACTGTTTCACATAATTAATAGTGTGCTGGTGGTTAAATTATGGCCAGAAGTGAATCCACAGAATAATGACCAGAATTGTGTGGGTAGATCTGAATGATCCTTGTGGAAGATTTCTTCTGTAATAGACAATTGTGTTTGTCTTCCATTGTAGCAAGATTAAAATATGGAGTTAGTCTGCTAGCTTCACTTTGGCAACAAATAGCTCTAAGGCAGTGAATGTATTACAACAGTATGGTGAATAGCATATATATTACATAGTTGCTTTTATTCTTTCCCAAAAGAGAGCATTCTTGCTTCAGGCATTCACAAAAGCAGTGTGATTTAATAAGATTAGGTATTATAAGGTGGGGTGGGATTTTTTTTCTCCCCAAAAACACCTTGACTTTGAAATCCCTTGATGTTGATAGTTCAGCTGATTACATTGTTATTCTGGTGGAGAGCCATTTTGAATAACCTGAGGATATAACAGGCCTGATCTTGCATTTTGTATTTGGCCCAGTGTTGGGCTTAAGTGTTGTTTCAGAATTTTAGTTCTTTGTATGAAATTTCATTTAACTGTACTGGTTGAAACATTTCTTTTAGGTCTTCCTTTAAAGCAGCTAAGAGTTTGGCATTTGAAGAAGAAAGTCAAAAAACAACTATTACTATTTTGAATGAAAAAAGCAAAGAAGAAACTGGCCTAAGTTTACAGGTAAATGCGTGTGCTTCATAATCTGAAAGCAGTCTTCTCATAGAAATACAATTAGCAGGTTTCATCTGAGCTGAAGTCAGATCTAGCTGAACTTCAAAAACAGTATTTGAAAGTTCTGCTAATGAAAAGTGGGCTCAATGGCCTTTCCAGTTAAACTGAGTATTTGTTCTTCTGAAACTAATGAATTGGTGCATTTTAAATGGCAGCGAAGCAGACTGTTCCTGAAAAAACTGACCTCGTGGTGGTAACCAGCCAACTATTTTTCAGTTTGTTTTGTCAGAGAGATACTTTCATTAAAACGTCAACAAGTGGTGTAGCAAGTTGTAATAATCAAAGCTGAAGTAGTATTATCCAGTTTATTGGATAGATAAAATCTGATAGTCTTGTCTAAGTTACTGCTGAGTTCATTATTCCAGACCTGTGCTTGCATACGTTTAAAGTGCATGGGTTAGCTGGTATGTCGATGCTCATTCAGTGTTACTGCCTTTTGCTTTTCAACCTGCCCGCTTAAGGTCAAGTGCTAGTTTTTAGTAACATTGCAGAAAAGTTAGATAGTCCTGAGGAGTTTTGCTAGACGACAAAACTTGTCTTCCTGTGATGGTACCAGGCTCAGATAAAGGAAGATAAGCAATGATAAAGGGAAATTAAGCAATGATAACAACATGTTACATGGAAGGACTAGTATTTATAAACTTATGTATAAAACTCCCTCGAAATGATTGCAAAGAGGTAATTCTTTGGTTTATGGCATATGTTCTAGGACCTTCTCATGGATATATATAGAAGCATTGGAGAACCTGACAGTCTGTATGGTTGTGGTGGAGGAAGAATATTACAGCCATTAGCACGGTATAATTTTAATGTTCTTATGTACTGTAAAGTCATTGCTTTCATTTGTTAGTAAGGAACTTAAACTGAAAACTTCTTGTTAACTTACAACAGGATAAGAACGTATGAGCATGAAGCAGTATGGGAGAAAGCCCTTGTAACACATGACCTTGAAGCAAGCCTCTCACCATCTACTCACCAGGCAGGAATAATAGAGGTAATTTTATTTTATAATAGGAAATGAATGTAAGAATTGGTATCCATCATTCTGGGAGTCATTTGTAGTAAATGCAAAATTGTTTTAGGACAAAAAGAGCCCACTGTCGTAGGCATCCAAACCATATAATGTAAGGCAATTTAATATTTGTCCTGAAAACCTGAAGGCTTCTAGTCTTCTTGTCACTCACCCGTAATCCCTATTTTAGGTAATGAATTTTGTGAAATATTTAAAAATAAATATATTTAATTTTACACAGAATTTGGCCAACTCCTAAAATGACAGCATATAAAAAATAATGTAATTGGTTATTTTTGCTATCTCATTCTTTAAACCTCTCCATTATGGCAACTATTGTACTGAAACCGTGGTATTTCTGATAAAATAAATAAATAGAATTGATGTTGTCTTGTTTCAAGCCCTTAAAAATATGTTGAGTTTTTATCCTAAAAATATTTACACCGCTTCTGTAATAACATCGCACAGGTGTATCTGTGTTTCTCCTCATTTCATTTTCCTAAGGTACTTTTCCTACCCCAAATAATTTAGTATCATTGTAAAACTTCCATTGTGTTCCTCCTTCATAATGGCTGCACACATTTGGGTAAGTGGTCACAATTATAGTCATTATGGTCTGCAAACAGCTAGTAGTTTTAGAGTGCTGGGAAACTTTTTCAAATGCCCCCACCAAGAAAAACAGTTCATTCGAAGTAAAACCAGTTTAGACTTACTGCCCAGGAATGATGGAATGCAGAAATGTGAGCAGATAGTTCATTTGAAACACAGCATGGAAGTTTATTTAAAAAAAAATGCCAGTCACAGTAGTAACAAAACTGTTTTTCTGGGGTTGCAGTTATCAATAGTGTGATTAGTGTGATTCTTATGTAAGAGTTTTCGCCTTATATTGTTCTGAGTTTAGAAATACTTATGGTCCTGCTTTGCCCCCAAAGTCGTCTTTTGTTTCCAAAGGTAAAACAAAGCCTTCTATAACACCAGTTCCATTTATTAAAGGAGGAAAACCAACTTTCAGTAATTTTGTTAATTCCAGGCTTTGCAGAATTTTGGCCTGCGCCACACTCTTTCCATGTATTTAAAAGGACTGGAACATGAAAACACTGAGTGGAGTGCAGAACTACAGGAAATACGCTATCAGGCAGCATGGAGGACTATGCAGTGGGACCATATCTCTTCTGTCAAGTAAACTGACTTACTTTTTTTGCTAGTTCTTTAACTGAAAGGCAATGGTTTCAGTTCCAAACAAAAGGACAATATAGAATATAATTTCTATGAAGGAGGTCACCTAATTTACCTTAATCATTGAATGGAAAAGTAGTATTTTTTCACTTATATCTGGCTGTCCTTTAAGCACATCACTTTTCTTTTTCTTGGGAAATTGTACACAGTTGATTCTTCTTTTTGATTGTCCATAACTATAAACTGAAATTTTTCCATTTTGACTCAGATAGATGTGTCTTAAGTACATATGAGGGAGAAATAGTTTTAAATTGTTAATTTATAAGCAAATGGGGAAAATGTTACTTGGTAAGCCACAAGAGGTTATCAAGACCTGGATAAGCAAACACCAGTGTTGATTCATGGCTCCTCCCTCGTAAGGAGCAATCTCCTCTCTTATGCAATGTTGGATCCCTGGCATTAGTTATCTTATATGATTGGCCAGGATCTAGTATGAACTCTGAGCCTTCCTAATACAGCTACATCATCCACATTTTAGGAGGAATACAGAGTAGATTTGCTACATTTTGCCAAAAGCAGAAGTTATGTGGTGGGGTCTTCAGTAACTCCTTCTATGTTAACTTTTAGTAGTCAGGAGAATGGAGGATTTTTCTCCTAAGACTTGTACAAAGAGATGGGTCTGGGAAACATGCTCCTGGTGTTCATTCTTTCTTCCTGCACTGTCTTTAGATCATTGTTTAGAAGCACTTGAAGGACTTCACAGACATATCCTGTCAAATGGCATGTGTCATGCCACAGTCAGAACAAAATTCATATACGTGGGCTTACTTTGTCTCTGGATTAGGGTTTGTGTAAACCTCTAGGGTTATAAACCTCTTATGCAAATAGAATATTCAGTTTTAATACAGGATCACAAAAATAACATGTTAGATGAGAGAGAATGAGATGGCATGGAAGAGGAGGATCAAGAGAAGGACAAAGAGAAAACTGAATTGAACTCTGGGTTCAGTGGTTTTTTTCAGCCTTCTGATTTTCTTTATCTATTCCTTTTATAAGTATTTCTGAAGTTAAATGTAAAAAATTGTACATCCTGAACTGAAGTTGCATACATACCATTATATGTATCTTTTAGCATAACATTCTGAGAAATGTCATGATTGATTTTTTTTTAATGTGCAGTTGGTTTTGTGCTGGATTTTTGATACAACCTTGAACATCTTGTATGTATTCCAAACATTCTATCAGTTCGTGGGTTTTGTTTGTTTTAAAAGCACATCTTGAATTTGTAAATACTAAAGTTATTTAAAATTAAAGGTTTGCGTTATTGATTATCATGCAAGACAGCAATCCATCCAACTGCAGAAAATGTAGTACTAAAAATACTTGTCATAAAGGTAAAATGGGCTTCTTTGCAAAAGAACTGTAATTTTCCTTTTATTTTATGTTACTTTTGTTTTATTTCTAAGCGATGAAGCAGGAAGACCAGGGTACCACGAATCACTGTATGATGCTCTTCAGTCTTTACGAGATAAGGAATTCTCTGCTTTCTATGATGGTCTTAAAGATGCCAGGTAACTGCATGCAAATACTGTGCTGTGAGAGAGAGATGCAGTGTGTGTTTGTAGTCACAAGTTACGTTTAAAAAACTGTTGTGGGATTTTATGGGCTTAAATAAAGACTCATGCATAGAATTAATGAATATTTCTTAGTGCAACTTCGTTTCTAAGCTTCTTTTTTTTTCTTTTTTTAACTTCAGTTTGTCTTCTGTGCATATACAATTTGTGTGCTAATTGAAAATGCATTTCCTGTAGCGTACATCCCTTACTTCGTGGTCCTCTTAAGTGGATTTGAATGCTGACTACTCTAGCTGAGCTGTCTCTTACGGTTTGGAGTTGATATATGCTTACAATGTTTTCATTTATTAAAAAAGCTAATGTTTTGAACACTTATGGTAATATGAAAAATTCTGAACTGAATAGTTTTGCTGGTGAAATTGTGTTCCCCATAAGGAAATTGTTATGGATATTTGGAATTACTTGTGAATATTAAAACAACCTAACTTAGTATTTCTCTGTTAAATCTCCAGAGTGAACGAAGTAGAAGAGCTCTGCAAAGGCAGTCTTGAGTCGGTTTATTCATTATATCCGACTCTTTGCAGACTACAGCTAATTGGAGAGTTGGAAAATACAGGTCTGCTGTTTTCCAGGTAGTTTTTAAGCTTCTTTCATACTCCTTTCTGAGTTTTCAGATTTTTGGTAATCGAGTCTAGCACAAAAATAAAATCACCTCAACAAAATTTACTCATGAACATCTCAAACTTCGTCTTTATATAGATTTTAGTTTTACTATGTGAAGATGAATGTAGATTCTCTTTATTTCCAGACTGGATTTATTTCTGGTTTAGTTTTAATTATAGTGACCAACAAGTTGAAGGAGGTGATCCTGCCCCTCTACTCTGCTCTCGTGAGACCTCACTTGGAGTATTGTGTGCAGTTCTGGTGTCCTCAACATAAAAAGGACAAGTCCAGAGGAGGGCCACGAGGATGATCAGGGGACTGGAGCACCTCCCGTATGAAGACAGGCTGAGGAAGTTGGGGCTGTTCAGCCTGGAGAAGAGAAGGCTGCGTGGAGACCTCATAGCAGCCTTCTGGTATCTGAAGGGGGGCTTATAAGGATGCTGGGGAGGGACTCTTCATTAGGGACTGTAGTGATAGGACAAGGGGTAATGGGTTAAAACTTCAACAGGGGAAGTTTAGATTGGATATGAGGAAGAAGTTTTTTACTGTGGTGGTGGTGAGGCACTAGAATGGTTTGCCCAAGGAATTGTGAATGCTCCATTGCTAGCAGTGTTCAAGGCCAGGTTGGACAGTGCCTTGGGTGACATGGTTTAGTGTGAGGTATCCCTGCCCATGGCAGGGGGGTTGGAACTAGATGATCTTAAGGTCCTTTCCAAACCTAACTATTCTATGATTCTGTGATTATGATATTATGGCAATACTGTCTATAAAATAATTGTTTTATTTCCTTTGTTTTGAGCATGCTCCAAGGTAGCTGTCATATCTTCTAGTCTTTGATTTACTAAAGTAACTGAGTTATTCTGTTCTAGTTTCCTTTCTAAAAATGTTTTCCATTTATCTTAGTGATACTCATAGATCTGTTGAAAGTTGTTTCAGTTTGAATCACTTTCTTCATGGAACACTACTACTATCAGTATTCTACCTGAATCCTTAATATTATTCTTTAATCATAGAATCATAGAATAGTTAGGGTTGGAAAGGACCTCAAGATCATCTTGTTCCAACCCCCCTGCCATGGGCAGGGACACCTCACACTAAACCATCTCGTCCAAGGCTTCGTCCAACCTGGCCTTGAACACTGCCAGGGATGGAGCATTCACAACCTCCCTGGGCAACCCATTCCAGTGCCTCACCACCCTAACAGTAAAGAATTTCCTCCTTGTATCCAATCTAAACTTCCCCTGTTTAAGTTTTAACCCGTTACCCCTTGTCCTGTCACTACAGTCCCTGATGAAGAGTCCCTCCCCAGCATCCCTATAGGCCCCCTTCAGATACTAGAAGGCTGCTATGAGGTCTCCACGCAGCCTTCTCCAGGCTGAACAGCCTCAACTTTCTCAGCCTAAGAGAAAGCCTACTCATAAGAGAGTATTTATATCTGGAATGCTATTAACGTTGGGCTTTTTTCTGCTGTAGTGGTATGGTTTTCACCGAATCACAGAATGGTTGAGGTTGGAAAGGACTGCTGGAGGTCAAGTCCAACCTGTCTGCTCAAGCAGCGTCACCTAGAGCACATTGCTCAGTATTGTGTCCATATGACTCTTGAATATCTCCAAGGGAGGGCACTCCACAATGCCACTGGGCAACCTATTCCAGTGCTCAGCCACCCTCACAGAAATGAAGATTTTCTTCGTGTTCAGGTGGAATTTCCTGTGTTTTAGTTTGTACCCATAGCCTCTTCTCCTGTCACCTGGCACCACTGAGAAGAGTCTGGCCTCATCCTCTTGGCACCATTCTCTCAGATACTTATATATATTGATCAGATCTCTCTGGAGCCTTCTCTAGGCTGAACTGGCCCAGCTCCCTCAGCCCTTCCTCAAATGGGAGATGCTACAGACCCTTAATCAGTCTAGTAGCTAATAATTATCCTGCAGTCCTTTAGCGTGTCCAGGACATTATGAACCATTGCTATTTGCAGTTAATGAATTGTCTAAGAAAATAATACATATAATGACAGCCTACACAGCCACAATGTCACAGTCTAGAATATATGCTTATTTTGATTCATATATGACCTATATAATAAAATAGGAATCTTGCTCTCTAATATTTCAAGTAGTCCTGTGTTTGAAGGCGATTCACATTGCTGATGGACCTTTAAGCACAGCAGGTTTTGATGCATTGTCAAGAATGTTTATGGCGGAGCTCACCTTACTAATGTTGATCTCTTAGTCTTTGTGGTTTTTAAAACTGGAAGCCTGCCAGTTTACCCTGCATATTAATCTTGTGGGGTTTGATGGACTCATTCTTGGTTTTGAGCTGTAGATTGTTCACAATCTCGGTAATTTACTTTTGTTACTTATTTTGCATTTCACTAATATTTAGCAAGAATTAATAACAGGTCTCGTGTTCTTCTGGTGACAATTACAGGTCTGTTACTACTCAACAACTGAATGATACTTATTTGAAATGGCAGAGGCAGTCCCAGCTTCTCAAGGACAGCGACTTCCGTTTCCAGGAACCTGTCATGGCTCTGCGCAGTGTAGTTTTGGAGATCTTGCTTGAAAAGGAAAACGAAAATACCAAACGAGAATGTATTAAAGACATCCTGACCAAACATCTAGTGGAGCTGTCTAGGTTGGCAAGAACTGCTAAAAATACACAGGTACAAATTGCAGGAAAGATCAGTGATGGATGTTCAGTTTGTTAATTTTCCAAAGAACTTCATTTTTCAACAGTACCAAAGATGAACTGTATTCTAAGTTTATTCAATAATCAGTTAGTTGGGGACTTAAACTATGTAGAACTTAATTCATTAATTGTATTTATGGCTGTGTTGTCTGAGTTTTGTTCATAACTGTAAGCTACTCTATGAGGAATATAATATCAAAAAAAAGATATTAGTGAAGAATGTTCTTATAGCTCTAATACTTTATTTTGGTGCAGCTTTATATATGCAGCTTCCACTTGCATCATACTGCTGTAGTGTTCCAGAGTAAAGCTGCAGAAAGAACTTTATACATTATTTTGGGGTTTGTCAAGTTTAATTCCATAGTCAATTTTTGTTACAAATCAGGATTTTCTGCAAGTATAGGAAAATAACTTCATCTCTTTGCTGCAGATAAATTCTTAGCAATGGCTAGGCAGAATATGCTGCACAAGTAGAGCAAAGGAGGATGGAGTTTAAAAACAAAACATGCTGTGAGATACATGTATTTCACTTAAAGAATTGATTATAGTGTTTTTTCAATTTCAGCTTCCAGAAAGGGCTATGTTTCAGATCAAACAACACAATCCAATAGGATGCAGAGTTTCTGAATGGCAACTAGAAGAAGCTCAGGTTTTCTGGGCTAAAAAGGAAGAGAGTCTTGCACTGAATATTCTTAAAAGTATGATAAAAAAATTAGATGCAAATTGGTTTCAGGTATGTGTTATATAAGCTGTAAAGTTATGGGAAGTCTCTTTCCCCCTCATGCATCACTTTTTTTTGTGCTTGTAATTTCATCAGGGTTTTTTATTCTATTTATTGTCCTTTATTTTTTGTCTACAGTTCTTCATCTGTCCTTGTTTTCTGCACAACTTGGTATCATCATCCGTGTTTGTGTTCACTGGTCATTGCCTCCTCAAAATTAGTATCTTTTTTGAACAGCACAGGTGACTGGAGAGATTCTCAAAGGAAGAGCCACCAGTCACAGAGACCTCAATAGTTTGGAAAATTGTGCCAGTAGGAATTGCTTTAGATGAGTAGGGAGGTCTTCACCTGAGATAGAATAATCTCAAGCAGCATTACAGGGAGGGTTTTGATTGGCTGGAGTGTAACTGCCAGAAAAGACTGCTGGTCCTAGTGAACAGCAAGCTAAAATGGTTCGGCATATCTTTGTGGCTGTGAAGGTGGACATCACCAAGAGTGTAGCCAGTAGATTAAGATACAGGAAGAAAATTCCTTACCTCTAAATACTGTGACCAGGTTGCCTAAAGAGGTGATGGAATCTCTATTGCTGGAAATTAATAATCAATAGTTTTTTGCTAATTTGTCCACTTCTGATTAAAGTCTTACTGACGTGTGCTTTCCTGGAAGTTGTTGAAATATTGCTGTCACATCTGCCACCTGCCACTCATATTAAGGCAGTTTTAAGCAAAAACTTTTATACCTCTTTTAGTAGTTCAGTTATTTAATCTGTGAATTTATGTCGACCTTTTGGAAAAATCCTCTTTGGAAACCTGCTCCATCATCTTTCTGGAACACTTTTAATCAAGTTTCCATGTAGAGGTCTGCCTGAAAAATTTAATGATCACACATAGTTACTGCAGTTCCTGAATGTTTCCTACAGAATGTACTATGGTATTTCAGATTAAATGGGGACCTTAGCAAATACAGTCCTGGAAACATGCTGTGAATTTATTTAAGTTTTATGACATTTTATCATTCATTCATTCTGATTTTCGTTGTTCAGACTCTCAGGTATTTAAAAATATAGTATCTTTTTTAGTCACATAGGATGTGAATGTGATTTAAGGTTATTGACTACAGTAGATGTGGATGGTAAATGACTCTGTAGATACATTATATTCAGAGACCCAAGTGACTGAATTATATTAAGGGTTTAAAAGCTTTGTAAATTGCTTACCTCATATGTAAAAGGTATTTTTATTTTATGTCTCCCTCTTTTTTTCTTTTTTTTTTTTTTTTCCCAAACTTGCTTTCCTAAAAGGTTGAGAATGATCCTCATCTGAAATTGATATATACAGAATGTCTGAGGCTGTGTGGAACCTGGTTAGCAGAAACATGCTTGGAAAACCCTACAGTCATCATGCAGAAATACTTAGAAAAGGTGCGTCCAGTCTTTGAAATGTACAGTCTTGGAGATAATGCTGTGCTAAAATATGGTGTTAAATACATTTTTCAATGCAGCCTTTTTTTTTCTGGATTGAAAATATGGCTTTGTATAAAAGTATCCACATAGTATTGTGTAACACTGAATCTTATAAAATATTCAGAATATGGCGCTGTAAAATTCACAATAAAACTTCCATGTAATATTAGTTTAGAAGTGCAGTGATTACAACTACTAGTCTCCTTTTCCTTTTCTATTCCACTCCATCCCCATCTTTTCCCTTTTAGGACAGATCATTCACTTATTGTATTTTCAGTATGGGTATTGTATTTGTAATATTCTTTTGCCAAGTTCTAGAAAGTCTTGTTCTGATATTTCTAAATACTGTATTTTTTTAACTCTTAGTAATAGAAATATTTTTATTAACATTTGTCCGCTCTGAACTTCTTTATTTCATGCTAACTTGTGAAACTCTCCGTAGTTGCTGTTCTCTGTTACTCTGTACATGCTTTCTTCACTCTGAAGATTTGAATCAAAGACTTTCACACGCAATTTCCTTTTGGTTTTTGTACTTTTGGGACTGCCTTTTTCACCATCTTATAAGTTGTAAAATTACTGTAAAACTATTGTAAAACTTCATGCCTAGTTACTCTAAATGATAGTTGTAGGAGACTTCTGTATGGTTATTAAAAATGTTTCATACAGTGTAATCTTTTTGACCGTTCTCACTGAAACACTCCTCAAAGATTAAATTCAAGTAAGAGAAAAATACTCAGCCTAGTAGGTTTATTTTATATGCATACATATTCCATCATAGGCAACATGAAATAACCTGTTTGAGCAGCTGACCCTGCTTGAGCAAGGGGGTTGGACACAATGACTGGCAGAGGTCCCTTCCAAACTCAACCATTCTGGTTTTCTCTGATAATATGAGTTTAATCAAGTATTATGCAGCACTATTAATTTGATTATCAGTCTCATCTTTACTGTAACCTCCCTTCTAGGCTGTGGAAGTTGCTTCAAGCCACAGTGGAGACAGCAGTGATGAGCTGAAGAAAGGGAAGATGAAGGCTTTCCTGTCTTTGGCTCGTTTCTCAGATAACCAGTACCAGCGAATTGAGAATTACATGAAATCCTCAGAGTTTGAAAATAAGCAGACATTACTGAAGAAGGCCCAGGAGGAGGTCATTCTCCTCAAGGAGTGTAAAGCTGAGGCAAATAGGTGAGCATCCAAATGGAGAGGTGGTGACTATGGTGCTATCAAAGGCTCCATCTTTACTAATTCTCTGAACAAGTGGTATAGCATGAGTCACATCTCTACAGCTGAATTTTTCCTTCTGCACAAAATAGTGGCCAAATCTGTAGTGCTGCTTGCAAATAGTTTCTGAAATGTGCTTGAACATGGTCTAGGAGAGTGCTAGGTAGGTAGTGTGGATGAAAACTAAGCCAAGGAGAATTAACAACAATTAAACAGCACGGATGGTCGTGGCCCAGAATTCACATTTATTCCCTGGGTCTGTTCAGTTTATTTGACAGAGGGAATACTACAGAGTGAAAATCAATAATTTTGAGATTTTTCTCCATTTCAGGTTTGGTGAAAGAGTAGAATTCGTCTTAATACAGAATTCTTGAAGATTTAGTAAATGCAGTTGCAAATGAGCAGAAAAAATTGAACTTCAGCTGTTGGAAACTAAAGTCCATCCAGAAGTGATCAGTATTGGATATTCATATTTACGACCCAATACTGAGATTAAATCATTAAGAAGAAAAAACAAAACCACTGAAAATTTACTTAAAGTGGTGGGTCTGTGTGAACATACGCTAAAGGAGTGGCTCCCACAATTTGGTTTCTCAGTTGTTTCATTTATTGTGCTTGTACATACAAAACAAGTTAAAAAAATGATAAATTAGTGAGAGAACTTGTGACAGACCTGCTGTAAGTTCATTAAGAGATAATTTGTTGATTAAAAATAATTTCTATTTACACAGATATACAGTGAAAGTTCAGCGAGAACTTCAACTGGATGAATGTGCCATGCGTGCCCTAACTGAGGATCGTAAACGTTTCTTGTGTAAAGCAGTGGAGAACTATATCAGCTGTTTACTAAGTGGAGAAGAACATGATATGTGGATCTTTCGACTCTGTTCTCTATGGCTTGAAAATTCTGGAGTTGATAGAGTCAATGAACTGATGAAGGTATATGTCTGATACTGCTTTTTCTTATGCTTTGACATGGTATTATCCATGTTTCTTCTTGTCCTCCTTGTTTCTAGAAGATGAAATACAGTGCTGTGCAGTATGCTTTCCTGTGTATCTCCTTAACTTTTCCTTCAAAAATCAATTTTTTCAGTCATTGCACATCAGTTTTTCATCAAAGAGCTATAATTCACAGTGTATTTTAAATTAATTCAATTTAATTTAGCATTTTAATTTAACAAGTCTGTATGGTTAAGTCAGTATGACAATCTCATGATCTGTTCACTGTTGTCACCTTGTTCTTCACAAACCTTGGAAGACGATTGTCTTCCAGCATCCTTTACTACTTTGTTCTAGCTTATATTATACATAATACTAGGTGAAAGGATATACTTTTAGAGTTTCTGTATAACACAGTAGCCAGGGACCAGCAAAGTTCCTGGTCTAGAACCAGTTCTCAGGCTGGTTCTATCATTTCTAGAATCGTGCAGGAAATCTGATAGTTCTTAGCCTGAATGATTGTTTATAACAGATGTCTGTGTAATTGCTTTGTGTTATAATTAACTTTGAAAAATAGAAAGTGTTTCTTCACTCATTTTTAACGAACAATTGTTACATGTCTTAAACTAGATTGTATGTGTTAATTAGGATTGTCTCTTGCCACAAAGAATCTGGAAATGAATTCTGAATCAGCATATCTAAGCTCTGCTCTGAGAGAATAGAAAATAGTTTTCTTATGAAGGACTTGCAGCATTTAGGATACATGGACCAAGATGATGTGATACTCATTGGATTGCCGTTTGATCATACAGCAATGATTATTCCCAGTTTAAAAAAAAGCAAGACCAAAATTGCTAGCCTTTACACCTGGTATTTTGTGATTACAGGGTTTTTGTGTTTTGTACCGCTTTCTAACTGAACTTTTTCTACCACAGAAAAATGCAAAGAAGATCCCTTCATACAAGTTCTTGCCTCTGATGTACCAGCTGGCTGCTCGGATGGGAACCAAGTTGATGGGTGGTCTAGGATTTCATGAAGTTCTGAATAATGTAATTTATGCTTGTTGTATCTAAAGATAAGATGATTGGCTTCATCATGCATACTTCTAAATGATACATATCTTCCTTTGTGCGATTACAGCTAAAGGAGTTATGTAGGTGATAAGGGTGTATTAACAATGAGTGCTGCAAAATCAGTATAGAGGGGACGTTTTTGCTTGCTATTTAATTGATTTCCTTGTTGTTTAAGAGTAGTCTTATGCAGGTATAGAAGTATGCTTTGAATGTATTTTAGCTGTGGAAATGCAATCGAAGTTTTACTTTTTATTTCTTATTAGGAAACTTAGAAGTTCAAAAGAATTGATAATTTTTAATGTGTGGTTTTTTTTCTTCTGTGCAGTTTTCAATAATGGGATCTTATTGTTTTTCTTGACAGCTAATAGCTAGAATTTCACTGGATCATCCCCATCATACTTTGTTTATAATACTAGCTTTGGCAAATGCCAACAAAGATGAACTCCTCACAAAACGAAATGCAATAAGAAGAAACGAGTTAATGAAAAATGCACCGAGAGATATCTCCCAGCTTGATGTGGTGATTACAAAAATTTCTATTCTGTCCATCAGATTCAGTCCTTTCATTTTCTTTTTTAAGGAAGAGCAGTAGGAGGAAAAAAGTGCTTTAATAATAAGAAACCCTGCTTTTGTTCATACATTGGTCATTATTATTGAAAGGAGTAATTATGGGATTGAACAAAACATATTTAACATTTCCTGCAACAAATGAAGAATTTTGTGATAAATGTCCTTGATGTGTGATTCTGTAAAAGGCATTTTAGATGTCACAAAGACTTAAGTGGGTTGATTGTTAAAAATACACAAAATAATACTGAATTGAGTATTTTTTCTGCTTTGAGTGATAACATCTGTTCTAAGTATTTAATCTTGTGCAGTGTATCTTTCATTCCTTTATATGACATTTTTGTGTTAAAAGCCATGATGATGGGTTATAGCAGACTATGGCTTTGAGTTAAAGTTGTTACTGCTTAATTTTTGTTGGAACCTGTCTTTGGAATCATCTCGTATCTAGATTAATGCCCCTTCTTTACCCCATCTCTATAGACCTGGCATGGTTGGTTGTCATTACATTTTTTCCTGCTGTGATAACAATTTTTCACCATGTTTTCATGTGGCCTTTTTTCATGTTGCTCTTAGATTTGTTGTTTTTTGTGGTCCCACTCTTAGGAGCAGGATTACACTGATCTCCACCAAGTGTCTCAAGAGTTAGGCACAGAAGGGACACACGGTCAGATTTTTGCCTTTTGTATACAGGCTTTTTCTTCAGTTGGGAGGAAATAATGGAAACAGAAAAATGATGGAAGAACATCCAAAACTGCCTGTCTCTCTTCCTGAAGAATTTTTGCAGGTTTTTCACACATTGTCTGAACAGATATGCACTGTCTCCATTCCCAGTAGTATTTTACTTTACTCATTATCTCAGATTAGACAACACAGAACACTTCTTCACTTTATTTCTATTCATATCACAAAGGGCTGCCCATTATTGCAATGTCCTCTGTTTTCATGGGATGTGTCTCAATTGTACTTGTTTGACTGCATGTTATGATGCATCTTTAATATTACAAGGTGTAGTTTGCAGGATTTGATGTTTGTATTCCATTGGGGTTTTCTAGGACAGAATGGAGGCTGCTAGCAATATAATCAATATCGTAAGAAAAACAAGAGCTCGTATGGTTAGACATATTGAAGCACTTTGTGATGCTTACATCATATTAGCAAATGTAGATGCTACGCCATGGAAATCTGAAAGAAGTAAGTCTTGGAAATACATTTTTTGTTTTTTTTAGTAGAGAAGTTATATTTTCTTGGATTAAAAAGTATATCTCTAAATACTGATACTTAGTTAAAGGAGATACTGTGCTAGCACTGTGTCCTATTTTTTATAAACTTAGTCTGGATTAAAAGTCATAGTAATTACTTGCACTGTGAGGTTCATACTCCTAGTATGAAACTCCAGAAGACTCTCATTGTCTGTGGTCATCTTCGTCAGCTCAACATAAGTATGCAGTGAGGCTCTGGGTCTCAAAATCCATGGGTTTTGTAAACTTTGATGTATGTTTGTAGTTCTGAATTTAAAAGCATGAATTCCTTTTAATTACAGAAGCAATAAGTATTCCTGCTAACCAGCCAATTGTTAAACTGAAGGACTTGGATGATGTTGTGGTTCCTACCATGGAAATTAAGGTGACTGAAGTTGAAATAAATACACACTATAATACCAAATTGTAGAATCGGCTTCAGCTTTTTACAGTGGTAGTCAGGACATCTATTGCTTCATCATATTCCTGTGTTTGTTATAGGGCAGCCAACCAGGGCTACTTTCCTGTCAGGTTGTAGATGAGGGTGAGGTGATTTCCTTAGATTTTAGAACACCTTGACCTTAAGTATCATATTTGATGGATAGTGTCTTTCTTACTGTGGCTTACAGTATGGTTTTGCCACTGTTATTAATGACTAATTTTTCATTATCAGAAGGGGTGATGAGCTACCTGAATCACAGAGATGATTTGGGAATGTGAATATCCTGGTTTGTACGTGCTAGCTCAGAGTTCGTTCAGAAAGGGGTGAGAATTAATAGATACGCTTCTGCTCCTAAATGGCCAGCTTATGTTTTTACCATTCACTAATGGTGAATAATCCATTTTAAGTGTTTGGTGGGATGGGTGCATAGGCACTCAGATGCCCCACACTCTACTGAGGATACCTACCATTTTCAGGAGTGTAGAGATGTTTTTTGGGCCAGGCACCTAAAATTTAAATGTTATGCAGCCAAACTTCCCTGAAGTCCCTCAGGCTACAGATCGGATACAGATCCTGTAGATTGTAACAGTTTTAAGATTGTAGATTGGGTCCATTTGCAGCCTAATGTAAATCTAATGCCCTCAAACCATACATGAACATTTTCTTGGGAAAATGCCAGTTGAGACATGCTGAGATTCTGTTAGAGCTTGTGCTGTGGCAGTCTGCAGCACTGTGTCCTCTCTACCAGGAGAACAAGGAGGAATCAAGCTCACTCCTTTGTTCAGCATATTTTTTTGTAGACTTAGTGGGTATTATAGAGGATGCAGTGCTCATATTAATATTTAGCACCTGCTATTCTAACGAGGTTTCCAAACACCTTATTACAACTTTCTCTGAGAGAAATGGAGGTAACCTCCCATATGAAGACAGGCTGAGAAAGTTGGAGCTGTTCAGCCTGGAGAAGAGAAGGCTGCATGGAGACCTCATAGCAGACTTCCAGTACCTGAAGAGGGCCTATAGGGATGCTGGGGAGGGACTCTTTATCAGGGACTGTAGTGACAGGACAAGGGGTAATAGGTTTTAACTAAAAGAGTGGAAGTTTAGATTGAATATAAGGAGGAAATTCTTTCCTGTGAGGGTGCTGAGGCACTGGAATGGGTTGCCCAGGGAAGCTGTGAATACTCCATCACTGGTGGTGTTCAGAGCCAGGTTGGACAGAGCCTTGGGTGATATGGTCTAGTGTGAGGTGTCCCTGCCCATGGCAGGGAGGTTGGAACTAGGTGATCTTAAGGTCCTTTCCATCCCAAACCATTCTGTGATTCTGTATTAATTTTAAACTAATTTATAATTTCAGGTTGATCCCACAGGACAATATGAAAATTTGGTGACGATAAAGTCTTTTAAGCCAGAATTTCACTTAGCAGGAGGCGTGAATCTGCCTAAAATAATAGATTGTGTAGGATCAGATGGTAAAGAAAGGAGGCAGCTGGTGAAGGTAGGTTCTGTTACCTGTATGAATTCTGTACCACGAGGAGGCTTTTCACAGTTCAGTTTTCTCAGTTCAGGAATGCTTTAGTAAAGGAAATTACAAAGTAGTAATAAGTAATATAACAATAATTTAATATAAATAATCATAGAATAATAATAATAAATATTTTGGTAAATATTTTTTCAACAATGTATGTAATATACAGTAGCTTACCTGACAGCTCCCAGACCTGCAACTTGTGTGGTCATGTCTCAACTAGGGAGACCTTTTCTTTTGAAATGGAGTTGATTTTATGCCATCTGTCTTTGAATGTAAGGATTCAGCAGCTGCTTGGAGAATTCTGCTTTTCTGTTTAGTATGGGGTAGTTTTGGAAGTTGTCAAGAGAAGCATGCATTGCTACATCTGCATCCAGTAATCAGAGCTGCAGTAGCAACGGCTGCCTCTTCAGCTGTGTGCTGGATTGCTGAATGTGGTGAATGAAACACCTGGTTTTCAGAAGGGTACCGTAGGGCATGTGGGATGACTGAAACCTTAATGAAATAGCATTTGTCCAAAAAAACCAGAAGAAAAAGGCAATGATTTAAGTTAATGATGGTTCCACGTAAGGAGGTGAGCACTATTAGAAAAACAAAGAGAAAAAAACCCAATTGTTAATTACATTTTATTACAGGTGATTATAGTGGAAAAGTAAATTGGGTTTTGTGGATTTTTTTTTTTTTTAATAATTCTCCTGACGTTACTGAACGAGCAGTTGAATGCTGGAAGTGTTCTTCAACTGCTTTTTCTGCTTACTCTAAAGGGACATGATGACCTGAGACAAGATGCTGTTATGCAACAGGTTTTCCAGATGTGCAACACATTGCTCCAGCAAAACAGTGAAACGCGCAAGAGAAAATTAACCATCCGAAGATACAAGGTAACCCTGATCAGCTGCTGCAGCAGAGGAATGAACACTACCAGTAAAAACGTATTTCCTCAGTCTCCTCTTCTTGACATGAAGTGTATTTATTTATGTTATTAACATAGTCACTGCTCCTTAAAGTATGGAATAAACAATACAATTTAATCATTAAAATACTTATTACAATTAATTTTTTCCCAAATCCTAAGAAAAAATTCTGATGCCTAATATATATTTCAATATTCTTCAAAGCTGTCTTTAAATTAACTTATAATTGAAAAGAAATTAAAGCAGGCATTGTCCTTGAATTGTAAATTGCTACTTGAGCATACAAGTTTGTTTATGAATTCTCATTAATTTTAGTCTTGCAATACTCCTTGATTAATTAATAATGAATCTTAGTCTTGTGGTATGCCTTACAGCTGAATCCAGAAAATCCAAAAGAGCCATCTAGGGTCTGTTCATGCAGAATTTGAATTGCAGAACTGTTTTTATTGGAATTGGGAATGCAGCAATAAATTCTTATGGTGAATGCAGAAAATGTGTTTGAACAGGAACTTTCCTCCTTCCTTTTTATGTGCTTGGGATTATAATAATAGCTGTGAAGGTGACCTCTGAATAAGTACTCTCTAAGTAAAAGTTCTTGTCTTTGACAAATAGGAAGTGTGCTCTCCAGAATCTCTGAAGAAGCTATTCTGAATTGCTGGTGTAGTTTTAAGAATTCACAGGTGGAGTTAAGAGTCACATTTTTTTGAATAATTTTCAATGAAGACTCAGGTTTCTATGTGTGAAAAAATGAATGGGGGCAGGAAAAAAGAGAACAGGTGTTGCATGATAAGATAGAGAACTTCATAAGAAAACTGAAGGAAATGGGCAGTAGCATGGTGCAACATTCTTAGCATGAGTAGCTGTCTCCTGAGGACAGGAGATTGCTTGTTCTGGCCAGTTCTGTTTGCTACAGCAGTTGAGGTAACTGTTACAGCCAGTTATGAAGGGCTGTATGTTATGAAGGGTGGGAAGCAGAGATGAGCCTAGTATGTTCCCGCAGGTACCATGTGTTTGCACAATGCTTGTATGATCCCAGTGACACATGGCAAGCTGTGGGCACTCTGAGGTCATCTAGAATACTGATACAAACATGCAAATTGAGTAGAAACATTGTAGTGAAGTAGGCAGTGAAAGGTTCTCTGTGCCAGGAAAAAATGCAAGTATTTCACAGAAAAAACCTTGAGTGTGTTTTATATGTGTATACATGTGTATTTAAAACGTGTATTGTGGTCAGCTGTATGGTTTGGTCTTTTGCCTTTTTAAAAAGCCCCACAAATAATGCATCCATGCTCTGCAGTATGTGTATTCACAGTGGAGTGTATGACCCTCCCTGATGCAGCAGTGGTTTTGTTTTTACAGGTGGTTCCCCTGTCTCAAAGAAGTGGTGTTCTTGAGTGGTGCTCAAGAACAACACCCATCGGGGAGTTCCTTGTGGGTGTCAAAGAGGGAGCTCACAAGAGATACAGGCCAAAAGATTACTCCAGTTCTCACTGTCAGAAAATGATGATGGTAAGTCATAACAACTGCAAAAGTAATAAAATAGCTAGCTCATTCTTTACTGGGGGCTGAAATTTATGGAGAATTATATGCTATTCTTTTAGTGTACAATAATGTGACCAGTGGCATAAATAGACGTAATTAATAGATCTTCAGACTTTTAGTTTAGTTTAGTTCCACAAACCACCTCACCAGACATTAAGAAAAATACAGACAGGTTTGCTTGTTACTTTATAAAGCCATGATGGTGCAAGAAATTATGTCTTTTTATATCTGTGTAGTATTAACAGGATAAAAGTATATTTAATTTTTGCATTGTGCAGCTTGTGCATGTGAGAGTGACCTTCTCACAGTGACATGAAGCTATCAGATAGGCAAAGGTACCAGCAGAGTTGCAAGGGGAAATAACTCTCAACAAGATACATTTACCTGTACATGCACATAAAGTACATACAACTGCAACCAAAGGAAAAGGAGTGTTTTTTCCATGTAGCTTCTGAGTTATGTATGAAAACAGAGTTATTTAGTAAATGTGATAGGTGCATTAGTGATTGTTGTGAAAAAAGACAGTAATCTATAGGTCAGAGAAAGGACTGAGAACAGCATTTGGGGGAGGGGAGTAGAAAAAAGGAATGTATTCCTTTCAGAGGAAGAGGTAGTTACCTTCCAGAACAGTCAGTCATGGGGAAAATGTTTCTTACGTGTTTAAAGGCTGCACAAAAGAAAAGCTCTGAGGAGAAATACATCCTCTTCATGGAACTCTGTGAGAATTTCCAACCTGTGTTTCGTTATTTCTGCATGGAAAAATTCTTGGATCCAGCTGTGTGGTTTGAAAAACGACTGGCATATACCCGCAGTGTGGCTACATCTTCTATAGGTATGATACTAGATTATTAACGCTGGCTTTTTAGATTATGTATAAACAAAGGGTTTATACTACTTCCGAGGTAATGGCTGTTCTGCTTTTGTCACACATAAGCAAAGGAGGAGCAAGGGGCAAAAACAAGCTAGCAAGAACACCAACATTATTTTGGTATTGAAGATTTCTGATTAATTTCTCTCCACCGTCCCTTTCTTCATTAGAACGACAAAATGAAATTCTGTGCTTCTTGGTTTTGTATTTTTAGTGGTTTGTATTTTTAGGTTCTAGTAGGGTTTTGTTTTAACGTTTCTACTGAACTCTGATGTTTTGATTTATCATTTATTCATTTCATCTGTAGCCTCAAATGTTTTAACTGAGTTGAAAAGCTTAATCTTTTAAGTAAATAAACAGTTTAGCAGAATTGAGATGAAAGGTTTTTGTAGGAAGTGTTACTGCTGTCTGTGCCCATCAGCTAATAGGAAACCAGTAGCAGGTATAAATTGCAGTACAGTAATAATAACAAACCCTAATTTATTGTGCACTTGCTTTATGTCTTTGATTTGTTGGGTTTTTCTGAAAGCTGTGGAATTGTTTGCTTAATCTATCCGTGGAGACAAATGGGCAAGAAGCCTCTGGAGTAGCCAAAATGATATACGTCTGTATGAGAATAACCTTGCAATTGCATTCGGTTAACCTTTTCTTTTTGTATTTGTGGAATGGCATATGCACTTTACTGGAGTAGTATGTATACATGGGTGAAGAAATATGCCCACTTTTAATTTGTTTGCATGTATTACCGTGATTCTAATAATCCTCTCTGTTAAATCTTAGCTCTGTTTTTATGGCATGTAACTATGGTTTCAGCACCTACCTTTTTGTTTTAGTTGGCTACATCCTTGGACTTGGAGACAGACATATTCAGAATATCTTGATAGATGAACAAACAGCAGAACTAGTGCATATAGATTTGGGTAAGTGGGACAGGCAAGAGGACTGTATTTTTTCTTTACTTAACATTTTTAAAAACATTTATTATCCTTTCATTTAGGGGTTGCTTTTGAGCAAGGTAAAATCCTTCCCACACCAGAGACTGTTCCATTTAGATTAACCAGGGACATTGTGGATGGAATGGGTATTACTGGCGTGGAAGGAGTCTTCAGAAGGTAAGTGCTCCTGTATCACACAGTGGGCAGAAGGCAGCAGAGTACATCTGGCATTAGGCTTGTTACATGTTAAATAGTTTTGGTGCCTTGGATATCATTCTGCTGATGATATCCAAACTAAATGCTCTACTTTAACTCATATGCTCTTATTTATATAATCAATTGCAAGTTCATTATTGTTACCCAGCTCTTAATATTCTTCACTAACTAATGGGTTATTGTCACCCTCTTCTGGAATTTAAGGGTGGCTCAGTGCTTCCAAAGGTTCCACGGCTAAATTTCATCAGTTGATTTAAACTGCCAGATTTTTTTTCTTTCAGAACTGTACTATATATTCAGAACTATTTCTTTGAACCATTTTGTTCTATCTCTTATTTCTGTTCAGTTTTCTGTATTTTGCAGTCTTTTTCCTCTTTTGGATCATTCATTTGATATCACTTTGCAAGTGCAAAATATAAATCCCACGACAGATTTGAGCTGCAAACCAGAAACATCCCAAAAAGGGCTGAGTTTTTGTCAACTTCCACCCTATCTCCTGGAAATGACCCAAGAGAGCCCTAAAAAGCAGAACATTTCTCTCATTCAAAACATCCCTAATGTTCATGAATATAGTGCTTGCAAACCCCAGGTACTTTGAAAAAGTACATAGTGTAAGCATTGTCTTTGTAAGGTAGTAATTACCATTAATAAGTGGTTCCTAATACTTTTGTCCTGTGAAGGACAGTCACTACCACTTATATTCTAAACATGATGCTGTCAAATTCACAATTTCATGTTATTTTTGAAACCTTTGTCCCATGATATAGGAAAACATGAATTGTTTGGCTCTAGCTGAAGTAAATACAGTATAAAAGGCACTGGTGCAGATACTGTTTCTGCCTCAGCCAAACTGGCTGGTAACTAGCAGCCTAGGTGCAAGGGCATAAACAAGTCACTGCAGGATTGGGTGTGAACAGTTACCTTTTTTGGGTGTGTTCTTATCCTGAAGTAGACAGGAGGCCTAATCCGTCTTTCACTGGAATACCTGTCCCATAAAGCAGAGTTTCGTATTCCTTCCACAAGTTTAGTTTGCTTGGGAATGCATGTAAAATTTTATTTACCACTTTGGTAACTAAACTCATTGGAGAGATTTCAGAAATAGCTCAATGTCTGCCCACTGGATCTGCTCATTTTGTGTAAAGCAACCCCACAAGTCTCTCACACATGCTTTCCTCCAGCCAAGGGTCAGTGTTAACTTGGTTAATTCTGCAGATAGAAACGTATCAAGATAGTGAAACAGGTAATCGTTTTCCCATAGGGAATATAATCAATGAACTACTCACTCTCCTTCTGGTCTTACATTTCTATATTTCTCCTTTTTTCTTTTTTTCTTTTCAAAAATGGAGGTATCAGAGAGGTTACTCAGATGTTAGAAATCCTTTAAGAAGGGTACAAATATCCATATTTTAAATGATAAAAATACTGTTCTATTTTGCCAAAAAGAACCTAAAAAATACAGGAAAATATTTTCTAGATGCTGTGAGAAAACAATGGTTGTAATGAGAAATAACCAAGAAGCTTTGCTGACTATTGTGGAGGTGAGCATTTTGTCATTCTTTCTGATAGTAACCTGCCAGAATATCTTTAGTTTCATCTCTTTGTCTTCGTATGCATTGCTATACCAAATACTTATGTAGGGAGGTTTTATTGAATTTGAATGCAGTAGTGTTGGCCAGATTTGTGAGTTCATGTAATCTTCAGTAAAATTATGACCAGTTTGCATTTTCTATGGGAACTCTTTGTTTCAGGCATATGCAGTTTTCCCTGTTCAGTATCTAAATGCTTCTAGCCATGGTGCAACATTCTTAGCATGAGCAGTGCCAACTGAATTAAATACTCTTTGCATAAGTCACAAAGAGAATTAAAGTGGTTTTTAAAAGCAGCTTATACTATGCATTAAAAACTAATTATGATCTTTAGTGTATTAAAAAATGACCTTTTCATTGCTGAAATGGGACTGAGTGGCAAAACTGAGTCAAGGGTGAACAACACCAATATCTGCAGATGGTCAGATGCAGTTTAATTGTTGGATTGTCTACCAAGCAATTTAGCTCAGTTCTATGGGATTAAGAAAAAACCCCAAACCCCAAAACACCTCCTAATATTGTGATTAGTGTGAGCATTATGAGTGTTTCTCTTCCTGCTGCGGCACTGAACTAGCTATAATGAACTATTTAAATTAAATAGATGTTTATTTACTGTGTAGGTGCTGCTCTATGATCCTCTTTTCCACTGGACCATCAATCCCTTGAAAGCTTTGTATTTGCAGCAGCCACCAGAGGATGAGGCTGACATGAACTCCACACTCAATGCCGATCCACAAGAATGTAAAAGAAAAGCCAGGTGCAAGATTTCTTTCTTACTGTCTGCCCCCTGCCCCATTACCTTGCTTTATGGTTTCCTATTGAATGTTGCTTGTGTTGATCAGGGTCCGTACCAAGTGCACTTGTTTTTCTGGTTTTTCATTCTGCCAGCAGA
Organism: Lathamus discolor; assembly: GCF_037157495.1. Classification (NCBI taxonomy): domain Eukaryota; kingdom Metazoa; phylum Chordata; class Aves; order Psittaciformes; family Psittacidae; genus Lathamus; species Lathamus discolor. Next base: position 111,243,033 of record NC_088887.1, on the reverse strand, counting down.
GATGACCAGAGTTTTAACAAAGTGGCTGAGCGTGTTCTGCTGAGACTTCAGGAGAAGCTGAAAGGTGTTGAGGATGGAACAGTGCTCAGTGTGGGAGGACAGGTCAATCTCCTCATACAGCAGGCCATGGATCCCAAAAATCTGAGCCAACTCTTTTTTGGATGGAAACCTTGGGTGTGACTTGGAAGGATACAGCACATTTTTAGAAGAAACCTGTTTCTATGCAGCAAGTGTCTTAACAGTTCCAGTCAGTATTTCACAGTTAAAACTTAGAGCAGGAGCAACCATGAGGCTTACACTCCTCAGTGTTTGGCGGATGTTCTAGGGTGTTTTTTTTTTTCTTCAATAACCTGTTACCAAGAAAATACTTTTTGTCCGCTTATGTTCACCATACAGCACAAGGCACCAACCAGGGGTTTGATGTTCCTTGTGACCTGCAAGGACTTTGCTTGGGCATACTGGGTGTGTTACAATCTTAAAGCCCCAAGATTCATCACTTTTGTGTACTTGTGAAATAGCTGGAGCCTTGTGTGTAATAATTCTGTATGGTTACGTGACCGTGCAGAATGGATGATCTAAAAACCAGGAGTCTTGCAATAACTACCTAAAGTACATTTCAGAAGGGGGGTTATCCTTGAAAGATAATGCTACAGTGAATATAAAAGAAAACCTGAGAACCAAATGTTTAAGGAGCTGAGGGTTCTTGGGGTTGGGCTTTTGTTTTTTAGCTTAGTTAAATGGACATTTCTTTATACAGATTCAGACTTGGAGTCAAGTATAGTACAGCTGCTTTTTTTTCCTGTTGTAAATTATGTTGGTATTTTATTTTTATAATACTGCTTTAGTAGTACGAAACAATGAAAAACATTCAGCTTTTGTAGCTCAGGCTTCCTTGATAAAATAGACTGACTGGACAATGAAGCTCAGCATACCAGATATGCCTCTAAAGCCTCTAACAGTCATTCTATATCTGCAGTAAACTCCTGTCGGAAACATTGAAGTTGTTTTTTGAGCGTAAAAATCCCATTCTGATTGCACAGAATACATTACTCCTTAAATAAAAATACCTACTGTAATTGGATAGTCAATGAATACGGGTAATAGGAGAATCCACTCAAGTAACGGCCATGCTGGCATGTTTAATAAATCTTCCAGAATCGTCTTTATATATAAAAATATGAATAAAATTTGGCATACTCTGACATTACCTTAGTTTACACCTTATGCTTTTTTACAGCAGTACAGTGAAGAATTTCTGGTCTAATTAGCATTTCAGTGATTTTTGTTTGTACAGTATTCCCGCATTTTTTATGCTTTGTCTTTGTTTTATAAGTTAAGGTCAACATGGCAAGATGAGTCTTTTGTTTTCATGTGATTATGTTTTCATGAAGGTGACATAAATTTCTGTTGATTCTTGGCACCAAAAGCGCATCCTGGCTTTTCTGTGGGGAAGAACTATCGTCCTGGGGTACAGTGGTTTGTTCTCTGAAGATGAAACTTAACTGACAGAGCACATGCTCTTTTGAATGACACTTAGGAAAGGGAGAAAAGTCCTACCAAGCAATTACAGAATGGCAGGTAGGTAAGGACTAAACAAAAAGCACAGACATAAAAAACGTGGTAGTACTTCTGGAAATATTTCTCATGCTTCTTGTAGAGGAAGTTCTTTAGGCATTTTTGCAGTAATTAATACTAGAACTCCTAGGTGACATATAAATGAATAGTACATAAAAGCACATGGCAGATCCTTTCCCTCCATCATGAGTTACTGCTGCTCCATTTGAACATTTTGTCATGCTGGGCTGCAGTTTAGGTTTTTTACTTCCAGCAAATGGGGAGTGATTAATATTAATATGATTGTCTCAGGAAAGTCTAATTTCAGAGGAAAAAAATTATTCCTCTGCAATGCTGCTAATATCGTATTTAGTGCCTAAATTTTGAGTGTCTACATTTTCATTGTTCGAGCTGACTGAAATGCAAATGAAAATGCAGGTAGATATTGTAAATGTACTTTAAACCTGCTTACATTATTTGTAAGCCCCTGTAGCAGTGAAAGCTAGTTAGCTGACAAACGTATGAAAACAGTTTGAACTATTAACAAATCTTAGTGTCTCCAAAACACTGTCAAAATCTATGTAACACAATCCTGTTACTGTGAGATCTGTTTTGAGTAATCTAACATTCTTGAGATACTTGTCATCAGTGCAAAGCCTCATGTAGCCAAATAGCAACCATCAGCAACTGCTTTTCTTTTTGTTCCAGTAATGCCTTAATTTTTAGAAGTCAAAATTAGAAAGTAAATGGTTTGCCAAAATGTGTTCTCTATAGGTACACACTTTCCTTGTAGAAGAACAGAAAAATAATACCTGGAGGGAAATGCTGTTAATGCTGATGATGATGGTAAGGTAGATCAGTATTTGTGAGCCTTAAGTGTATTTACTGTAATAGAAAAATGGAAATAAGTGAGACAAGTTGTTTGGTTTTTTTTTTCTTTATCCTTGGAATGCATCTTAGTAACAGTGAACATTTACATTTACAAAAGAGAATTTCTAAGAAAAATGAGTCTGTGATCTAGTATGATAGGAGAAGAGTTTTTAAATGGAAACATACTTATTTGAAATTGGCTTTTTCCTGTTGAACCATCTGTTGGAGAAATGTCCTTGGGAGTATGAGCTGTGAAAAAGTGTTGGCAGGTAAACCAATTTGAATTACATACCTTGACTGAACTTTTCCATCAGCAACAAACTGTCCCATGAATAGGAATCAGATTGAACAGGCCACCTGACGAAATACTTACAATTTAATTTAAAAAAGGACGTCAGCCTTCATGAGTGCAGATCTGAAAACTCCTTTTGTTCTTACACATAAAACCACCCAAAATAATTTTCTCAGTAACTCTGAATTAACTAGGTCACTATTCTATGCTACTGTGAAACTCCTGAGTTTTATACAAAGCATTCAACACTACTATATTTTTTTTTGAATGCACCAAAAAGCTAGGTTTCATATTTTCAGGGGATAATGCACTCTTACACATGGTCACTAATTGTACTTCTCATGAATGTTGTTACTCCATGCGTGTACAAGTGGTAATTCTTCAATGACAAAGGGTTGCTTTTGTAAATGGGCAATTCCAAAATCTGCCTGGGGGAATTTGGTTGCATGATTGGGAAGAGATGACTCTTTAGGTTCTGACTACTACTTTCACCCCTGTGAATTCAAAGCAAAGCAACTGTGTAAGGCAGCTTTGTTGTCTTGTGGCAGCTGTTGCCTTGTGGAACCTGTAGACAGCCTGAAACAGCTCTTGAGGAGAGATTACCTAATACTAGCACTTAATGATGACAATTTAATATTAACATTAAATAAAACTGATCATTTCAGCAGGTAGGTTGAAGAGTGAAACCTCAGTGAGGAAGCTGGGAAGTGTGCAAAATGAGGGTTTAGGTTCTCTTCCCAACACAATTCAAAATCTTACCTGTATCCTGATTATATGAGAAGACTTAACATGTTCACATAACAAATGCTCTCATCATCTGTCCTGTACACAACACTGTTAAGTACATGTCAGCTTTCAGAGCACTATAGTGAATAATGTCAGTGATATCTTTAAAAGTGCACACAGCTTCTCTCCCTGCTCCCTCATTTTTCCTCACTACTGTGTATGTAGCCACAAAAAATGTGATGCAAAGTGATTACACCCTTGTCTGCCCTGCAGAATTCCTGCTGCTACATTCACAACAGCTCCTCATTCTACACATCCATTTTGCCATACAACAGACAACATGCAAGATCTGAGCTTATTTGTTTGCCTCAGGTGCTTTATACCATGTGTGCTTGAAGCAAAGAAGGAAAGATAAGAAAATGCAGCTATGTGTAGAAGAAGGATCAGAGGGCTGGAGCACCTCCTATGAAGAGAGAGTGAGAATGCTATGGCTGTTCAGCCTGGAGAAGAGAAGGCTGCAGGGACACCTTAGAGCAGCTGCCAGTGCCTAAAGGGGGCCTACAAGAAATCTGGAGAGGGACTTTTTACAAGGATGTGTAGTGACAGGACAAGGGAGAATGGCTTTAAACTGACAGAGGGGAGATTAGATTAGACATTAGGAAGAAATTCTTCCCCGTGAGGGTGGTGAGGCACTGGCACAAGTTGCCCAGACAAGCTGTGAATGCCCCATCCCTGGCAGTGTTCCAAGACCATGTTGGATGGGGCATGGAGCAACTTACTGTAGTTTCCTGGTAGAATTAATTTTTTGGTTTAGTTTGGTTTTTTTAGATGGAAGTATATTAAGTAGGTACTTCAATAATAGACATATGCTTATATAATGGATGTAGAAGAATTACTGTACAGGCCCTTGTTAAATGATGCAACAAAATTACAACTGTATGGACTTTGCTCAAGCTTAAGGAACTGCCATTTTGGCACTCCAGGTGCTGACATCTCACACAGCATAAAGGAATTTTTCCAAATACTAAGAAATTAATCCTTCCCTCCAGAAAAATCTATTCTATAATGCTGATCAAGGCATTACAGGCTGAAGAACTTTATATGTATGATAGCTGTCCAACTCTATAAAACCAGTTCGAGCTGTGCTGCAGAAACAGAACTACATTTTTGGAAATTGCTTCATTCCTGCTATGCCATTTGTGTTTCCAGAACACAACATTTCCAGCCCATAAGCTCAATTTTCTCTGCTTTTCCAAAAGCAAACGGGGGGTCGGGGGGGCTGTCAGAATGTGGGCTTTGGGTGGACAAATCCAGATCCTAAAAAATTCATGCAAGTCAAGTATGTTGTCTCTATGGCAAGATTCTCCTGTGCTTACCCATCAGTGCTCTGTGAGCAGCGAGGTGAATTAGCAATAACTAGCATTAAGGATACTTCAGAAGCACAGTGGAACAGCATATGCTCTGTAATGAGAAATTTGAAAACTTTATTTTATAGTATTTAGAAAAGAGAAAAAAAGTTCTTTAATTATGAGACATAATCTGATATTAATGCTGGGTTTTACTTAGTAATTTCTACTTAATACTGCTCAATTGTTAAAAAAATACTATTTCTCACAAAATCAGTTTGTTGGCCCATTTTCTTCCAGACAGTGCTGTAAGTCCTGAATTTCATCAAGCATTTTCAATTATGTAAGTGCAAATGAGAATCTGGCTCTTTATATAATTTTGTTTTGGTTTCTTGACTTGCCTCACTACCTTAATCAGTCAGTAATGTATGTTAACACACACATTGCACAATACGTAAGTAGGTGGTGCACAGTAAAAGCCCCCGGCTATGTCAAAACATAGAAACTGAGGCCTAACTGATGCCCTATCAGCACACAGCAGTCCTACCAGTGTAATTAAAACCAGTTTTAAATCAATTTATTTAGGTCTGTGAAAACCACTGTGGGTGCAAACCTCCATGTGACACACAGCTGTTTATAATTATATCTTATCTGCTTATCCTAATTCTATCATTCACACACAAGGTCACCTAAAATGATGATGATACATGAGGTATTGTTTTAATGCAGACATTATATAGGGAAAGATAAACAGACCTTTGAAAGTGTGGTTCTCCTCAGGATATATAATTATTACTTTAAGCAGAAGTGTTCTGTCATCATTCAGCTCCAAATTACCAGCTTTACCTTATGTAAAACACAGAAGTAAGCTCCATGTTTGCACTGTTCCCACTGTTCTCAACCGCTTTCTGTCCCAACTTTGAGTCTTAATTCTAATGGTTTCAAAGTACCTTTTCTTTTTATTTTTTATTTCAGAAGCCCTTACTGAATGTAGCTTTCAGCCTGTCTCTCCACTACTTCACTCATTGTTTCCTGTTTTCATTACAGCATCTGCATAACAGATGTAGCTGAGGGGTCTTTTTATATTTTGCTACTGTGAAAGAACTTTTCATCATTTAATTATAGGCATACTTGAAGCTTCTAAAGTTAAATAATGCTTTAAGAAATCATATGTCTGTAAAATAATTTTAATAAATTAATGTGATGGTATAAAAAAATATTTTACATTTCTATCCTATTGCATTGTCCAATTACTCTTTATTAGAAATATGCCTCAGTACGCAAATGATTCAACTGACTATACACTGAGGAGTTTAATGGATTGCTTAGCTGGAGGAGAAGGCTGTTACAACATGTTCCATATATAAAATAGGTCATTTACTTTAAATGCTGGCTGTCATAATGCACTTAACATATTCAATTTATGAATAACTCATTATTTTTGACACTGGTCTTCCAAGTCTTTCTATGAACTAATTAGAATTTACTTAAAAATGTTTTATCATCCTCTAAGAAGAAAATTAGGGCCTCCTTGTAGAAGGCTCAATTTTGTTTTTACAGTCAGAATGATTTATCCTTGTGGAATAATATGAATCAGCTGTTTTTCCTGAAAGATTCATGAGATCACTCCCATGTATTGATGTCTGGCCTTTGTAATGTTTTTTGTTATGTGCAAAAAGACACCCATTTCCTAATACTGGAAGTGCTAAATATAGACAGAAGGAAAGTGCTGCAAAGAACTGCATTTGGCTCTGTAAGATCGTCTTTTTCTCGTCAAAAATTGTAGTTAAGAACAAAACAAACAGAATCCTAAAATACGTTAAGTGCACATACAGTCATATTATAACCTTGATTAACTTTTGTTATGCATGCCAACAATAAAAGATGGTAACACTAGTTAATCCTTAGAGTAATTCAAAAGTATAAATGAAGTATACAGAAATCTTGGTGACTGCGAGAGTTGTGTTTCAAACCACACTTTGATGGACTGCTAAATCTTTGGGATTGATCTGACTGATTGCCTTGCTGCATATTGCGATAGAGGAGGGCTCATGGCAATAACTGCGTATGATACTTCACTATGGAAAGACAAGCTTCTTAGGTAGTGTCAACATACTGGTAAGGGTGCCTAGTATTGGCTTATTTTATCAAAGATGAAAACTACCTGTGTCTGGAGAAATGATCAATGAACTTCAGAAATAAATGCTGAACCATGATCAGCAATGATGAGTCCAGCACAAAATACCTGCCTTTCAAGAGTACCCCCACCTGGAGTTCTAACTCATTGCACAGATGATACACTAATTTATTTCTCTAGAAAGTTATGAACTGGTTCTGCAGTTCCTACCTGCGTACTTCTTCCTTACTCCACGCTAACTCTTACTGAAGGGGATCACCTTGTAAAAATAAACTTTTGCCCTGGCCTCTATACTACAGCTTGAACAGAAGTCCAAGTAATGCCTAATGCTTTATTAGCCTCATGTATAATTGAGGCTAATGTATGCTAATGATGTTTTGTTCATAAGGCAAACTTAAATAAGGATGTGAAGGTTTAAAACAGAAGCCAAATAATTATGAAAGAAAAGCAGAAATTCAGTAAAAATGCCAGACAGCTGGGGGGAATAATTTTAGCAATAAATTAGCTTCCTTCCAGCAATTTCAGGTGTTGTAGCCATAATTCTTAGTTCTTCATTAAATACCTTAAAAATATGAAGCATGAAGTAGGGCTACAATATCTCAAGTAATTTAAATATCAGAAATCAAGAAGCAAGTATTTTATGCCTAAATTGAAGCAGATGCATGTACTATGACATTACAAGTAAAAGAATATTTAAGCATTTCATACCATTTTCAAATCTCACTGTAGCACTTAAGTCAGGAACCTATGCATCACAGGCTCATGCCATAGCTACCAGAGCTAGAAAGGTACTTCCCCAGAGCAACTTTATAACAGCTAATGTATTAATTGCCATAAAAATACAACGATTTCTTCTTGTTGACTACACAGGGACCTTGATCAACTATGCTCCTCTCTGATGTATCTTTGCTAAGTGACCAAAGACAGGTAAAATAAATCTGGCTGCTAAAAGTCTGGCATAAAAAACGGGTTCAACTGAAATCAACAAAAAACCTGCTAGAGATGAAAAAATGCTGTGCTCTTAGTAGGAGCAGACAGCCCACAAATCTCTGACTCAATTAGCCTGACAAGCACTTAGGACTGCAGAGATTGTGGATTTAGGAATCTAGTTTAATCCACCTTGACTTGCTTAGTTGAATACATCTAATGTATGCAAATCTGCTTAATACTTTCATACAGTGGGGATTTTGTGCATCCAGATTGGATACCACAGTGAATATGACATACGATCAAATACTTACGGCACCTAATCTGAATGTGATGAAAGCATCTTCTGCAACACCTAGCAACTCTGCCTGCAAGTAGAAAGATAGCCATCTATAATGCTCCCATCCCATTGAGAAATTAAGTCCGAAACAGTATGTTGCTGTGAACACTGTTTCAATTACTTGGTAGCACTTGCAGAAACAAGCTCTTGATCAGGTTTAGATCTTTTACTAGAGAAACTAGAAAACATGCAAAACATAATGAGGTTTCTAGCAAGAAGAGAAAGCTGGTTAAAGAATACACCATGTACAGTCTCCCAGGAATAAGCAAAGGAAGTCAACTTGGCCTATAAATATTTTCATAATTATCAAACTGCTTTCAAGTGGCTTGTAAGAAACGAGTTCCAGTCCATTATAATTAACTCTAAAAGACAGCCGCCTTTTGTGTCCTTAGTTTCTTCCTTTCTTTCTTCACTTTATTTCATTTGTCTTTACTTTGATGTTCAGCTTTGTTTTCCCTTAGATCATAGTTTCAGTTGTTTTCAACCTCACAGTATCTATTAACTGTGGGACCCAGAAAAGACTGGGGGCAATCAAAAGTACTGTTTGATTTATATTACTGTAAAGAGCCTTGTTTTACAGCACTATGCCACAAACAGAAAACAATGATACACTAGTAGAACGTGACAAGCCACTAGTAGAATGTAAGTAACTGACTTTGCAGTGTACGGTGGAACTTCAGCCTTTTATCTCTTGAGGGTAAATGCTCTTCACCAGAAAAGGAGGACTGTTCCTCTGAAACTCATATGTGTTTTGTTGTAGATATGCATGTCCTGTAGAGATGTGCAAATACACCCAAAAAGCCACAGTCTTTGTATTTTACAGTTATGGAAAAAAGGTGCAAACAGATTTTCCCATGTCCAACCTTACAGAATTTAATCATCACAGTCTTTGAAATAGTCTGATAAGTTGTATTTGTAAGAGAAATTGAACACTGTTAGAAGAAATACTTAATTTTGATATTAGAATAAGCAAATAGTGAAAGAGCTTTTAGAGACAAATACATACCTGTACACAGTCCCACATTCATTACTTAGGAGGGATGTGGCAACCAAGCATCTAGATCACTCAATTTATTAGTCCTGAAAAAAAATGAGTGAGTAAAACTCTTCTTCATCTTAGATTGACAGAGCTACTCCTAAAAATGCTTTAATCCTATCAATCTTTTTTATTTTTTAATAAAATCAGGTCATCATGTCCAGATCCTTCTGTGACTTCTCTAGCTATCAGTAGCTCCTTGTGAAGAACACTTTCCACCAGCAATACAGCACTGTGCTACTGGTGAGAGCTGTCCCTTTGTACCTGAAGTTCCCGCAGTGGGTCCTTCACCACACGTTATGGACTACATAAAAAACGTAGTCCTCACTGATCCATGGGTTAACCTGTGTCCACTGGAAGAAGGCAGGGACGATCAGAAACACTGCAGAACCCGAACCATTCTATGGTTCTACGATTTCCACAAGCTGATACCCGTGTCCTCCCGTGCTTCCCTCCCGCTGGGCCTCCAGGGGCTGCGCAGGCCTGGGCACACCTCAGGCGCCTCCGCGCTGCCGGCGGCCGGGCTGGCGCCCTCCCGCACAGGGAACCGAGGCGCCGGGCAGGACGCGATGGCAGCGGGAGCTGGATGAGGGCTCCCCGCAGGAGTGGGGCCTGCAGGGCCGCCGGGCCCGGCCGGGCCGGGCCGGGCCAGACCTTCTGCCCCTCCTGCGGGGAGTGCTTCCTGAGGGCCTTTCGTCCCCGGGCCAGCAGTCTCGGGAACCGCGGCGGTCCTCCGCTGGCCAGAGGTACGCTGGCAGCCCCTCTGGAAAAGGGGTGGCTTCAGTAACTGTTCAAACCCGCAGCAAACACTCCGTGCCCGTGCCCGTGCCCGTGCCCGTGCCCGTGTCCCTGTCCATGTCGCTACCCCCGCTCTCCCGTCCCTGAAGGGCAGCCTGTAGGAACAGCGGTTTCCAGCAGAGGAGGTAAGAGCTTTGTTAGTACGCTCCAACGTTAAGGTGGGGCTTGTGCCAAGGAAGCACCGGCAAGACCGGCGTTTCACGGAGCAGGATGCAGGGAATGCGAGGAGGAACCTTCCTTTTTCCTTGAGGAGCCGGAGGAGGATAGGGTGACTTACAGGGAGCTGGTGGGAGAAGTGGGTGCCTGCACAGCGTCCTGCAGCAACGTGCTCCCGGGCACGGTGTGCCAGAGGTCCGGGAGGGAGCTCGGCCCTCCCAGGCTGCAGGCAGCTGAGACCAGGGCCACAGCAGGCTCCTCCAGAGCAGGGAAATGAAGACTTTTCTTTACCAGAAACAGCTACGAGGGCTTGAAGGCAAGTGTTTCAGAAAATGAATCCAGTGAAATGCGACCGCTTTGTGTTTTCAGCACTTGAAAAGACAGACTACAAAGAAATCGGTGTGCTTCTGAGCACTGCTGGGTGCCACAGGGGGCAAACCACACAATTCCCCCTCCCTTGTTAGTTTTTAAGCATGTACCAAAGTTTGATGACCAAACTGAGCATGCGTGATTTGGGGCGTTTGATTACTCTGTTGAATTCTGTCAACAGGAGGAGAAAAAAAAAAAAAGTGGTGGTTTTGTTGTTGTTTTGGTTTTAATTTGATATGTGTTTAGTGTAATACCTCTATTACTAAATAATTCAAGAGATTATCACTGAATCCTGAACATTCAGGAAGGGAAACATTGGTGAATGCCCTCCCTGTCACAGTCATACAATCGTGGAACAGTTAGGGTTGGAAAGGACCTTAAGATCATCTAGTTCCAACTCCCCTGCCATGGGCAGGGACATCTCACACTAAACGATCTCACCCAAGGCTCTGTCCAACCTGACCTTGAACACCACCAGTGATGGAGTATTCACAGCTTCCCTGGGCAACCCATTCCAGTGCCTCAGCACCCTAACAGGAAAGAATTTCCTCCTTATATCCAATCTAAACTTCCCCTGTTTTAGTTAAAACCCATTACCCCTTGTCCTATCACTACAGTCCCTAATGAAGAGTCCCTCCCCAGCATCCTTATAAGCCCCCCTTCAGGTACTGGAAGGCTGCTATGAGGTCTCCTCGCAACTTTCTCTTCTCCAGGCTGAACAGCCCCAACTTTCCCAGTCTGTCTTCATACAGGAGGCGCTCCAGTCCCCTGATCATCCTCGTGGCCCTCCTCTGGACTTGTTCCAGCAGTTCCATGTCCTTTTCATGTCGAGGACACCAGAACTGCACACAATACTCCAGGTGAGGTCTCACGAGAGCAGAGCAGAGGGTCAGGATCACCTCCTTCGACCTGTTGGTCACGCTTTTTTTGATGCAGCCCAGGATACGGTTGGCTTTCTGGGCTGCGACCTCACACTGAAGCCGGCTCATGTTCGTTTTCTCATCGACCAGCACCCCCAAGTCCTTCTCCGCAGGGCTGCTCTGAATCTCTTCTCTGCCCAATCTGTAGCTGTGCCTGGGATTGCTCCGACCCAGGTGTAGGACTTTGCACTTGGCATGGTTGAACTTCATGAGGTTGGCATCAGCCCACCTCACAAGCGTGTCAAGGTCCCTCTGGATGGCATCCCTTCCCTCCAGCATATCAACTGAACCACACAGCTTGGTGTCATCAGCAAACTTGCTGAGGGCACACTCAATCCCACTGTCCATGTCACCGAAAAAGATGTTAAACAAGACCGGCCCAAACACCGATCCGTGTGGGACACCACTCGTTACTGGGCTCCAGCTGGACATTGAGCCATTGACCACAACTCTTTGTATGCAGCCATCCAGCCAGTTCTTTATCCACCGAGTGGTCCACCTATCAAATTGATGTCTCTCCAGTTTAGAGACAAGGATGTTGTGTGGGACTGTGTCAAACACTTTGCACAAGTCCAGGTAGATGACATCAACTGCTCTACCCCGTCCATCAGTTCTGTAGCCCCATCACAGAAGGCCACCAGATTGGTCAGGCAGGATTTCCCCTTAGTGAAGCCATGCTGGCTGTCACCAAACACATTGTTGTTTTCATGTGCCCTCCAGGAGAATGTGCTCCAAGATTTTGCCAGGCACAGAGGTGAGACTGACTGGTCTGTAATTCCCTGGGTCATCCATTTTCCCCTTCTTGAAAATGGGGGTTATATTTCCCTTTTTCCAGTTGTTGGGAACTTCACCTGACTGCCATGATTTTTCAAATATGATGGCCAGTGGCTTAGCAACTTCATTTGCCATCTCCTTCAGGACCTGCGGATGGATTTCATCAGGTCCCATGGACTTCTGCACATTCAGGTTCTTAAGATGGTCTCGAACCACGTACTCTCTTACAGTGGGCCTAAAGTCTTCATTCTCACAGTCCCTGTGTCTGTCTTCCAAGACTTGGTTGGTGTGGTCAGAGCATTTTGCCATTAAAGACACTTACAGAACTAAAAGAAGGAAATAACACTCCCTGCCAATAAGGTAAGTTTTGTCACTGATTTCAGTGACAGCTGAAGATACTCAGTAGAATTTCTCAATTGATCCTTTTTTAAAAGAATGTGAACATCCATTTGCATTTTCATGCAATGCTGATCACTTTGATATGTGGAATCTCTGTTTCTTAAATGAGACTGCTTGATAACCTAATCAATCCCTTTATTTCTCAGTAGACTAAATTGTCCCATGATCAGTTAGATATTGTAGTTAAGTGTACTACACTGACTTTGTCAGTAAAGTGATAGATGACTTTCATATTCACACTGTAGATGCAGTCCGTGGTAATGGCAGTTTTAATCAGAGAAAGAAAAGACTTTATTTCATTTTGATTTATTAATCCTTCTTATCATGTAGCATATTATCCTGTATTATTTACTTTATCAAGAGCAAAAAATAACTTCTAAAATATATCTTTAAAGTATAATTAATGCTGTTAGATCAGCTACATAGATAAAATCAGATCGATAGAAGAATGCCTGTACTGAATAAGCCAGGAGATACTGTTTCATGAAAGCTTTTTCCAGTATTCTGAACGAGATTCAGAATCCTTGAATGAAGAAGACATAAAGCACATGCAGAAACCCACCCTTGATTTACATCAGTGACATCAGTTGGCATTGCAACTTGGTTTCAAAGACAAAGACTTTGAAACAGTGATCAAAAAGCTGTAAGTAATCTAAATTCTGTTTGAAAGTAGGCCCAACTATGTAACCCACAGATAGCTTTTGAAAGGTGCTCAGGCCAGTTTTAAGAGCCAGATTTTGCCAGAGGCCTTCATCCTCATCAGTGCTCCAAATTAAAATCTATTAAAGAAAGTAATTACATGTAATTTCATATTAAATTAAAATGAAAAACTAAATCCAGACAAGTATTAGTTTGACAACACAGGAAGAATACAAATGTATGTACATTATTATATGACTAGGTAGCTATAAAGATAAATACATGGCATTGTTCACTGGAAGGATGAAGAGGACCCTGTAATATAATAGGTGCCAATCTAACTGAAAATATAGGGACTAGTTTCACTACTGTAAGTGAATTCTGCTTGGCAACAGGGAAATGCAAGGAGAGGTGTCATGGTTCTCAGATCAAGAGGAGCTAACCAAGGGAGTATCTGCCAGCTCCATGCCAGGAACAAGTATTCCTGTGAAGCCCGAGAGCTAATTTTGCCACTTAGGATTTGTTTGCTTTACTTGTTTTCTCTTCCAAAGGAAAGTCTGTGTCAGCAGCCAACGAACAATTGAGTCTTCATGAATAGATAATTTTTCAATAAAAGAAGGAGGATTTTTGCCAGATAAAAGTAAAAGCCAAAGCATTTTAAGTGAGGAGCCCCCAAAAATCTCTGAATTTATTCACTTTTTAAATTAGGTTATTGAAGTGACCAGTATCATTCCATATTTTCTCATTTTTCTATGGAACTGAGAATTCCTTAGGAACAGATCATTTTATTCTCAGAAAATGTAGCAGACTACAGTCTGATATGATGTAATTTTCAAGAGCCAGTCTTCTGAGTTCAGTGAGAGTTGACTTTGCTTCTGTTGCCCTGAAAATTACATAGTTTTAGCAGCCACATTCATTAGGCTTTTCACATCTGGTGATAGATTATTAAAATTGTACCCGATAGTGTAACAGTAACCCTAACTGGAAAGCAATTAAAGTTTCTTCTCTGTAACTTTGCCAATTTTGCATATAATTTTCCTATTTTCTTTAGGTTTTTGGCTAGTCTTGACACGTGATGGAGTGATTCAAGGGAACTGATTTAGGGGACAACTTGTCAAGGTATTAAGTCCCTAGAAATAGGAAACTGCTTAGAAGATAGCCTGTGTCTCAAACCCAAAGGTGTTAAAGCTAGTTTTTATTTTGCCAAAGAACGGTAGTTGCATTTCCATCATGTAATTTTATCATTGGAATAGGTAACCTTCTAGATCTTATTTTTTATTACAAATATGCACTCAGCAAAAATCCTATGCCATTTACTGTAATGGGACCATAATTTGGCCTTTCTATGTGACTATCGTTTGTATTCCTCATTAGAAGTGATTTTATAATGGCTTCCTTAACAAGACAATCCATCAAGGAACTGATGAACTGATGGCAACTGCATCTAGTAACCTACTTAACAGATCCAGTTTGACGACTATTACACATTAGTGCATGTCATCAAAGCAGGGTGTAATGTAATATTAAATTAATGTAGCAAACACATTTGATAGTGGACCATAGTTGCTTGAGAATGTGATAGGTGATAACTTAGGAGCAGAAGGAGTAATAGGCTTGGGAGTAATACTGTCTGTGACTAGAATGAGAAAACACCTACTGCTTAGCAAACAGATTCATGCTTGAATTTGCTAATGATACTTAGAGCAGTGTTTTCATGAAGGACTTCCCCAAGATTTCATTTCATTTGGTTCATAAACAGGCATATGATAGTAGCTATCAATAAAGGAGACCTCATTCAAGTTGGCGTCTTCCAGTACACATATTGCCTGTTGATCAGGTCAAGTTTTACGCAATTTTCTTGTGTTGCTATTCATTTTGAAATAAAAGATCCAACTGCTGTTGTATGTTTCTATGACTGGAATGGAAGTGTGATGGATGAAAGCTGTTATCCTGCAGAAGAGTAAAATAGCAATAACCATGGTCTTAATTCCAGCGAATGATTAACTATACATAGAGTATTATTAATAGTCAGGAAAAAGTTGCAGTTTTTCTGGACCTTCGGAATATTTTTTATTTGATACATTTTATCACAGGCAAATTTATTTTCCTGCAGTCATCAGAGTTTAGAAACTCTATCAGAGTTTAGAAACTCTTTCATAAGAAATGCTTTGAATTACTGTGCATCTTATATATGTACTACTTGCATTTAAATGTTGCCAAGCATTAATGATATGCTCTGAAGTCATATCTGTGTGATCTCTACCACCTTTAAATGCCTGTTGTTTGGGGTTTTTTTAAGAGTGAAAAGATAAGTAAGTGGAAATGAGGTACTTCAAATTTACACTTACCCTTCAGGTTCAGTTACAGGAAGTTTTGAATCAGTGTGGCTGTTGTTTACCTTGCAGACACAAGTGAACCTTTCAGGGAATGGAGGACATGCTGAAGTCTATAAAAAAAGGTGGAGTGGTTGTAGTGTGAAGAGGCATGCTGGAGCTGGTCAACAGGAGTTAATCCACATCCAAGTAGCTTTGTTCATAGGGCAGAAGAAAGCAGACCTTATTGGCAGAGATGCATCTTCTATCAGCAACATACATTCCTGATGTGTTTTAAAGAACTCACCTTACCAAACAGCATAAGTTCATGATCTTAAGGACACCTGCCAGAATGAGTTTAATTTGTGTATAGGATTTTGCTTGTGTGGTTATATCAGAAATATGATGTTTCTTGACTCTCCTTTATCTTTTATTTTAGCAGATAAAATCTTATTGTATAAACCTGACTCAATTTCACTGTTATGAATTACCTTGTCTTGGAGTTCACTATTAGTGTACAGTAATGCAGTATAGACTATTTCTGAAGTATCCCTTTAAACTTACTTTGTTTATAAAATTCATTTAATGATTTGCCTTCAGTAAAGACCGAAGTATCTGTAACAGCCATCTTTCTTTAAAAGACTAACAACTTTTACCACCAGAGTGGTTTTGTTTTGGTTTTGGATATTATTTTTTGTAATTCTTTTAAAATTCATTATATAAAATTAAGCGTACTAACAAAATTACCACCTTCTTGAGGTAACAGCTGATGGTTTTGAACATAAGAGAAAAACCATCCTCGTTTGGAAGTAAAGCCAATTTTCACTCTAAACCATTTTCACTCTGTCAGCAGAATTAATAAAATACTCAAACCTCTTTCTGCTGCAACAGTGAAAAAATGTGGTGAGAGTAACATGCAAGATGAAAGCAGGTGTCGGATGTACAGGACGCTAACTTGATAGCAAACATTTTGTATTTTCCTGGCTATCAGTTGTGAGCTGGCGTATCTCTACAGTCAGAGTGGTGTAACAGCTTGGCTGGAGATTTTGGGAGAGAAAGAGTAGCTGGAAGTGTGGTTACTTTTGACCCAAAGGTAAACAACAGCATCTGCTAATGCTGAACAACCTGTTTTGAGTTACATAAGCTGTAGTGGAAGTTAGTGTCACAAGTATAGCTTCAATTGCTCAGCTTTTAGACAGAATAATGTATTTTCATGGGTTTTCAGCAGGAAGGTAACCATGCAGAGCTTTGTCCCATTTCGTGTGTGCGTTTCTGGTATTCTGCTGATTTGTCTTGACTATCTCTATGCTACATATCTGTGGTACAGATGGATCCTGACTAATTTCTTTTAGTGTTGGGAGTAGGGTGGGAATATGTCATGCTCACTCATCAGTGACCTACAGAGTACACTGGCATTTAAGTGTATGTGTAACTTATAAAGTATATTAATATTCCCATTGACTGCTTAAAATTACTTTGGTAGTTCATAACTGCACTCAGAATCTTTTGTAATTGTCTCATACATAGTAAGTGTATATTCAGCATCTTCAAAGATCAGGTCTTGCACTTTCAATCAGTCCAAGCATGTATTACCAAATCGATGTATCCTATTTCTGTTGAATCCTCTGTGTACTGCATGACTATGGTATATTGTGGTAATATGTAATTCATATGTAATACGGGTTCAGCTGTAGTACATATATTAATATATAATTTACAGCCTTGTAAGCCAACATTAAAATATCTGCAAATTCAATACTATTAAGGGAGACATAAACTGCAGTGTCAGAAGTATCAGCACAGAAAGACTTAGATTATCTCTTGGAGACACTCAGGAGCTGGATCCTCCTACTATGTGACTAGATAAAAGCTTGGTCTATGACTGAAATGTAGTTCATAGGATAATGAACATCTGGAGGTCATGTAGGCCAAACTTCATCTCCTTGGGATTTTTAACTGTGAAGATTTTTTCCCTTTACCTAATTGGAATTTCCCATGTTGCATCTTGTGTCTGTTATTTGCAGGCCTTCTGCTGTGTGCCTCTGAGAAGTCTGGCTTCATCTTTCCTACACCCTTCCTTTACAGTTCAGCATGGTAATTTTTCCTCTGGCTTCTCTTTTTAAGGCTGACCTAACCCAGATCACTCAGCTCCTCCCATTACTTTATGTGCCCTAACCCCTTTATCACCTTGGTGGTCCTTGGCTGGATCTGCTCCCTGTGTCAATGTATTTTTTTGTATGGGGGAGTCCAAAACTGAATACAGTTCTCTAGTTGCAGACTCACAACTGCAAAACAGAAAGGAAGAAACATCTCCCTTGACGTGCTGGCCACACTCTTGCTAATAAACCTCTTGCTTATAACAACTCCATGGTGGGACTCAATGTATATGCTACAGATGTCTCAAATGTCTTCAAACAGACATGCAAAATAATAATTTTTCCCTTATTCTTACAGCAAAATACAAAATTACTGCCATAACACTCTATAGTACAGATTTTCTTACATTATTAACAACGCAAACAAAAGCCAAGCATTAGTATGTATATAGCCTCACTAAAATGCTATAAAAGTATTCAGACAAGAAGATTCTAGTGGTCGAATCCTGCGAACTTAAACAATAACATGTTCATATAAAATCTTGCAATTCATCACTGTACTTGCAGAGAATGCTTTTGAAAAGCTGAAGCAGTAAAGGAGCTGATAATATCCTAGGTTTATGCAATGCTTCTTTTCTTTATTATCATTTCTTTGCAAGCTTCTCAAACATGCTCAAACAGGTGATGTATGTTTTCCCTGTCAGCTCTCCTCCCTAACTAAATAATTTACTTTCTAATGTAATAAATGCCGGGCGTATGCTTCCCAGGAAGGGTGCTTGAATCTAACATTCCATCAGGCAAGCTTTGATTATAGGGGTTTTTTAATTATGAATCTACAAGGCAGACTTGGCACAATACTTTCATGAAACTAGTGTATTAGTTATCTTGAGGTATATCTCAAAAATACAGTCTAAAAATGTACTGAATTTATATCCCCTTTATGTTCAGCAGACCATGATTTGCTAGTTCTCATTTCAAGATGAAACTGAGGTTGGATGAGTATTTCCAAATGTGGGTGCCTAAATATATTAGGACATATATATATAACATAACACAAAAGGACTAATTTTCTGGAGTGTTCAGTGTATGAAACTCCTGTTTGGGTTAAAGAGATCTGAAAGTAAGGAACTTGCAGTAAAGGCTCTGCATGACCAACGTTTTTTGAATTCAGACCATTTCTATGTAGATTCGTGTGTTTGAAAATATTGGCCCTGGACTTTTGGACATACTATTTCAAACAAATAAATGTGTCTTCATCATCAGTGATAAGTTCTAGAGTGTGTTAAAACTGACCGCCACTGCTGAAAACAGGACAGGTTTTACTGACTTAAATCCTATGTTTTGCATTAAAATCTGAAATTACTGTACTGTGGTATGGTAAATATTTTTAAAATTACCATGAACTGCTAGGTGTATAAGAAATTTACTCAGTTGCTGTTTAAGAACTACTATAGAATAATAGAAACTCTAGTGTATGTATGTTGCTTAAAAATACCACGCAAGGCATGCATTACACTTTACTTGTACAGACAGGTTTTACTGAATATTTAGCAATTCCTGTAACACACCAGCATGAAGTGTATCATCCTGTCATCAAACTAAAATAGATCTGACATTTTTCTGGCCTGGAGGGGCAATTGTTGCAATTGCTCTTCATTATAATTTAAATTGCATATAGTACCACCAGTGGAAAGAGGAAAGGCTTCTTTGCCTTACATTTTATCTTCAGAAGATCTGTAGTTGTAAGTTGAAGCAGATTTTCTCAAATGACTAAGCACTTTTAATAAAAGTTCTACTGTGTCACTACTGGTTTTTAATTTTGGAAGGAAGATACATATATTAGTATTTTTCAGGATATTTCTTGCCCCTAAGCTATAAAAGCATCTGTAAGACATTCTGTGACAGAGTAGTCTTTGCTTTGGAGTGATAATTACTAAAACAGCATGGAGGGTTTTTTGGCAGAGAAGAATTTAGAATAGGTGGTGTTTCTTTCTTCTTAGGAGGGAAGAAAGGAGGGATAAAATCTTCACATTTATTTGAATTCATGACCATTTAAATTTTAACTGATTCTTCTTCCAATTTGAAAGACTTCTGTTTCAAGGCAGTCTTTCCTACACAGGTATTTCCAAAGAACTCCAAAGTATGCGTCATGACTCCCCTTGTTCTCTCCCATTTAAAAATATAAACAGATCATTTTTGGACTTTTGGTTTGAAATACGTGTGTGAGAGGTGGAAAAAAACCTCGTGCTGTCAACCATCTGGTCTGCTTAATTGCTTTTAGTGAGCATACCACTTCCACAAATACTGGTGAATATAAAAGGCACATGATAAAATAGACAATATCACAAAATAATATCATATAGTAAAAATTACTGTATACAGAGAAGGGAAGAGGAGCACATGCTCTGTTTTTAGTATCATCTTCAGCAATGGAGCCCTGTTCTTGAATTTTGGTGTAGAAAATATTATGGCAGATGAGCTGAACATGTATTTATAGCCTGAAATTCTAGGACTAATTGTCATGCTAAATAAAAAAACAACCACTATATATAGTGATAGAACCAGAACAAAGAGAATGATGGGTAGGGCAACATGTTCCAGGTTTTTTCTTAACTGGCATAATGTAATAAATAAATGATGGAGAGTTGCATGAACCTCTTTAGAAACCTGAAGTTCTTTCTGTATTTAGCATACTGAAAAATCTAGTCTTTCTTCCTGTTGCAGTGCAGAAATTTTGTTTCATGTATTTTGTAAGAGTAACTTGCAGTGTAGAACCAAGACTGAAACCTCCATGAAGTGCAGAGCACTAGACTTTATGCACCAATTAGACAAGTCCACAGACTTAAGAGAATTCTCCACAGACTTAAGACAATTCTATTCCTAAACCATTATCTGAGTGTACCCAAGTATGAGGCTGCTCAGGCAGGCTACATTAGCCAAGCCAACAATGCAGAGGACAGAAATGGGTGCCTGGGGGCATTGGTCTTGGTACTGGCATTGGTGTCTCCTTACAGGATTGTTTATGCATTCTGAAGTGGAGAACCTTGGGTAAAAATCAGCAGAGGTACTGCAAGCTGCACCCAGGACTAGCATTTTTCCTCTTCCCCACACCCAAAGGCACACTTTATTACAATGGTATGACCAGCTCCTTCTGGTCCTGTGAATTTTGTATCCTTAGCTTCATGGCTGCACAACTTCAGTGGAAGACCTGAAGACCTCTTCTCCAGATTGAAGCTAAGGCCCTCTGGAAAAATGGCTTTGAATCAAACCAATAAAGACAACTGGCTTCCCAATTGCTTAGTATGGTCTCTAACCCGTAGACCCTTACACAGAAAACACAGCATAGGCTTTTTCTGTCATATGTTTGAACCAAAACAATGAAGTCTGATCTGCTGTCTGATCTCAGTATAAGGTTAGGTATGATCTAAATTCAGAAAGTGGCTAATATTCCTTTAGGGACTCAGGCACAGGAGAGAGTAGCTCATGAATCCAAGTGAAAAGATGCTTAGATCTACACAGAAGTTAAAGCTACAGTCTACAATTCTGCTAACAAATTTCAGTGTGGGAATATTCAAGTAGCCTAGAATACTGTAGACGGTATTGTTAAACTAAGGCACCAGTATTTCAACTGGTCTCACCTGAAGTTCTTAAGTCCTTTTGTGGATCTGTGCCTATATTCACAGACCTAGCAAGAACCAGGTCTTCACAGTGGTGTCTTGGCACTCAAAGCCCTTTGATTGTTATAGCTACACAGTCTGCTTTAAAGCAGCATTTAACTTTGGTAATTCACAGCCATGGTGCTTATAAAATATTATTCTGATCTCTCCCCCTCCTCTTCCTTTCCCTCTGACATTGCTAAATAGTCTATCATGTTCTTTATTCTGTTATCTGTCATAGACCACAAAATAATCTAAAAGCAACAACAGATTTGATATCTGTAAATCTCAAATACTTTCTTTGTCTAGTTAGAAAACTGTTTTGTATACAAGAAACAATCTAACACTGAGGTAAACTTTATGAAGAAATCATAACACTGTTTTAGTATGTTGCAAATGCTCCTTTAGAATAACCTGCACTGACTCATAGATCTTTTGTGGATGACTGGTTCTTCATAAAACTTTGGTAACTAGGTCCCAGCTGGAACACAAGCAGCACTGTGCTCTTCTTCCTGATGCTGCAGTACATCAAACAAACCCCCTAGATGCGCCCCCTCATTCCAGGTTCAGTATCTGCCTGGTGGTGGTCAAGGTTACAAAACTGTGGGAACCACCCTTGTAGAGCAGAGTCAGCGTGAAAAAGAGTATGTTAAGACAAGAAGAATATATAAGTAAGAATGTTTGCTAGTGCATAATTGTCTTAGATTTCACAGCTTAATTCCTATTTGAATTCTTGCATTGTAAGTGGGTGATTTTCTTCATCCGGTACAGTTACAGATCTTCCCTTAAAGGCTTTTTCCTGTGGCAGCTGCATACTGAGTCTCTGTCATCAGGCTGAGGTACAAGTTCCATTCCATCCCGTATTTCAGGTTTGCTGGCTTGGCGTTTGGCATATTTCTGAAATATGTAAACAACATTTAAGGATGCTATAAGCTCCAACATATAATTCATGAAACAGAATTTTCCTCCTCCCTTCCACTCACAAGCTTGCCTTTATCCAGGCTCCTTATGTCATTGTTTACAACCTGTGTACAAGGTGTTTTTATAACACACCTACTAATAGGCTACATTACCTCTGAAACCCTCCTTTAATGTCTTCTCCTGTCCTATTATTAATGGTAATTTCAGTATTGCCATTATTTGTGCCTCTAACCACTTTACGCAGATAATGCTATCATTTTTGTACACTGAACAGTTCCAAACTTTGTGCCAACCTGTGGCTGCTGAGGCAGAGATCTAACACAGCACAGGAAAACAGGAAAAAGAATTTAGCACTTTCAGAGAACAGAAATTTCTTTCACCAGACATCTCCCTGGGAAGCAATGACTGTTTGGCCTGCTTCATCCCTTACCACACTGCTAGTTGTGCTTCTGTAACTTCTTTTTCATATATTCAATGTTTTGTAATACAGCACAGTAACTCATGAGTTAAGCATGAAGGGAAAAAGGAAGAAAGCTGTGTACAGATTATCCTCTATGCCTATTAGAAACCACATACCAAGTGACACTGAAACCAGGTCTGGACTGTGGGGATGGGGCAAAAGAACATAGCATCTGATTCTGTAAACCAACTATTATGTCAGTTAATGAAGTAAGTTTTATGAAAGTTCTTCACACTGATCCATGAATAATATGAACCATGCCTGCTGTTGATTGAATATGAAGTTTGCAGCACCAGTAGCAGTTGGGGAAAATAATAAAAAGGATCTACTGTACTAACCTCGAGCACTTTGTAATAGTAGCAGTAAAGCCTGTGAGGCTGAAGTAATTCTCTTGCCATTAGTTGTCCTTCTTTAGCAATTCCTCTCGCTTCTTCATCATTTTCCTGCAAAAATTGAGATGAAAAGAATGAATAATAAGAGCAGTCAGTGAGTTACTCAGAGCCTGGCTGGCATTAGAAGTTTTATTAAAGGAGCTATTCAGATCTGCAACTTTATGTGCAATTACTGGTAGACTGTAAAGGCACACTTTAAATTGCAGATTTTTAAAAAATACCAGATTGCTTTTATGGTCATAACCACTCCCTTGGGGCTATCAATAACAGCTTTCATAGGTAATTGTACCATTTGGAAAGCTCAGTTGATTATTGCTGTACTGTTTTATCCAAGCCACAAGCCTCTTCAAAATCAGGTCCAACATCTCCCAGACATACTTAGTTTTACAGAAGACAGAGCCACAGCACTTGTCCTCTCATACACAATCCAATTTGATGTCTTCCTTTAAAAAAAATAATTCCACTTGTATTCATGTAATTACTCCCAAGTTTTTTAGGTCCCTATTTCAAAGCTTTTAGTATTCTCTAAATATTAGTATTTATGATTCTTTATGAAGAACAACTGCTCTCAGAACATAAACTTTTCCTATTTTTTTTAACTCAATAGCTAAACTTAAAGCACAAATGGTGTTTTCAATCTCACAATGATATTGGTTTGTTTGGTTACACAATGGTCTCATTCTGAGCATGTTACAGAGAAGCAAGTTTTTGTACATTCAAACCAAACATGCAGTGACTTCTGTTCCAGTCAGGACCTAAAAAAGATAATAGAATTATTTAAGTGGTAGCTAGGATTCTGAGTGTTTCTTTGAAGATTAGCTGCATTAGTCAGTATACCAAGACTCTGACTCACTAAACATTTCTGCATATACCTAAAATGAATTCTTAAGCATTTCCCTCAATAGAGGTGGTTACTTGAATAAGGCCTTCCCATCTTATATTAACAGCAAAATGTATTTCCTTTATCCCAGGATCTCAATATCGAGTTCATGCATATGGAAAAGAGAATATTAAGATAAATAGTTTACATATTTGTTTATCACTTTGAACTTGAATTTGTAATGGAACTTACCTTAGCCCATTTTATCTTCTCCAGCAAGTCCTCTAAGTTTCTCTTGACAGGAACATAATGTTTCCAAGGTTTCAATCCAATATAAAAGTGTTCATAGTACTGGGAATCTTGCTTCAATACTAGGCTGTCACCCAGCAAGAGGTATGGAAACCTGTAAGCTGCTACAGTCCCATCCACATTCACTTGGTATTTGTACTACAATATGAAGATAGAAGAAAAAAAGGTGAAACGACGTGAATCAGAATAGGAACACTGGCTGTATAAAAGCTTATTTTCACAGGCAAGGCTTAATTGGGTTTATTAATTCTCATCTTCAAACCTGTTTTAATGTTAAGCAGGTGTAGTTTCAAGGTGTTCTGGATAACATAGTTGAAAAAAAAGACTTGTTTTCAACACAAGACTGACAGTCAAGAACGTTTGTATCACATGAACTGCCTCATAGGTATTCTATTAAAGCTGGGAATGAAATAAAACTAATCTGTACCTGAATCCAAAAAGATTAAATTTATTCTGATTTAAAATTATGCACTTATGTAGAATAATCTGAAACATGTATAAAATAATCTGCAACATTACAGTAAAAATAACCATGAATGTACTGCTCTGGCACTAAATGCTCTTGGCTGTTACAGCATTTCTGATGGATTAATCTCTTGAACAGAACTTCAGTTGCCATATATTATAATGCCTTTTTACAGGACTCTGTCCCTTTTACTTTTTTTACCATAGCTGCAGTGGAATTTGTGTGTTACAGTGCAACAGAAACACCCATCTACTTTTCTGCCTTGCTACTAAAAGGGCTCTGACATCCATACTTGCAATGGACACAAACTGTGCATTGCTTTCCTATATACCCCAAAGAAAAGAAACCCTGATGGTGAGAAATCAAGTTTCTCAATCTATTGAATAAATCTCCCAAGAACCCTCTTTAAGGAACTCCAGGAAAAAAGTATAGTGGCTTTTTTTAGAAGTGTGTCACACCATGACTTTGATTACAGGTGGTCTATTTACCCCAAGTGAACCAGTGCTCCCAGTGTAGCATAATTGTTTTGTTTACTGAATGCAATTCACAGAAGTAAGCCTTGTCTTCTCAGATGATAGGAACCTGAAGCAAACTTAATCCAAGACTGTAATTTGTTTGCTACCTTAAAGAAGTCAAAGAAGCCCATCAGCGGAATCTTTCCCAGCTCTTTTTCTTTTTCTCTGAAGAAGAAATATCCTGTTATTCCAGCATCTAGTAGTTCTGGATTTTTCTTGGATAACTTAACAAGATTGAGACGTTCTTCTCGGCTGTCTCGACCTCTGAATAAAGCTTGCTCTGTTTTGTTTTCCCAGGATGGGCCTACAAGCATTGAGTGGTAAGTTAAAAGCAAACAGTAATGAGATGTTCATGGTATGTTTAGTGCAAACAAGGAACATGCTATGAAGGTGGCATCATGCTCAGAGACATGGTAAAACAGGCATGATTTCTTGTAGTGAATCCATAAACCCTTATTAATCATGGGCTTACACTCCCAGTTCTGGCTTGAATTCTGGGATGAGAAACCAAACCACTTAGAAAAATCAGAGGATTGCTTTTCCACTCAACAATTTTATATTTAAATAACTTGAAATATCTTGCAAGCTACATAAGGAATTATAATCAAATTATGTAAGTACAACACTAATAATTAAAGTAATTGTCCATCCACAAAGCCTGCCACAATAACCAAAATTTCTTTAGTAAAATTTACTTCTGTCACTTGGCAATTTAGTTGGGTCTTTGAGGAATCAATGATGACTTAAAAAGGATAAAACTGCTATATGGTGTCCTCAAAATACTTAGCAAGAGCCTGGAAGACTTCATCTCTACTTACTGCCTGCTTTTAAAAACATGAAATATGTCCTTCCTCATCTTCTGCTGGAAATTTCCTTAAAGGACCTACTAAAGTGGAGTACGCTCCTACCATCTTCTAAATGGAAAAGCAGCTATATTAAATCAGTAAACCCAGTGCTTCAAACAGGTAATTGAACTAAATGACTTTAAAAGCTAATAAAGAGAAACTGTGAACTAATGAAATAGTAGAAGTATCTCCTCACTCAAGTTTTACTCCTTAAGTATTGTTCATGCCATTTATCTGATCCCTAAGTATTCATTAGTTTCCCGAGTGGAAGACACCTGTCAGTAAAACTGACCCTTCAAAGAAAAACAATTTAGAATATCCCACTCTGAGTTGGGTTTATTTTATATACAGAGAGTATTTTCTTCTTTGAAAGAGGCTGCAGCATAGTACTAGTTTACTTCTTTTGGGATTCAAATTCATTTTTATGTAAACAGGACACTGGGCCACATCACTGTCAGGATAAGGATTACTATTTGATTAGAAGGAACATATTCAAGTCCTTCACTGAGGAGAAAGGCCTTTTAATGATATTTATTTTTCTTCTGACAGGTCACAGCTATCTTCTGGATACCTTTAAGTTAAAATTCACCATTATTGTACACTGGACTTAAATTGTGGCTCTAGACCCATATTGAACACCTGCTTAGTAGCAGTGTTAAAAGTGTTCACACTCTGTAAAGACTGACCTGCTTGTATTAAGAGACCTCCTAAGGCGCTTGTGAACTGAAGACTTTAACACATTATTTGAATGCAGCTTGCTGCTTTGGTAGTTTACAAATCCTGTCTTTAACTCCATGATCTCTCATTTACCTGTATTTCCTTGAATAGAAAGGAGATCATTTGTGACTCCACGTAGGGTTTCAAGAGTCGAGTGGGTTACATCATATGTTGGAAGGACTATATCTCTTGAATCCAAAGAGCCACACCATGAAATGACAGGTATAGGACCAGGTGTATCATTAGCTTTCCGATACTCAACTGGCCAATCTCCAACATTAAGATAGAACTCCACATCAGGAAGGTGAACCTAAATATACACCCAAGAAAGGATAATAACAAAGACAGAAGTTGTTTGTCATATACATGCCTCGGGTCTCTGTCATGCAGAATCAATAAACCTCCCTAGTTAGTTAATAGATTTAGCTGAGTTTAAGGGGTGAATTTCAAGTTTCTCCCTGCAAGTATGAAAAGAACACTCACAGAGACCAGCAAAAGCCTTTCAGAGTTGGGTCTTAGCCCCTGCAGCTTTCCTAGCAATTTCATTACTGTCAAGTTCAATTTCCTAATGTTATATCCCTGAGATAAACTGTCATCTTGATGAAAAAACCTGAAGTCAAATCTTACTTCAGGGATTATAAATCTGAATATACAATAACAAATGCAGTATTGCCATATTAGAACATGACTCAATAGTCCTACATGATCAAAACTGATACCTTTCTTGCCAGTGACAGGAGCATTTCATCAGAGAACATTTTGAAGTCTGTATACTTCCCTAAGGAGCGACGGTAGATGCGATTATTGAGAATAGTGTAATGAACAATAGCACCTCTTGTTTGACTGAACTTTGTTGGGATTTCCTTAAGCATTCGCTGAAGGTCAATGGTGGGGAAAGAAGTGAAGTCCTTTGTAATCTGAGGTTCTTGGGATGGACAAGACATAACATTCTGCCAGATCTCAGGGTCCTCTTCAGGACAGTCACAATATTCATGATAAACTGGTCCTGCAGAAAACAAAGCACTGAGAGTCGTATTTGTGATTCTATATCAATCATAATTCCCCAAACACAGAGTCATATGAATGTAGACACTATAGTGGCTTGACATTTTCTAGTCCAAATTTCCTAAAGTTTTCCTGGGAAATCATCTTCCCTGTAACATTTCTGGGGGTTTGCAGTGTAACTGAAAAAACAGCAACATTCTTCTCTTTTCAGAAATCAAAATGCTAGATTTTTTGTTCTCAGGGTAAAATTAATCTGCAAAATGAAGCTCTATTACTGTGCTACCTGCCAAGCATGTAGGATATTGTAATACAGAATTGTTCTAACTGTCCGTAACTACCAAAGCTCAGGTATTAAAGAGTTTCAATTTTAGCCTAATTCAGAACTGTGATACAACAGTCTTTACTTGTGGCATAATGTGTTTTCTTTTATGTATAATCAGCTATTCTTTCTGTCCTTTTAGGCAGAGGTGTGAGCACGAGCCGCATAGAGCATGAGAAAAAGCCCTTATATCATAGACTTCTAATCAAAACAGGTTCTGTCCTGTGTCATAGTTTCATGGCTGCTGGCAAAGGTGCATCAGCAAAAAGAAAACTTCCTACTACCTTCAGGACTCATGACAGTTTCATTTCAGTTTGAAGAGATTTCTAAGTTTATATGTAAGGAAATGTTATTAAAAAGGAAAAACAAAACCATGCCCAGATTCTCCTTATAGTGGTGAATTGAAAGAAGACTCTCCAGAGAAGTAACTTTATATTATTTTTTTCTTTGCTAAACAGCTGTCCATTTGAGAGCAAAAGAAGGCAGTAAAAGAAGTAGATCTGGAATGAGAGAATAATTTGCTCTGGTTTCCCTCCTTTTAAATATTTTTTTCATTGCATGGAATTAAACTGGGCTAATGAAAAGGAAGTTAAATATTGCCTGGTTAAAGAAATACTGTCTTTGTTGTTATGAAGGATCACGCTTTTTAGAAATCACAGACATTTGAAATATAAAATGTTGGGGACAACACAAACTCCTTGCATTTGCAGGTAGTATTTTCTACCTTAGACAAAAATAACACAATGTTTAAGTGAATACTTGCTTGGAAACTCTAAAAATACAAGCATTGCTCTCTTATTCCCTGCCAAATCTGAAGAGATCCATTCCCTTATGCAAGAGGGAAGAGGAGCTCTCCAGACACTTCACCTTAATGTCAGAGGCCATAATCTACATACTTATGCATCTAGGTCCTGCAAGTTGGCAATGTACAGAGATTGTCACTGCTTACATCTCTGTATAAGAACATTTCTGAAGAGACCACATGAAGAAGGTCAAATAAATCTCTAATTTTCCACCTCTTCCTCTAGCAGTAAATTAATCCATAGCATTTCTGTGGCTGCCACTATATATTAAATAAAAAATATACCCTTACCTTTTAAAATATAAGGAGATTGCGCTACATGCTGATCACCATAAAGTATCTCAATTTTTAACCCTTTTTTGACACTCCCATACATCCGATACCGCATAAGAAATGTGCCATCGTTTCTATCCAAAGGCCGAGGAGTGTAAATTCTGGTGACTTCTTTTGGAGAAAGTGCTTTAATTACCACTTTAAACTCTGTTCTTCCTGAGAAGAGTAAAATAAAACCAGACAAAAGTACTTTAAGTTGATGGAATCACATACACAAAATAAAGGTGACAGCAAACTCTACTGGATTAAGTCCATGGAGTTTTTTTTTAATTTTGCACTAGAAATTTTTTGATTATCCCAAGTTGGTAAAATAAATTTCCAGTAATGGAAGATCATCCTACCAAATTTTCTTGATCATCATATACCTAATAAATGGAAAACCTGTAGATGGAGATAAAAAGTTAAATAATGATGACAAGATAGAAAGAAATGCTAATAGTATTTTGAAGCAAAGATTAATACTAAGTTTTCAAGTTAGTGCTCTCCAGAGTAAGAAAGTTAGGAAACCAAGTTAAAATACCAGGAGAAAAGAATACTTGCCAGCTTGTGGAAAGGCAGTTGCAGCATGCAGGAGTCAGATACAAATTGTTCACCTTTGGGCTGCAGCTGACTGTCTTGCAAATTTAAAGTCCCAGCTACTGAAAAGCAGGGATAAGAGAATGACAGTAGATAAAGATGTTCCCTGGACATCTGTCTGACCTGTGCTTAAAGATCACCAACATTTGATCATTAATGTAGTGTGACATTTTAATGGGGCATGGAACACCTTGCAGACAGCATGAATATGCATAAATATAAATCTGTTACGCTCCCTTATTTTTGTCACAAATGGTCAGCATGAACTTTATTCTTCAAAAAAAGAGGGGACAAGTTATTCACCAAATATTATAGTCTAAACCTTGCAAACCAAACAAATGAGTGCATGTTACAACAAAGCAGTGTACAGAAAGAAATGAAACTGAAAAAATCCAGATAAAATCAAGATGTTATTAAAATTCCAGTGTGTCCCAACATCAGTAAATGACTGAGATGTTACAGTTAATTCAAGACTGTCGCAGCCTGGGATCTCTACAGCTTGGATCTATGTCAGTAGAATTGACTCAGATTGGCTCATCTGCATCCTAAAATGGTTCTTTTTCCAAAATGTGATTATATATTACAGAGAGGATGTTTTAAAACTTCAGTCTGATAACATAAGATTACAGGCTTCAAAGTAATTTCTGGGAATCAATTCATTTTAGTTCCAGAATTGCTTTCTCTTCCTTGAATTAGTGTGAATTCTGCAGCCAGTTTCAAAACTGTTCATGAGTCAGATACCCAGAACTATTCAGAGAGTAGTCAAGTTCTTTCTAAATATATCCTCCAGCTCTTCTTCAGTCTGTGCAAGATTGTGTTGTACCATGCAACTTGGTAACAGAAACATAATGGAGAAACAAAGAATAATGAGAACCGCAGAATCATTGCACCTTGAAGTGACCTCAAGATCATCTAGTCCAAACCTCCTGCTCAGGCCAGGCTGTCCAGGGCTGTGTCCTGTTAAATTTTGTATACCTCCACAAATGGACACTCCATAATCTGGGTAATCTGCTCCAGGCTGACCGCCTTCACAGTAAAAGAATTTTTTCTTGTGTTCAGACTGAATTTCATGTGCTTTCTTCCTGTCTTCAGGAACCTCTCCTGTTTGCTGTGATCTTACAGAGATGATCACAAGTGGCCTCGCAATGATGTCAGCCAGCTCCCTGAGCACTCCTGAGTGTGTGCCATCAGGCACCACACAACTTGGGCATGCCCAGATATTTAAGTATTCCTCAACCAGTTCCTTCTCCACCAAGGGTAAATCTTCTTTGTGCTAGACTTTCCCTCTGGTTTCAGGGGCCTGGGATTCCTGAAGGCTGGTCTTACCAGTAAAGACTAAGGCAAAGAAAGCAGATTTAGTTAACTATCCCAGCAGGGATATTCTGAGATGTATTTAGTTTATACTGGAAAGCAGTGCCCTAACAAATATTACTAACTGCAGTTCCTACTGACAGTTTACAAATAGAATTTTGAACATTTCAAATCATTTGAGAACTGAAATTTACAGCCCATGCCTGTATGAGTACATTAAACAGTGCACATGTGATGGAATATTATCAACTGTACCATTACAATGTTAAAGGATCCTTGGCTCCTAAATAATTCCTGGCATGGCTCAGCAGTTAGCATGGGCCAAGCCAGCAGCTCTTCCGTTTTGGCAGCATGCATGCACCGCCTCGGAGTGGAGCCTACAGAATGTCATGGTGTGAATGGAGACCACTCCTTGCCAGATGGCATCAGGAGCCGGAAACATTCCAAAGACACTGAACTTACTAATATAAATACTAACAAACATACTGAGGTCAAAGGTAGGTTCTCAGTACCCACCTCCTATCAAGTTCATCTTGGGGGATTTAAACTAACACAAGAATCCAACTGAGCTTCACACCTTTATACCTTTAGCAGCTGTTGTTTGAACCCAAGGCTCTCCCCACGTGGCTGAAATCAGCCCACACTTCACTGGCAGTGTGTAGTTGCATTCTTCAGTACATGTCAGTAGTACTGACTTGGTGTTGCAATCCAGCACAGCAGCTGGAGGAAGTCCAGACCTGAAATAAGTGGGGTTCTGTCTGACTGAAGACGTAAGCTCTATGACAGATGGCTACCGTTTAACTTCACAAGCAGCAGCAGCCTGCTAGCTGTAAGACAGGAAGAGTCCACGCACACCCAGTAGGTATCCTCGTAGTGCCATCTATATCAATATTAAACACAGAGCAAAATAATGAGCTCTACCTTATTACATACATTAGCAACACAGGATTGCCACTCCGTGTCTATCTCATGATGAAATCCTCAATGCAAAAGCGGGTTTTATTCTAAATTACAACTACTAATACAGTGTGTGGAATTAACTTGCAGCAGAGAATAGCTGACTGGCAGCATGCGGCCGGACTGCGAGAATTCCCCAATTCCCAGCTCTGGGGGAAATGTGAGGACGATTTGTGCTTGTGCTGAGTAAACAAGAGGAAAATTGCTCCTTGTTAACAAAGCAGCAGTAGGATAACGGAGCCCAGAGTACCGTGCTGAGACAGACACTGTAAGCAACTGGTGTGTGCTCACCACTACAGCAGATAATTACATCAGAACTTCTGAGCAGGGTTCTGGGATTTCTTTACCAAGAGCGCTGGTTTATTCAAGTTTGCTGCTGTAAATCACACACTTTCGAGGCTATGGGCAAGACGCTGAGCTCTACGGAAGGAGGCACTGAGCTGCACCAGGAGAAAGGAGGGATTTGACCATGTGCTCCGCTCATCCGTCCGCCACCGGACCAGCGTGTACCGAGCGATGCGGAACCGGGCGGATGCTGCGGGGGGCTGGAGGAGAGCGGGGCAGCCAGCGCTCGGGAGCAGGGAGGGAAGGAAGAGGGAGAGGGAAGGGGGAAAGAGAAAAAGCGTAGGGGTGTGCCGCTGCCGCCGGCTCCTCCGAGGACACCGGGGGCACCCGGGCCGGGGTGTCCATCCCGCCCGCCCGCAGCCCACTCACGGTACCTGGCGGGGAGCGGGAGAAGTTGCGCCCGGCCGCGCTGACCGCCTGGATGTAGAAGTACCGCACGGGCAGGGCGAGCCCCGCCGCCAGCCCTGGGCCCCACGCCAGGCTCCGCTCGGCGCTAACGGGGTCCGGTGCCTCCGCCGGCCGCAGGAGCGGCACCGCCGCGCCCAGCACCAGCGGCACCAGCGGCAGCAGCCCGCGGCTCCTCATCGCCCCGCCGGGCCCCGCACACCGAGCGGGCGGCCCGGGCCTCCTCCGGACGTGCGCGGCCCCGCTCCCCGCCCCGCTGGCCCGCCGAGGCCGGGTGTGCCGGAGGGAGGCGCGGGAGGGGCCGGGCTGGCCCCGAGAGGCTCAGCCGGCGCTGCCTCCCCTCCTTCTCCTCTTCCGCCCGCGCGGAGGGGGCGGCTCAGGGAGCGAGGGCCTCCGCCTGCAGAGCCCGTGTGAGCTCGGCCGTGCCCCGCTGCGCAGTGTGTGAGGGGGGCGGCGGCGCTTCGTGCGGCGGCACAACGAGCGCCTCGGCCGGCGGCCTTCCCGCGGGCTGGCCCATAGAACCATCGAGTCATAGAACCAACCAGGCTGGTAAAGGCCTTGCGAGATCATCGAGTCCAGCCGTTACCCAAGGAGTGCCAAGGCCGCCACTAACTCCTGTCACTGAGGGCCTCATCTACACCGTTTGTGAACGCTTCAGGGACAGTGATGCCACCACTGCCCCGGGCAGCCTGTTCCAATGCCTGAGCAGCCTTTGGGGAAGAGGTTTTTACTAATACCCAATCTAAACCTCCCCTGGTGCAGTTTGAGGCCATTTCCTCCTCTCCTATCACTTGTTACTTTGCAGAAGAGACCAGCCACCTCCTCGCTCCATCCTCCTTTCAGGTAGCTGGAGAAAGCAATAAGGTCCTCCCTGAGCCTTCTCTTCCCCAGACTAAACACCAGTGCCCTCAGCCATCCATCATCCAACTTGTGCTCCAGAACCTTTACCAGCTCCATTGCCCTTCTCTGGACCCACTCCAGCACCTCAATATCTCTTTTGTCATGAGGGGCCCAGAACTGAGCACAGGATTCAAGGTGAGGCCTCACCAGTGCTGAGTATGGGGGGATGATCACTGCCCTGGCCCTGTTGGCCACGCTATTTCTTATGGAGGCCAGGATGCTGTTGGCTTTCACCTGGGCACAAGCTGGCTCATGTGCAGTGACTGTCAATCACAGGTCCTCCTCTGGGCAGCTTTCCAGCCACTCTTCCCCAAGGCTGGCAGGCTTCAGGTTCTCAGACTGTGCACTCGGGGATGCAGGGAAAGCCCAGTACCGCTGGTGTGAAAGCAGGGAGTGAGACCCTGAGCACAGGTCTGTGGGAAGGCTGCACTGAGCCCAGCGCATTTATGTCCCAGGAGCTCTGCCTCCCCTGGCCTGTGGGCGCGGTGTGGGCCAGAGTGAGGAGCAGCTGATCTGTGTGTTCTCCTCTTAAACAACACATTACCTGTGGTGTAGGACACAATACAGCCAGCAGCTGAACTGCTGCTCTGGAATTTGAAGAGGAAAAAAACATAGAATCATGGAATCATAGAATGGTTTGGAAGGGACCTGAAAGCTCATCCAGTTCCAAACCCCATGCCATGGGCAGGGACACCTTCCACTAGACCAGGTTGCCCAAAGCCCTGTCCAAGCTGGCCTTGAACACGGCATTGTTCGTGATGGAGCATTTGCTACTTCTTTGGGCAACCTGTGCGAGTGTCTCAGCACCCTCACAGTAAAGAAGGACAGAGCAGACCCTGTTGGGATGTACAGGCACGTTCCCTGCTGCTGAGCTCAGCTGCTGTTGTGGGGAGGAGGCCAAGCTCAGGGCTCTCAGGGTGAGATGCTGGCAGTGGCCCTCACCGGGTGGTAATGCCGGGTGACAGGGAAAGAGGCGTCATAATATTATTCTCTAGAAAATGTAATGGATTTAAAGTACCAAAGCAATGTGATGGAATACAAGTGAATGGGGGAAACCTCCAATGAGTCATCTCCTAAGGTTGTTGTATCATTTTTACCAGAAGTGTTTGCTCTACTAGGAAGTATTTCAGGGTGTTGGTAGATGGGGGTTCCAAGGCTGTAGGAGAATTAAATCAAGCTTCCGTGTAAGGCTGGATTTTCACATGCAAAACAATGATAGCACAAATGAATGCTGCATGGTTTTGAATAACATGAACTTCAAGTCTCTGTGCATACAGACCGTGAAAAACAGGTTCCTTGAAAGTGGAATTATCAAGTCTGGTTTCCTCCTTGCTTTTGTCTTTAGCCTCCTAAACTCCCTCACTTCAAATAACCACAGATTTCCACTGACATACCATGTGTGATACTCCCAACAGGCAAGAGAAAACACGTATGGAGTTATGGATGCGTCATAGTTTATGCCCAGCCTTGAACTAAGTATTATGCAGCCACTTGCTCACTCCCCACCTCCTGGTGGGATGGGAGAATCAGGAAAAAAACAGGTTGAGATAAGAATAATTTAGTAATTGAAATAAAGCAAAAAAAAAAAAAAAAAGAATTATAGAATCATAGAATGGTTAGGGTTGGAAAGGACCTTAAGATCATCTTGTTCTAACTCCCCTGCCATGGGCGGGGACACCTCACACTAAACCATGTCACCCAAGGCTTCACCCAACCTGGCCTCGAACACTGCCAGCAATGGAGCACTCACAACTTCCCTGAGCAACCTATTCCAGTGCCTCACCACCTTTACAGTAAAGAACTTCCTTATATCCAATCTAAACTTCTCCTGTTTAAGTTTTAACCCGTTACCCCTTGTCCTATCACTACAGTTCCTAATGAAGAGTCCCTCCCCAGCATCCCTATAGGCCCCCTTCAGACACTGGAAGGCTGCTATGAGGTCCCCACACAGCCTTCTTTTCTCCAGGCTGAACAGCCCCATCTTCCTCAGCCTGTCTTCATACGGGAGGTGCTCCAGTCCCCTGATCATCCTCATGGCCCTCCTCTGGACTTGTTCCAACAGTTCCATGTCCTTTTTCTGTTGAGGACACCAGAACTGCACACAGTACTTCAGGTGAGGTCTCACAAGAGCAGAGTAGAGGGGCAGGATCACCTCCTTTGACCTGCTGGTCACGCTCCTTTTGATGCAGCCCAGGATACGGTTGGCTTTCTGGGCTGCGAGTGCACACTGAAGCCGGCTCATGCTCATTTTCTCATGAACCAGCACCCCAAGTCTTTCTCCTCAGGGCTGCTCTGAATCTCTTCTCTGCCCAGTCTGTAGCTGTGCCTGGGACTGCTTTGACCCAGCTGTAGAACCTTGCATTATTTTTATGATCTATTATTTATTTAGATTATTAATTAAATAGGGAGAGGAATAAAACCCAATAAACCCATGTGATGCACAATACAATTGCTCACCACCTGCCGACCGATACCCAGCCCGACCCGAGCAGTGATCTGGGCCTTCCGGGTAACTCCCCCCAGTTTCTATACTGGGCATGACATGCTGTGGTATGGAATACCCCTTTGGCCAGTTTGGGTCAGGTGTCCTGTCTCTGCTTCCTCCTGGCTTCTTGTGCCCCTTGTCACTGGCAGAGCATGAGACTGAAAAGTCCTTGATCAGGCTGCTCCCTGGGGAATGTGGGGAGGAGCATAGAACCATGGCTGGCAGCAGGGCTTCACCAGGGCCCTCCCTACGTGTGGCAAACAGCCTGTGGGGCAGCCAAGAGGCCACATCACCCAGCAGGCTTGTGGGGACAGGACAGGGCTGAGGTCAGGCAGCGACATCAATCTGCAGATCAGGATCAGGCCTGTGAGGGGAACTGGGGTCAGACCCAGCTCTGGGGTTGCTGCAGGGCCCTGGGGACATCAGCCTGCATGTGGGGCTGGGCTTGGCAGGGGCCAAGGCTGGTCAGACAAGGCTGTAGGGAGATCATAGAATCATGGAGTGGTTTGGAAGGAACCTTAAAGCTCATTTAGTTCCAACCCCCTGCCATGGGTAAGGACACCTTCCACTAGAACAGAGTGCTCAAAGCCCCATCCAGCCTGGCCTTGAACATTGCTAGGGATGGGGCAGCCACAGCTTCTCTGGGCAACTCATGCCAGTGCCTCAGCACCCTCACGGTAAAGAATTTCTTACTAATAGCTGAACTAAACCTCCCCTCTGTCAGTTTAAAACCATTCTCGCTTGTCCTGTCACTACAGGCCCTTGTAAAAAGTCCCACTCCAGATTTGCTGTTGGTCCGCTTAAGGTACTGGAAGCTGCTCTAAGGTCTCCCTGCAGCCTTCTCCATGCTGACAGACCCAGCTCTCTCAGCCTGTCTCCACAGCAGAGGTGCTTCAACTTCTGATCATCTTTGTCACTTCCTCTGGACTTGCTCCAACAGGTCCATGTCCTTCTCGTGCTGGGGGCCTCAGATCTGAACTCCCTGGTAGGCAGTGAGGGGGTACATGGGCCACCAGAGAATCCTGGCAGCAATGAAAGCCAATGTCAGCCTAGGCTGTATGAACAGGGCAGAGCCAGAGGTCAAGGGGAGTCATTATCCCCCTCCACTCAGTGCTTGCTAGACCACATGCAGATACTGCATCCAGCCTTGGGCTCCCCAGTGTGAGATATCAATAAAGTGGATCAAATTTGGAGAGGCCATGGAGAGGGAGTGTCTGAAGCACTGGCTGTGTGAGGAGAGGCTCGGCCAGCTGGGCTTGCTTAGCCTGGAGCAGAGATGGATTTGGAGAAGGGATGGACCTTGCAGAAGCCCCCGCTGCCCTTGGGGAGATCAATGAGGAGGTGACACACAGAAGGACAAGAGAACTGGCATAAGTTGAGAGATGTCACTGAGATGTTAGATGTTAGAAATGTTAAGAGGTGACTCATGTCACCTGGGGACACCTAATGGGTGAACAGAGATGTAGACAGAAACACTGCCTCAGCTCACAAACCGTGTTTCCTTCTGAAACCAGGCTGAGGGACTGCGTCACTGAACTCAGGTGCCACATTCACTGGCTGTAGTAATTAAGGTTGAAAGGCAGTGGTGAGTCTAACACCCTGTCACCATGCTGCACGTGGCGGCCAGGCTCCACTCAGGCCTAATTCCAGCTAAAGTGATCTTCAAGTGGAGCTCACCACCTTGTAAACCTGCTCATCAAATACTACCTTTGGCCCCTACCTGGAGTATCAGCTCCTCGAGGCAAGTTGTAGGCATATGGCTGATTAATATGTCTATTGTAGAGATACAGCCACTGATAGTACTGGTATTCTGGGGACTCCTCAGCTGGTAGGACAGCAGAAGGCAGCAATATGCACATGGCTAAGGCAGCACATCCTCCCCCTGCACAAGGCAGGCCTGTGCCATGCAGGTGTGCAATGGAGCCAGGCTGGTGCCCTGCGTGGAGTCTGTGGTACGTCCAGTAAGTGAAAAATACACACAGTACCGATACATTTTTCATTTGAATGCAGAATTTATTTCAAAGACTTTTAAATAGGAAACTCCTATAAATTATGAACATTTATAGAACATACTTTTGCCAAGGAAAAAGCTTGGAAGAGTGAAGGTGTCAAAATCCAGCTCTGATGAACAGAACAGAGCTGGTTGCTATTCAAAGGGTATTTTCCTCTGTGTTTTCACACAATTGACTGTTTTACAGAATACCATTATTCGGTGTAAATATTACTTTACAGATCTTCAAAGGGCTGCAGTCTTCACAACTGATTTATGCCCAAAAGCAGTTTTTACTTGCTTCCATTAAATCAAGGCACCTGATTTGCTGCACTTACATAGCATAGATTGCATAGCAAATGAAAAAAAAATGTATGCCAACAAGGTGAGAACTTAATCCAACTTCTGTTGAGCAGGTAGAAAATATTTCCAAGTAAAAATGTCCTAAACTGTCCCCTTGTAGTCAGGTAAAAGTGTCTGACCATTTACTGCCCCTGTAAACATTTATTTTATTATTCTTTACCTTATGTAGGCTGCTGTTCCCAGGGTTTGGGCTAATGTATTTTGCAGAAACGTACAGCAGCACATATTCCTCACTGACATTCAGCTGTTTTTATTGTCTTACTCTACAGAATCCTGTATGTATAGAATAGAGCTGTTTACAGAAAGACATTTCTCCTTAGAATACCTCATTTGACAAACTGGAATTTCCTTCCAGCTTATCTCCTTACAGAACAGGCACGTCATAAAGATCAATTCTGACTATAAATACATAGTTTATATTAGTCCTTTTATGTACAACAACAGACAAATTACCCCAGTATAAAGATACTTACATATTGGTACAGATATGAACTATAGACCCACTTCTTCAACGAAGTTTACAGTATAAAAAAAATAAGGATACCAGTTACCCACTATAGTATTTTCATCATTTAGTTTCTTGTGGAGCAGTCAGTGATACAAGCATTGCTTGTTTTGTGTAAAATATATTATTTTAGAATACCAGTATTCTGTCCTTCCACTTACAAAAATACAATTATGTCCTACAGAAATTTTATTGAATTAAAAAGCGTATAAAAAATACGGCTCATCATTTAGACCATATGTGAAATTAGAATTAAAGTAGAAGTAAATGTGTGATTACTTAAAAATACTATCTTCTGGCTCAGAGAGCCACTTTGATTAAGTTAGAAATTTAATGGCCAGAGATGAGTTTTGGCTACTGAGTAATGATACTACATTATTAGTGTGGCCAAAGAACAGCCACTGAAAAATGCTTACAGATGTTCAGTTTGAAGGATAAAAATACCATGGTGATGGCAGGAGTGGTTGAAAAATACCAAAAAGGGATGGTAGTTTAGCAAAAGGCAAAGGGCATTTCTTGCTGCTTTTATTTGTGTGTAAAAACCTGCCAGCCTCTTGCGACCCAGTTCAGGTGGTGCTGCCCTGAAGGAGCCCAGCTGAGCAGAAGAGAACTTAGGGACATTGTAAGACGTGTTGGTTATGGTTGTCTCCTTGCTACTAGGACAGCCTAGGATTCAAACTGTGAGGTTTATATAGGAAATAAATCGGGCAGATCTTTTTACATTTTGCATGGTTTAAAGCGTTGGATTATTAATCCAAATGCATCCGTTCCTAAATCAAAGGCAGGAATCTTGGCTGTTCATTTCAGCTGTAACCAAAGCTGTGCTGTCAGGAATCTCCCATGTCTGAAGAGCAGATTTCCATGCTCGGCTGTGTTTCTCAACATCCTTAGGAATTCTGGTGGGTTTTGCAGTGCTGTGCCCTTTACTGAGCTGCTTCCTATGCACTAGCAACACTTCTGTAACTCACATTGCTCACTGCTCTGGCAACGCTGTGGAGAAAAATTTTGGTGTGGAATCTGCCTCATCTGCACGTCAGAACAAACGCCACCAGGGACATTGCTGCTGTGCTTCCCAGGAATGCAGAAAAAGAACATTCATAGAGAATAAGCTGTAAAAACCAGAACAGGTTTTGTTCTGCGGGGGAGTTTGTTGGGTGGGATGGATTGGCATTATCATTCTTGATCTGGTAAATGAGGAAAAATGGAGAAACTAATTTCAGCAAAGTAACCTCTTGGTTTTCTGTTAAGTCCCGTAAGAAAAAGTAGCTCAAGCTAGAATTTATCCATTCCAGCACTGCTTTGCTGGCAGGAGCCTACACCACTGCTTGCTGACTCAGAGGAAAGCCATCTCTGGAGTTACACTGCTCAAAGCTCCACAGTTGTTTACCTTCTATTATTTTGGGAAGGGATATTTTTAAGATTTGTTTTCCCTGCTAGAGAAACAACAATGGTGAAGCCAGATATTTAATACAAAAGTCAGATGCTCGGGTAATGTAACATACTAACTTCTTCAGAACTAATGAAGTTGTACCAATTTATAGCAGCACAAGAACTGGCTCAAAGTATTTTACATGTTTTTGCCTGCCCAGAAACCACCGAGCTATTGTGCCATCTTAGTACTATGGGCCCTTCATAGCTCAGATTCCTTATCTACCTCATCTAGGTAGTATTCATCATCAGTGGTGGTATCACTGTCTGAGTCTGAATAAGCTGCTGGGTCTTCCTGATAGATATCAGTCGGTTCTCGGGGGGAAGAAGCAGCCGATGACATTTTGCTCCCAGTAGAACTTGAGCTCAGAAGTTCAGCCCTGTTTATAGAAGGGGTCTCTCCATCTCTAAGAGCACCAGGGTTATTAAGAAGACAAGGTCTCCATAATCGCCCTTCTGTGAGTGACCTCTTGATATTTTCCAGGAAAGCCAACTGTTGTTCTTTGCCAAATATACCAAATTCAACAGAAGGATACATCAGATTTCTAGTGCTGTAACATTTCTCATCATCTGATGCCCAGTTTTCATTTTCATCACAAGACAACAGCTCCGAGTAAGATTTAAATCTCTTCCCATGTATGCCCTCTTTTGGTAGAATATTGCTTCCTGAGGCAAAGGTCGCATGGGAATCTGGAGCACAAATACTCTCAGAGAGGTGACGCTCACGCTGACTTTTGGCGTGACCCTTGCGCAACTGAGAGCTGTGCAAGTTAGCATTTTTTAAGCTAGCAGGCTGAGAGGTGTTTTGGCATCGACTAAGCACTGTCTGGGAAGTCAAGTTTTGCTCTGGATATGTGTCTGCCTGCAAGCAATTATTTACATAGGTGTTTGAGTTTTTGTCGGTTAAAAGCAGCAAGGGAGGACTGCAGGCATGACTGCTAGCTCTTCTTTTTTCATCATCCAGAGCATCTGATGTAGTAGTACTGGGAGAAATGGGCTGGCTTTTGCTTTCTAACCTGAGATCAAGTGTTTGGGAATTCTTATTTCTTGTGGTTACTGCTTTATCTGGAAAGAGGGTTGTAAGACTTGGCCTATTTTCCACTTTCACTGTAGTTTTTTTGGGACTGGTGGCTTCCTTCTGGGTGTATGAGCTTGTAAAAGACCTCCAATTGGCGTTATTAACACGCAAAGAAGGATTATTCTGAACTTCAGTCTTCTTATTCTCAGCTATTCTTGGCTTTGGCATATTCTTATCAGAGTCCAGACTGTGATTCTGATTTTTGTTGTTCGACTGCAGGAATGGCTGATGGGAATCCCCTGGAACCAATGAGTCAAGGGACATGTCGGCCTCTAAAGAAGTGGCACTTCCATCATTCTGTGAAAAGATGTTACTTATGTGCGGTTTGGGAGGTAAGTTTTTACTTGAAAATTTTC
This sequence comes from Lathamus discolor, assembly GCF_037157495.1. NCBI lineage: Eukaryota > Metazoa > Chordata > Aves > Psittaciformes > Psittacidae > Lathamus > Lathamus discolor. The sequence continues at coordinate 111,201,083 of NC_088887.1, read as the reverse complement.
GACTTGTTTTGTAAACAGCAGCCAATTTATTTTTAATTGAAGGTCTGTTTTTCCTTTTTTCTATATCTTTGACTTTGTCTCTTGTGCAGTCAGAGAGAAGCTTGTTCTCATCTTCTGCTCTCTGTGTTATCTTCTGATCTTGTGTTACCCTGAGGACTTTATCTTTACAGGTCATGTTCAGGCTGCCTTCACTGTGCCTCTCTGATTCTTGCAAACCACTATAATCTTTACCCATCCGAACACCCTGTGAGCTTTGCTGTTTTTTAATCTTTGAATTCTTTACTTCATCTGTGCCTGTGCTAACCACTTTGTCAAGCTGAAGTGATAGATCAGCACTAGGAGCTGTGCTTACCTCAGATGCTTTGCCCTGAGACCCCGAAAGCCCTTTGCTACAAGAGTTTATATGATTCGCATTTTTTCTTGAACTGTCAGCCCTTAATTGTAGTCCACTATGTTTATTATTATGCAGAGGGCTGGCTTGGTGTCGGAAATTTACTCTCTGTTTGACTTCAGTGCTATCCCTGTACTTGTCTTCTGCAGGAGGAAGTGGCACATCAGCACACTCTGCGTTACTGCTCCTTCCAAGGGAACTTTTCTCTCCCGAACGAAGGAGTAAACTGTTCAGATTTTTACTGGAGTTCACTTTAGAGGCCTGAGAGCAGTTTTCAGAGCTTCCCTTCTGTATTATATTTTTATTTGTTGAAGTAGAATACAAAGGATTCCCTAAATGCCTGCCTGGCTTGGGAGGAGTTGGTAAAGTGGACATTAGTGGTGTGGCTGTCTGTAAAATTTCCTTCTTTTCTTTTAGACATGTTTTCGCATTTTGGCTGCTTGAAGCATCAGAAATGGCCTTACCTGACTTAACCACTATTGCAGTGGATTGTGTCACCATGTCATTTTCTGCTAAAGAAGTATCTGCTGAACTATCTTTCCTGTTATGTACTGTACTCATCGACTTCGAAGTACATCTCTTCTCAGAGCTAGGAGATAAGTGGGAATTCTCTTCCTCACTATCAACAACAGCTCCTAAATTCTGAGGTGTGACCAAAGCTAAAGATACTTGGTCAGAAGAATATGAAGGCACCTCTTTTCCCACAGTACTGAGGGAAAAAATATTTGCTAAACTCACATGACCTTCATTTTTCTTGCTTTGTATTCTTGGTGAATGAGCATTTTCTTTGGGACAAGCTAAATCTGCATCCTCTGGATTATCTCTAAAGAGGTTACAAAATGTTCTCGAATGCCTCCGTGGCAACGTGTAATAAATCGAAACCAGTTCATGATACTTGACATGATCTTCATCAACACAAACTGTAAATGTGCTTGTAGTTTTGTATTTCTGCAAAAAATTTCCCCTGTCACTACAATCTGAAAACACAGAGGATTCTCTTCTGCTTAGATGTTTACATCTATCTGTCAGTTCAACTAACGTGTTACTACTTACTGAATCATTAGGACTTTTGGTTAAAGGACTGGGGTAATCTTTTTCTTTGTTACTTGTAGCAGCATTTAATGATGCTGATGTTAAAAAGGAATGTTTTGAGTCCAAACAAGACACATCTCTTTGATTAAAACGAAAGGCATCAGAACTACGTGGAATTTCAGACCTTAAGTAATTGTACATTGTTCTGCTTTCTCTAGGTAAAGAGATGGGTGTATCTGACATAATACTACCAGCAATGCTAGCTGATTTTCTGGGTAAAGTATAATAAATAACAAGTGGGTCAGGAGATTTGAGGCTGTTTCTTCTAGGGGAGCCAGTAATGCTGCAGCTACTGGTGTGTCTCAGCAAGCCATCTTTCTTGTGAAACCTTTCAGTACAAGGTGAATTACTCCTTAGTTTTCCAATTTCTTTTTCAAGGCAAAAATAACTTAAACTATGATCAGAGGTCTTGGCATCTCCATCAAAGCTGTGCATATAAGTATTTCCAGAATTTCGATTTTGTAAAGAACTAGTAGTGGGTTGTCCATTACAGTCCTTAGTAACTAAAGTGCCTGTATTTTGCAGTGTTTTCTGTGCAGTCTTTTCAGTAACATGTATTCTGTTCACTTGGGCTGTTTTTTCACCTTCTGCTTGAGATTCAGTAACTGTGCCACTTACTGAAGAGCTAGTTAGTGTTCCCAAACATTTAGAATTGTCTTTATGAGAAAGTGCACGTGGAGAGCTTTGTGAGGAGCTAGATGAACATTCAGGAGGACAGGACAACATGCCTTGACAGTTTGCTAATTTTTCAGTGGATGGAGCAGAAGCAACATTCAGCAGTGAGGAGCGTCTCTTTGGAGTAGCTTGGTTAATGTCTTCTGTACTCCAATTATCCTGTTTGATGCTCTCTCTTGCTGCATAGTGCAGATTATGTTCCCAGTCTTTCTGACTTGGAAGAAAAGGTTCCTTTCTGCTCTCATTAGCTGTTAAAATACAGGCAGGTTGTCTGAACACACTGTTGGGTGGGCAGTCGTTTCCCTTCATTTGTACATTTCTTTTGTCACAGTTTGACATACATATTTTTGCAATATCTCCTCTGGCAGTGCCTTGGGTTTGTCTCTTTGATCTCATTGTGTTAAAGAGAGATGCATCGTTCTGTAACGTGGCAGAAGCAGGACTGTTAGAGGGAAAACTCTGGTTGTTGATGTAGTTTGTATCTACTTGTTGAGAAACTGACTGTAGTAACATGTTTTCATCTGACAGTTTCATACCTTCAACCTTTTCTAGTTGTGTAAAGTCTGCTTTAGTGCTTCTTTGTGCAATGTCAACTGAACTCCTGTTCAGTCCAATAGGTTTTGTTTGATCCTTCAAATCAGGAAAGACTGACTCATCAGTTGTGTTACTACATGAAGAAACTGAAGAGTTACAACTTTGCCAAGGCTGACAGCCCTCAGTAAATTCTGAAAAAGTTCTACTTGCACTTCTTGTTATCCTTTTGATATTCAGATTTTCTGGAGAATACATGTGAAAATCATTCTGCAGGCGCTGTGAACCAAACTTGGCATTCTTTGTATGTGCCCACTGCTGCTCATTTAAGTTGGCCATCATTGCTTCAAAGCTGGCATCAGGGGAAAGAAATGCTTCATCACTGTAGTACTGAGGAGTATCAGTCCAAGAAGGATAGCAGTCTCTTTTTTCGTAAGGAGAATTTTTTTGGTTTGCATACAACATGCCATGAGAAGTGTCTCTATAGTAGGATCTAGAGAGATTGTTTTCTGATTTGTATGATGGATAATTTTCCCAGTTATCAAAGGGCAATGGAGAAGTAGCTTTGTCAGGGCAACTAACTCTACTAAAGCAATTACTGCTTGAAATAGATCTTCTGTAGTGGTGTTTTGTGTGGTAACATCCGTATTTCCTGGTTTCTTGCAAAGTGCTGGAATATCTGCTAGGGTCTGTAGCATGAAACTCCATCAGCGACTGGGTTCTAAACATCTTTTCTTGGGTTGGTGTTTGTTCACGGGAGTCTGGTGTGTTGTTCCATACAATAGAAGACAGAGGAATTCTCTTTGGGTTCTGTCGACCAAATCTTGGTACAAAGCCATTCTTGGTCTCTCTTGCCAGTGGATGTAAACTAGATCCTGATAGCTGGTCAGAAGATACTGATGATAGACATCTCCGAAGGGAACATACAGAGTAACTTCTGCCAGCTGTATCCCTGTTCATACAACTCTTGTGCCTAAATCCACTGTTGTGAGTTATGGAAGGAGGATATAAGCTACCTTCTGAAGACCGTCCAAAAGAAACAGAAGGCAGCCTGCTGCTTAGTAGATGAGGATTTCCATCAACTGGGTCACCATATCTATAGTCATCTTGAAAGGCTGTCTGGTGCCAGTTTACATATGCACTATGTAATTTCCTTGGTCTGATGAAAATCTTGTGTTCATCTTTGGCTCTTACTGTTCTCAATCCATCTGGGAAAAATGTGCTAGGCATGTCACTCCAGTCATTTCTGCGTTGCCCCCTACTAGCAGTCTGCCTCTTTAGGGTTGGGAATGCACTACTGTATTGGACATTTGATGCACTGCTAGTAGAAACTATCCTGTCCAATGGGTCTTGGGCTTGCTCCTGGGCCAGCTGGTCATCCAGATCGTTGAGAACTGTACAGGGGAAAAAAAAAATGTGTTTGGTTTTGTTTGATAATCTTCTGACTGTTTAAGTTTAGAAGTTTCATACACTACAATTAATAATCAGAACTAGGTTTAAAAGAGTCAGCTTCTCAGCATTCAAAACCCTCCCCAAACCACATATTCTTCCTCCACAGGACCTGTCAGCAGTCACCCATTATGACTGCAAGGAAAAAAATGTGCTGCTCTATGAGTGATCTTAAAGCTGCTCTTTATGTAAATGTTAGTCTTTATGCTATTTAAAAGAAAACAAAACAGATTGAAGTCTGAATTCTTACTCATGAGCATGTGTGTGTAAACTTTCCAAATCTAGTTTGTAAGCAAAAAAATCACTAGGAAGACATGGATCTTTATGTGTGCTCATAAAGCACAGTTATGATGCAACTGTAAGAAAACACAGAATCCTGAAAACCAGCAAACAAACATATTCAGTAGCCTGGCATGTTCACTGTCTTATTCAGAAAAGAAGTTCTCCGCTAAACTGTAGATTATTACTTTAAAATGAGCACTGAAAATGGCATTTTCTGGATAGAAAAGTGTAATTAAATAGCTAGGAACCCGTGATTCATCTCATGAACCAGAATTAAACACTATACAGCTCAATTAACCAAGATGTTCAGTCATAAGACTGACAACAATGTATTTAAAGTATTTTATCGGCAACAACAATTATGCCTTCGCTAGCTGTATTCTTTCGTATTTTGAAAATAGCATATGTAAGATATAACCACAAATGGATATGGCTGTTTTGCTACAGCATTTCCTAATTCATTTAAATAAAAAAGACTGACTGATCAGTCATTACAGATCTGAGCTAATAGTACAGATATCATTAAGAAAGCACTGCCAGGTATGCATAGTTGGAATAAAACGTGATATGAAAGTAGTAAAATTTAGCTTTTTTCTAAGTTTCTCTTTAGCACAGAAGAGAGAAGATGCTTGAGAGAGGCAGCTTAGAACAACAAAAAAGATGAGCTGTTTCTGAGTCTTCCCTTTGGAGGACATCAGCCAAGCTACGTACAGGTTTAGTCTATCAGTGGACAAGTGTGCACATGACTGACACCCAAAAGCAGTGACAGGTGTGTGTTTCAGAAGAGCCACTGCAGTGGTTCACCCTGCAGTGCTCTTCTCTTCCAGCATTGCCAACTCACCCACTGCTTCTCAATCATGCTTTCAACCTCTGATTTCTTGTAATTTTGGGTGGTAGAAAGTAATATTAATGGACATTTGTCTGCACAGATCCGAGAGAGTTTGTGGAAGAACACCTCAGTACTCCCATAGGCTGAGTCTGATCTTGCTTTGCTTCCCAGCAGTGAGAAGACAAAAAAGAACTAACAGCTTCTGTGTGGTTCTATAAGGGCCCCCCGAAAACTAACTGAATGTCACAATACCTTTTGCTTCTCTTTTCTGAGGCTTTACAATTCACAAAACCAGGCCCAGTAATTCATCATTATCAAAACTATGCATGCAGGAAACTGGGATGAAATTCTTACATAATTGTATGTCTACATCTAAAGGATGCAATATGGGCTCCTGTCAGAATCAGCAGAGAAATGTATGCTCTTAAGTTCTGATTCTTCTGAACTGCGTCAGTATGAGATGAAACACACTCTAAGAGTGACCAGTGACATATTCTGAAGTGTCACAATACACTGTACACAACACACAATACAATACAGCAGATATTATGCTGTCAGATGAAGCCATCAAAAAGTAGCCACTATGGTACAAAGTAATAGCCATATCTTTAACATCTACGTGTTTGCAGAGAATGCTCTGAGACCAATCATCACAGTCACTTCTGGTAACAATAATATCAGAACAAAGTAAGGACACACACTTACCATTGAAAAACTCCTTCTCTAGCTGTTCACTCCATTCCTGTGTACTTTTCTCCATCATTTCATTTTGGTTTGCATCAAAAGTATGACCATCTGTTTCAGTTGCCATTGGGGAATTGCACATTTCAGCCTGTTAGAAATTGTAAGGCAACATGATTTTAGTTCTACATGTGAGTTCAGATCATGTTTCACGTCACATCACATCACAAATTGTGTTATAAGTCAGAGTCAGCAAATTCTCTGTGGGTCCATTAAATGTAGCATTATTATAATACACCACTGAGGATTGTAAAGTTGTATGCATTTTAGAGACTTTTACATATGTAATAAGGAGATTGGCTCATCTTGTCCTCATTCTGTAGCATGTTTTCAATACATGAGTTATAATGACCTTAAATATTAAGGGGTATAGTTCGCTTATTTTCTCCATATGCATCCTTACTGCACTGTATCTCTTAATTCAGTTTTTCCTAATCACCTGTTTCTTCACCAGCACATTTTAAAGTTCACACACTCACCTCCCAACAGAGATTTAATAATTTAACACCACAGTCAATTTTTGTATTGCAAGGCAGCACTTTAGGGGGCTGTGATAAATTACCTTAGCAGCAGGAAAAATGTCATCCTATTCCCCATCTGAGTTTAGTTTACATGTTAAGATGGAGAGTTTCCTGTGCCATCCATCTTTCTCTCAGCTCACAGCCTCAGATGGTAAAAGTGCAGACAATTGCTGAACTGCTGATTTATTTTAGCTGAGACTCTTCCTCCTTTATTAAATAAAACCCCTTACTACTTTTCAGTTCTCAATATTCATAGTATTTTACTTGTCTATCTATGATAGTCTATTTATATAATAGGCACGATTCTCTGATAAGATCTTTGTTCAGTCATATATTAATATAGATTATCCCTTTGTTTTTGAAATATGAGAGAAGGGAGGTGGCCAATTTACCTCCTCTATACCTTTGATTATATACTGTATACCTTCTTAGTCCCCTCTGTGGTTATACCATACAATCGAAGAGGAGGAAAGACACGTTAGTAATACAGGGTAATAGAGTAATTAAACTAACAAATATCATCCTTGGAGGAAATCTGTTTATTTCAACAGCATGCACTTACATCAGAAATAAATCTGTTTTTTCACCCTTAAATTGAGCTTGTGCTTATAAAATGGAACATTCAGCCAAAAATAATTTCCTACTGTCAAAATTTATATTTACACAGTAATTCTGCTGGTGGAAATGTTGCAGGAGAGGCTCTAGCTTATTGCCTGCCTGAGTCACCTCCTCTTTTTCACCCTTGCACAAACAAAAAGAAACAAAGTAAATACTATAGATTATTTATTCAGTGCGAGCTTGGACCTATTTGCAGCTTGGTTACAGTTGCCAAAATACGTGAGGGTTTTGGCCTAGGAAATTATCCGTGCAATTATTGGTCATTAAGAAAGAACTGAAAAGTGATCAGAGCTAGACTTAGAGCTTACCTAGGAAAGCTCTGCATTTGTACAGATAACAGAGCAAGGTCATTCTACTCCATTCAACAGGTTCACAACACAGACACTTTACTCAGCATTTAAAACAAGAACTGCAAGAATACTGTTTAAACAGGTGTTATATCAACAGCCAAAACAAAGGGGACTAGGTTTTGAAAAATCTGTGGTTTAAACATTGCTAACAATAAAGTTGATATGCTACTTACTGTTGCCATTTCTTCCACTTTCAAAGATGGGCTAGCAGAACTGTCACATCTGTAGGCAGAAGGATTTACATGTTGGCTTTGAAAAGAAACATAATGTAATTTTACTAGGTAGCAAATATCCAGCAGTTTAACAACTATTGAGAAGCACCTGAAAAAGGACTCCTCCATGAAGAAACCATCCTTCCCCCCTCAAAAAAATCCTGCTAACAATAAAATGCAGGGGAAATGTAGCATTCAGTTTGGCCTTGTCAGCTTGCAAATGTTGCAGCTGCACAGCCAAGAATGAACTCAGCCTACTGATATCTCAATGTCTGCAACACACATAAAGTAATTGTTTCAATGCAGCTTTATGATAACATGTTATTACTTCTCTTTCCAAACAACAATAATTTAGTAGGTACTACAAAGTTAGCTTTGGCTAGTTCTAAATCTGCAAGGGGGCTACATCTGCAATACCATAGCTTTTCTCTTCCATTTCACCGTGCTCAGATGCAGAGCTGTGCTCTCCCCCTTTGAAGGAGGAGAGACAGACAGCAGACTTTTCAGTGCGAACTTTGGAACTTAATGCTAGTCACCCAAAACAGCCTTTATTTACCAATTTGTAACACACGGTGGAAGACTGGTCTGCTTTTCTAAGCTATACAGAACTGCAAGGGCTTGGCAGAGACCCGGCTAGAGAGTCTGTGAGTAATGCCGTGGTTAGGACAAGCTGAGAAGTACTGAACATAAAAGGTATTCTGTTCTACGGGGTAACTTGCAGACATCCCCATGCAAAATAAACTAAAGAAACAAGAACAGGACTTGACTTCACTGAGTCTATTCCAGTCTGCAGCTCCTTATTTTACAACTAAGCAAACCCAGGCCCTTCAAAAGCCCTGAAGGAAACGTTGCTCAGCTTGTGTTTATCGCCTGCTCTTCCTGGTCTCAGAAACTGTTTTTTCCCAGGAAGTTAGCTCTTGAGAGAAAGTGAAGTAGAGAAAGACAGTTCTGCTCAGTCCTGTTTGTCTCAAAGTCTGCTTGAATGACCTTGTTCTTCGGCTCTTAAAACTTTCTTGTGCTCAGGTAAGACTACTTTATTGTGCTTCAACAGCAAGTATAAACCGGCTTGTTGGCAGGTTCTTTGTGGCCCAGCCTTTCCTCCTGTAGTGCTTTGTCATTTGTTTGCAATGTGCTTGCAGGCAGGGAAGAACAGTTGAAAGGTGCAATTTGTTTTTACTTCTGTAATTGTGAACTGTAAAACCAGGATTCCTCTCTGACATGGGGTCCAACTGAAACCAAAGGAAACAAACAAGCCTGTTGACCTCAGTGGGCTTAGGATCCGGCCAGATGATCTGAATCCGAAATTCCTCATTTTACCTTGTAGCACTGAATATGAACAGTGCTATGTTCATGGTGCTATATTCAGTGGGTTACTGCTCCCTGTGAATGAAGTTTACAGAACCTGGACTCAGAGACGTATGTATAGCTCTTCCTTTAAACCAAAATACTGCTGACTACGTTTTAATGCTTCTACAACAAATTAAGATGGAAACTCATGTTTCAGAGTTTTCACAATGATTTCCTGCAAACCAAGTTCAATGTAATTCTGTGGCTTAACAAGTTACCTTAGTTTTAATTATATGCGTAACAAAAATGTGAAAGCTCTGTTAGAAGCTTTCTTCTCCAGCTTTACTGTGCAAAGCTGCTCTGCAATCCTTCCCACTTGATGCTGTGCTTGGTGTTGTGTTAATTGCTCCTTGCAATGAAGCTACACAAAGTAGACATGTTAGTTAGAAATGTCTTCTGATAGTCTGGGCAAAAATTAAATTTTCATTTGCACCTCTGGCACTATTCTAAATTCCTCCACCTCTTTGTTGTCACTTTCTTTCAGAAATAACTGGTCACTGCATCCTGCTTTATTTTCCTCCCTGCCAACTTACACAGACAAGGTTATTTTAATCTTTTCTCTAAGCAAATCCCTCCGCTTCCCAAACTGTGTCATTATTTTTTCTGAATTATTCCAAGTTTCTTTCAGCATTTCAAAATTGAAGTTTTGCTTCTTCGAGAGAAATATTGCATAGTTTTAAGGAAAAGTAATTCAGTTTCATTTTTGATTAAGGATACTGAGCAATGTTTATATTATTTTGCACACACATGCACATGCACATACACACACATAGCTGTAAACATAACTATTGTCCATGAACAGAAAAGAAGTTAAATTAATGCTTGAGCTCAGAAATATTCACCATCAGAAAAAGACTACTCCCTATGGAAAACAAGAAGTTATATTTTATATTTTTTCACTTATGTAATATATACCTTTTTTATGACAACCGAATGGAAGGTTAACAGTAAATGACAATTCTACTTACGAGTATCACTACTGGTAACAACACTATAAATCTAAGAATCAGCGGTGAATTAGTATTTTCACCGAGGCACCTGTCCGCCCCAGACCATCTCTGGGTTGTCTCATGTCAGAGTGCAATCTGTTTTCTTCTATACTGTTCTTACCGGTACTACATAAGAAGCCAGCTAAGCAACAAACACACAATGTAAACATGCTGAAAACACAATTTAACAGCATTTCTTTTCCAGTATGAATCATGCTTATGTATTAGAAAAGAATAAGGATGAATTCAAGAACCCCAAAAACCTTTGAACTAAAAGTGAGCAAACATTTCACTACCTTCGGACTAGTTACAAACCTTTTATTAGCATCTTCTGTGTCTCCGCATAAGAACACTCTTTTCTGCAGCTTCCATAACTTATTCTCACAGCAAAACACCACTGCAGCTGATGAAACTGTCTCTCCAGTACAGAAAGGACCCTCTAAACTGCCACTAATATTTATCCATTTCAAAGCTTCTGCCAGTTAGGCTTACTTACAGGATTTACAGTGCTGCCTCCTATTGTGTTTCACTAGCTCTCCAAAATAACTCTACCTGGTGAGAGGCAGATTATTTCTGTGCTTTGCCTATGCATAAAGCAAACCACATGCCAGGGCAACACCTAGCAGAGGGTGGGGGAAGTTTTCGACAGAGAGGCGTGACTAGAAAATGTAGCAATCAGCTCAGTTACACGTCAGGATTGACTTGTTTATTTTTCAAGCCGTGCTGGGTAAGAAATCAAAGGCATCTGAGGTGGAGATACAGTAAATTTTCTGTGGAAAAGCCAGGTAAACACATCAGCAAAGCTGATGCAATGAGTAGGCATGGTTAATTTTTCTTCCTTCTTAAGATATCACTTTGATGCTTAGCTTCCACAGCAAAGCCGAGACCTTCCCTTCTGCCCTGGCCACCTCACCTTGCAACAGCATACAATGTCCTTGAAATCTGACTCTCAGTTAGACAAGTGTCCCTTTATTCCTCAGGGAGGGCTGTAGTCCCGTGTTGGTATGTCCCAGCATAAGGGGCATTACCAGGAATGGTAAAGAGGAGGGAGCAGATGACAGGCAGGGACCAGTGTTACAACTTTGCACATTTCTTTTTTCTATCCTGCCTTGCCTTGCCTTGTAGGAGAATCCTTACCAGTAAACATCCACAAAGCTAACCTCATGGCCTCTATTCAAACCTCTCCCTAAATCTCCTCCTGCTTTGATACAAACACTCCACAATGGCAAGCTGCTCTGCTACAAAACCTATGTATCATAATTTCTTTAGAGGCTTGCATTCCCTGTCATTGTTTATTACAAGCTGTTCCTTGTCTTAGCATAATGCCAACTAGGAGCCTCAGGCATGGACTGGAGACTCACAGAGTGAAAATCAGCTATTTGTGCAAAAGATACTGCAGTTTCGTACTTAGATTTCATAGCACTGCACAATGCACCTTTATCTATGATTGCCAGACCCAAGCATTACCCTAGGATGAACACAAAAATATTTCATTCAGGTGTTGCTGACATATAGGACCATACAAGACAAGTTAGAAGAAAACAGTCAGCCTAAGTAGCCTGAGTGTAGTTTCATCCCTCTGAACAGCAGCGTTAATGGTCATGGCAAGGAAGAGGGATGCTTTTCAAACAGCAGCTCTGGCACTGCATATGAGACAATCTTTGGTTCAAACCCAGCTGAAACCAAAGCCCTGACGAAGCATGGAAGACAATAGTACTGGAGATACACCCTGTTTGTCCAGCTAGAGCCAAAGCTGCAGGCCTGCCTCTAGGCTGCCTTTGGTTGGAAATGGTGGGAACTGGTGCAGCAGAGCTGCCTGGGGCCACTACTCTGTGCCGTGGCCTGGGAAAGCTACGCTTTTCTGTTGTATCACAGCCATAGGGCACCAGATCTCCATACGCAGTACACCTTACACTCTTGAGAGAAAATTAAATAGAATACAGCCACTGCTAAGTCTTGAGGCTTTCAAATGCTTAACGCCAGTGCAGAGAAACCTCAATCCATCCCACTCCTACCAGTTTGATGCCAGTGCCAGCAAGAGATGACCAGAGCCTTGAGAGGGATCACAGGTCAGCAGGAGAGCACCTGAAGAGCAGCACAAAGGAATTCCAGCCACTTCAGCCAGTAAGTCAGCTTCATCAGGGACCCAGTTTAAATGCCTCTGTGCAAATGCATGTAGCACAGGGAAGAAGAGGAGTTAAAATGTGTGCATGCCTGCAGGGCTATCATCTTATTGGCGTCATGGAGATGTGGTGGGGTGGCTACTATGACTGGAGTGTTGGAATGGAAGGATACAGACTCTTCAGGAAGGTCAGGAAGAGTAGATGAAAAGGGGGTGACACCTTCTATGTCAGTAATCAGCTGGAGCACATGGAGCTCCATGAGATAGGAGATAGGAGGAGCCCCACATTCACAACCCCTGGTCCTCATGGGGGATTTCAACCAGCCTGGTGTCTGCTGGAAGGACAACAAAGGAGGACATAAGCAATCCAGGGAGTTCCTGGAATGCATCTATGATAACTTCCTTCTCCAAGTGAGAGAAGACCCAAAGAGGAGAGGTGCTGTGCAGGACCTTGTTTTCATGACAACCAACAAGGAGGGGCTGGTGGGGAATGTGCAACTCAAGGGCAGCCTTGGCTGCAGTGCCCATGAAATGGTGGAGTTCAAGATCCTTAGAACAGTGAGGAGGGTGCACAGCAAGCTGGCTACCCTGAAATTCAGGAGAGATGACTTCGGTCTCTTGAGGGATGTGCTTGGTAGACTACCATGGGATAAAGCGCTGGAGGGAAGAGGCTAGAAGTGTTCAAGGCCAGGTTGGATGGGGCTTTGAAAAATCTAGTCTAGTGGAAGGTGTCCCTGCCCATGGCAGGGGGCTGGAACTAGATGATCTTTAAGGTCCCTTCCAACCCAAACCATTTTATGATGCTATGATTGTACAAAAACTGAGTAAAATAGATTGAGTCACAAGACCTTAGGTACTATTTGCCACTTAGTCCTCATTCTTCTGACACAGAACAAATAATCTCTCATTACATAACCAAGCAAAATCCCAGTCATTCCAGTGAGGTAAAAGGCAAGAGACTGAAAAAATAATTTTAACAAAGTTTTCTAACAAAACACAGAACAATTATTAGACTTTTTTAAAGCTGGAAATAATGTATGTATGTTCTGATCATAGCTCACCGTGGTTGCTTCTGAGTCTGGTTTTTCCTTGATTTTCTAAAGGAGAAAAGCCAAGCAAAAGGTGATCTGAACCCCAGAAAGGAAGCCGAAGTGTTCTTTTGTGCTTGAGGATTTGTGCAGGACGGCATTTTTAGTTCCTTATGATCTAAAAATATTACAAAAATTTGATTTGTTTCAAATTCTCACAAATGCAGTGTTAAAATGCTTTAAAAAAAAGTTAAAACTTTTAATGTTTTAACATTAAAAATTTTTCCTTTGCTTACCTTTTATGCCAGGCAAATGCAGTTTTATTGACATTTTGGACAGACTATGTGACATGCAGGTTTGTAATGACTAACTAGAGGATTAAGAGAAAGATAAACAGGTCTAAAGATTCAAAAAGTATCTGGTTTTAGGCAACGCACGTGAGATAGATGAGGCTGCCTTTCAGAAAGTGATCGGCACTCAACCATTTGCAAAGCAGAACCGTTTTAAAATACAGGCAAATTAGACATTTGAAAATTGAGGCACCCACCATCATTAGTCACTTTCTTTTCACCTTTGTAAGAAATATAAAAATGGCAACCCTGAATATACTCTGGTTTAATAGACTGTAATTTAACTACATAACAGTAATTCAGACTAAGGTGCCGTAATTTAACTCCATAACAGTAATTCAGACTAAGGTGTCTTCTTGTATCATATAATTCTTTATGATGGGATTTCCATACCTATTGAAGCACATGCATTCTGTTGCAACCTGCATATAAGAACTGATTTTAAAGCCAAGGTATCATGAATGATTTCTTTGGGAAGGTTAGAATTTGATTTCTTCAAATGGAACACAAATCCATCTGCCTGTAAAAGCAGCTGGCAATTTTCTGTGAAGGAGAGGATGACTATTGCTCACAGATTAGGGGAAGAATCTCCAGGGTCTGCTATTAATACATGCCATGGGAAACAGCAGGACATGAGGAAAACAAGACTCAAAAATAAGATACTAAACCTTTTTTTCCTTTTCTTCATCTTTTCACATATCTGAAACAATACAACAGCCTGAAAATGGCTTATCCAGTGACTGCAGGAGAAAGCAAAGCCAGAAATGAGAGCAAAGTGTCACTGATAACAACAGCAAGGGGCAGCATTTTGGACCTAGTCCAAACTGCAGTAATTCATGTCACGTGATTTAAATCCTGTGTGATACATAGGTTTCTCTTCAGCAACAATCTCTGTGTATTACAGAATGCTACATCCTTCCCCTCTTTCAAAGCCTAACCTCTTGGTGGCATTGTTTGACTTGGCAATGAAGCTGACATCAGGAGAGTCCTTACAGCACTCTGACATGGACAGGATGGTCTAAGTATGTTGACAGAGGAAGGCTGGTGGGTAGAAGTAGTACTTTTTATTAAGCCAACTTATACAGTTGGAAATATCAGACAAGCCTCTGAGGCACACAACCCCTTCTGCAGATCTGAAATAGAAACAGCATCTTTCAACATTTAAAACCAGAGAACAATTACACAGAGTTTAGTTAACTAATGCATCAATTAGACCATCTCTAAAAGACAAAAATAGTAGGTAGCTGTGCACTAGAGGGGATGTGAGGAAAGGCAGAGTTCTGTTCTGAGTAGGTCTGTAGCATCAGAAAAATTTTTAGGATTTCACTTTTCTTTTGCAATGCATAATTCTGCTTCCAGTTCATAAGCACAAACAGAAAGAACTTAATGAAAAACATGAAGAAATGTGAATGGAATAAAAGCATATATAAGACTAAAACTATCTGGATGGAAGATTAGAAAGACAGTACAGAATACCCTGCTTGGTATAGAGACACCATGTTTCTTGTGCATATTCATTTTGTATGGGCAGCAGAACCTGTGAAATAAAGTCTCCGGAAGTTGCTTACTGGTCAGCCCAGCTTTCCAGGCTTTGTCACCCATCCTGTCATGCCTTTAGCCCAGCATTACCAAGAAGAGTTTTCCACTGATACAATCAAACCTCTCCCCCAAACCCAGATCACCTACTTACTCCAAATGTCATTTAGGTGCTTCTACTTTCTTTAAGAAAACTAGATAAAAAAGTCTTTTTGGGTTGGTTTTAGCTTGGATAGAGTTATTTTTTCCTATAGTAGCTCGTAGAGGGCTGTGTTTTGTGATGAGAGCAGTGTTGTTAACACAGGGATGTTCTAGTTACTGCTGAGCAGTAACTAAAGGGTCAAAACCTTTTCTGCTCCCCACAGCACCTCACCAGCAATAGGCTGGGGGAGCACAAGGATTTGGGAGGGGGCACAGCTGGGACAGCTGACCCCAGCTGACCCAAGGAATGTTCGACACCATATGGTATTGTGCTCAGCATAAAACCCAGGGAAGAAGAACGAAGAGGGTACATTTGGAGTGATGGCATTTGTCTTCTCAAGTAACTGTTACACATGATGGAGCCCTGCATTCCTGGAGATGCCTGAACATCTGCCTGACTGTGGGAAGTGGTGAATGAATTCCTTGGTTTGCTTTGCTTTTGTGCACGCCTTTTGCTTTACCTGTTGAACTGCCCTTATCTCAACTTGTGAGTTTTCACACTTTCACCTTTCTGATTCTCTCCCCTGTCCCACTGGGGAGGGAGTGAACAAGCACCTCCATGGTGCTGAGATGCCAGCTGGGGTTAAAACCATGATATTTTTGTGCAAAGTAATCATTGTTGCTTTGATTGGGAAACCACCACTATATTTACTAAAACTACAGCAACTTCATCTTGATTAAGAAAGAAATCTTTTACAGTGAGGACAGTCAATCACTGGAACAGCCTTCCCAGGTACATAGTGGAGTCTCCATCACTGAAAGTTTGCAAGATGTGACTGGGCAGGGTGCTAGATAATCTCATCCAGGCTTCCTTTCTCAAAAAAGGTTGAACTAGATAATTTTCCAACCTGGGCCAAAAGAATATCAGGGATTTTCTGTTGTGACTCCCAGCTGTGTTTTTAACAGAATTGGCTTAAAGAAACAGTAATTTTGAAATACATCTTTGGTAAAACTTTGACATGAGAAGAAAACTCACTGCAGTTTCAGAAACTCCTTAGCTACTATACTCTGAAATCCAAGACACTGGCTTGGTGACCATTATCATATAGATAAGGAAATGGAAAAATGCAACTCACCAGTGTTTCTGCTCTTCCTTAGCTGATGTTCCAGTGGTGGTTTTAGCATCCTATTGACATCAACATAATTGTGAAATTTTTGTCTTTGCATTTCTTGAAACCATTCTCCGGTCACCCCCTGCAGCCCCGTTTCAGACCTCCTTCTCTTCAGAAGTTTGCTAGAAAGTGAAAAAAAAACCAACAGCAATTTTTTAAGCCATTTTTGGTACTACAGGCACATCATTAGGAACTCTCCCTGTTGTTCATTTAAGTATTTACAGTATATTTCTACACGTAATGACTTTTTAAAAGATACAGTAGGACACAATACATTCACAGCAATCACATAAAAGTTTTAGTGACAGCAGAATTCTCCAGCTTAACAATGAGATTACGTGACCAAGTTAAGTGGACAACTCATATGCTTGCAATATTATCTGGCCTGAAGAAGTGCATCCTTCTTCCTTGCAAAAATGAGGTAATAATTCATAAGCATTATAAAGCTAATTGAAAGTAAGATTAAGTTCAGTCAATAATTGAATTAGAATAAATAATAACAGTGCAATTCTTGAAATATTTATTCACTCATTTAACCAGAAGCAGCAACGAGAGGAAACTCACTGAAGGCCCTGACGGTGAGGTGCCCACCACACATTTTCTATGTAAAGGAGAGTATTAAATTGTAAACTCAGCTAAGAGGTATTCGTGCAACATGTTCAACAAGTTTATCACATTTTCCTCTTACCTTGTTGCATAGTGATTCTGCCTGTGTTTAGTAGGTAGGGAAGCAACTAATAATGAATATAAACGTTCTGCCACACAGAGGCAAAGCCTGAACAAATTACATGCATGTGGCTGCAACTGAAGAAGCTCTTTAATAGCAAGTTTGGGTTTTAGACCAAGAGGTCACAGGAACAAATGGTTTATCTGGACACAAAAGAACAAGGCACAGTTGCAAAGGAGTTGGAACACTGCAACGGACATGCAAAGTTACTGGCTTTCAAATTACATTACACAAGTGCCTGAAGTGCAGATGCAAACGCAGCGAATCCACGCCCCAAGTGATTGTGATGGCAACAGAACAAGACTTTGTGCACAGCCTGTAGAGGTAATGCCAGTGTTTTAGCAAGGCTTTCATGTAAATCTTCCACCTTAATCAGTGGTAAACCCCATGTCTAGGCATACAGATGCTCTCAGAGAACATAAATTATTTCAGTTATCAATTTAAATAAAAAACGTATTCTCTGAGACAGCACTACTTCATGAAACAAAATTAAATATCCAGTCTGGAAACTGATGTATTTCCATTTGGAACTGATACAGGGGATATTGTCAGTACTAGCACCTCCCGTTCATCTGGTGGCCTCTGAAGAACACGAGAGCAGGAGAGAGACATTTTTGGTACATGACTAAATGTTTCCCTTGCAGAAGACTACACAGGCACATGCACAAGTCCTAGCCATTTGCAATAAACTTATTACAAAGGCAAAAATGTTAATCATCACAGATATTACCACACCATGGGAGTGACTAAGCACCATAAACGCCATCTGCAGCATAGCAGTAATGGGAAACAGCAGGAGGTGATGAACAAAGTGCTCTCAGGAGCCAGCTTCATGACCTCACTCCTGTGGCCTTAGCAAAGGGGATCCAAGAGGAGCAAAAGCTCACTGCCAGGCATGCGGTGTTCTGGGAGCTGCGGCAGGCACAGCCTTTGCCCGGAAAACAAACCCTCGGCCGCTTCGCTGGAGTGCCGACGTGGAGACCATCTCGCACAACCGAGCCCTGCGGGGTTTTAAACCCCATCCGGAACGCCCCAGGGCTCCTTCGGACGCCTCGCTCGGGATCCGGGCCGGGCCGCCGCGCCCGGGTCCGCTGGTGGGGCGGTACCAGGCGCCACCTGGCGGCGGCAGCCGGGGTGACACGGGCGCGGTGCGGAGCGGCAGGTGGCGGCCAGCACCTCCGCTGGACGTGCCTGCCTTACACGGGAAGGGAAACACCAAATCCCACCCCGCGTGCTCCAGCTTCGACCGCATCAGGCGTCGCATGAACGTGCCTTTGGCCGAAAAGCGTATTAAAAATCCTGCACAAACACTGACATTGATACTTAAACCCTGTGAAGTCTTTACTGGTACGTGCTTGGCATTATCTGGAATCATTATCTGTGAATGTGCTGCTTTGGAATTCTGCTGTCATCCCCTACTCGTGAAATAAAGCCTTTAAACTGCTTGTGCATATTTATATTCACACACGCACATGCAGGCCCATATATTGAGCTCAACAGATGTAGTTATGTGAGTACCGAATAATATTAATACGATACATCCTATGTAATTGCTATATCGCATGACTATTACATATTTCTCATTTGTGATGACTCCCAGCCAAACCACATCATTTCCCTGTATGTCTGCTCTGTCAAGTCTGCATGCCCCCTCATGATACTAAGGAACAACAGTTGGGAACTGGAGGAAAGCCTGTCTCAAGAAACAATTACAGCAGAAGATGGTATCTACAGTCAGTATCACAATGAACTTGCCTTTAAGGCAGCGCTATTGTTACTTGGATTGTAAATTATGTATTGAGACACTGCTCTGTAGGAGTGTCAAAACACCTAATGCCCTCTAAACCAAATGTATTAATCCTGCCTCCCTGCCTGCTCCATCCATCCTTCCTCCTCGTTTCTCTACAGCCACTTTGGACACTTGGAGGAACTTCCTTCTGAGAGGAGACAGCATCATTGTGACTGGGAAAAGTACCTGTAAACTGTTGCAACTTTAACATTAAAGGCAACTCCACTCCCAGGATAACTTACAGAAGACTACTCCACAAACTGGAGGAGGCAGCAATCCTAAATGACCTCACAGGCTACACCTCGTTACCTTTTCCCATCTATTATCCTACACTAATCCTACACTAATGAATCACTCAGGAGCAAATCCTTTGCACTGTTTTTAAAAACATCTCTTCCTTATTGGCACAAGGATGTCCCAGTATTTCTTACACAGACATCTCCAGGGAAAAGCTAACCTAGATGTTTGTATGTACTAGACTTTCATGTGGGTTATCATAAATGTTGTGAAAAGAGCTGTAGCCTCCCTTTGCCACTTCCTGTTAGGATAATAATGAGCTTTAATTGCTACTGTAAGAGGAAAGGTATTTTCTCTACCATCTTTATCCTGAATATAAAGCAGAAGGCAGGTGTGCGTGTGCGAGGTAGCATAAACTGGGTTGCCAGATAGGACGTCTGGGGGCATCTCTGCCATTTACAGGGGACAGAGGACTCAATCCCAGTGCACCAAAGCAGAAATGATGATTTCTATTGATTTCAGCCAAAGCAGGATCTGGCCCTATAGGACTCTTAGCACATCCTTCATGGGAGAACAAAGGACTCTTAGCACACCCCTTACGAGAGAACATACACACAGCAACCACAGAGCATGACGAATTGCACTGGGTGAGCGATAAGCAGACCAGTATTTGCTCATTGGATCAAAGCTCTCCATGTCTAAGAATGCAAGGCTGAAAGGACTGTGGATAGAAACACGGCCAAAAGCATAGACACAGGACACGTAATTTGCAAAAACAGATACCTAAAACAAGCTTATGTTATTTTGTTAGTATTCTTTACTTTGTCAGTGAGAAAAGGCTAGAGATGTTAAATAATAGTGCCTGAAGAAGCAGTTTGTTCCTAATTTTTTTGATTCAGTTTATCACCTTCCCCCTGCTTTATACGTTATGCCGCCCTGGTGAACTGTGCATCTCTATCATTGCTCTGGCCAGTTAATTTTCTAGAAAACTCTGTTATCACAGCCACGGGTAGCTCTAAAATGCATATGCAAGAATATTTTCTAATAGTTCCTTTACATTTTATAAAAATAATTTAAATACATTCAAACCATCATCTTCTTTGAAAAATAGAAGAAATATTACTGACAATGGCAAAGACTACCACAGCTGAATTAATCAGAGAAAATTACCATCTGCCATTTCATATAAACATGTAATAGAAATAACAACAACATTCTGGTTTCCAAGGTGCCAGAGAAACTCTTGTGGCAGGTTAATCCTACCAGGAAGAAAAATAATGATACATGAAGCTGAGATACTCTTTCCTAGCACATCAGACACACAATAGATCTATTTTCTAAGGCTGACTTTATTCTTACTGGCTCATATATTTTTACTCACATTAAAGCAATCATTTGTTTTTTTCTTTCTTACTGTTTTCTTTTGGCTACTGCTACTAAAGCAAATCAGCTTCATTATTACACATAAAGCATTATGCAAAAGTAGGTGAATCAGAGAGGAAAACTGACTCCCATGTTTTGGTCGCGCACGTTACAAAACAATGTAAAAAGATCTAACTGAAAACACATTTATTTTTTCTTCGGCTTTTTTATTTGTAAACTTAACCATTTCTCCAGTAATTCTCTGAAAAAATAAGGTTTCCTCTATTTTGATGAAAAGTGTTGGCAATAATGCTTGAATCTCATCTGCTAGATTGTTGCTAATCAACCACTCCAATTTAGTTTTCCCTTCTACCAAAATACTAATTTTCTATCTAAGTCTTCATCCTTTTCATTAGTATTACTGCTGCTGTCATTTTTGTTATTATGCATTGATTTTATAATGCTCATTAACCCACTAAGTTGCTTTCAGAAGATGTAATAGTCTGAGTATGTAACCAATAAAACTAAAATTGCATATGGGCAAAGAGGATGTGCCACAACAAGGAAGACCAAAGAGTGTGTTGATTCAGTGCTTCTTTCTGACCATGACCCAAATACCAATAAATGTAGTGGAAGGACTTTCACTGTTCTGAACAGGCACCAGGTCAGGCTGCTGGAGAGTCACATAGTGGTGACACCCCTGGATGGGAAGGAGTAATTGGAAGTGTTTTCCATCCCACTTTGACAGACATATCAAGTGGCCAGCTCACAATTATCCCTAAACATTTAGATTTAGGAAACATGCAAAATCAGGAGATGGAAGCATAGAGAAAGTGAAAAGGGAATTAATTTTCTCTAGTTTTTCCTCCCAGATGTACTTTTAATAGGCAGAAGTACTTCAAACACAAAGATACCACTTCTGCACATGATTTTGATATCCACCTTTTCAAGCAGCAAGTAGCGCTACTTGGGCAGATAGCTGCAAACAGTAAATGTCATTTTGTCCCCAGAACACTTTTCTGACAATAGACATCAGAATCACACATTAAGTCCCTTCATGTGTGTCAGGAATGCAGGTAGTGAATATGCGAGTTAAAGGCAGAACATCTTTTCTGCCCTTGCTGAAGTTCCACCTCATCTGCTCATGAGGAACACCCTTCCATTTCCACCTTTCTCCTTTTTAAGTAAAAAGTAGAAGAAATCACAAAATCTGACATTATTACAGCAGCAGACACATTCTTTTAAATTAAAGTTGATCACCTGCTTTAGGATAGCCTAATAGGGTGGCAATGTGGGTATTCATTACATACAATCCACAAAGACAGTGAGACTGTTGGCATATGTGAAACATTCTCATCGGACTTCCACTGTGCGTTGAATAAGTCTTTCCACTCTGTAACTCACAGTCATAGAATCATAGAATCATAGAATAGTTACGTTTGGAAAGGACCTTAAGATCATCTAGTTCCAACACCCCTGCCATGGGCAGGGACACCTCACACTAAACCATCTCACCCAAGGCTTAGTCCAACATGGCCTTGAACACTGCCAGGGACGGAGCATTCACAACCTCGCCTTGAACACTGCCAGGGATGGAGCACTCACAACCTCCCTGGGCAACCGATTCCAGTGTCTCACCACCCTAACAGGAAAGAATTTCCTCCTTATACCCAATCTAAACTTCCCCTGTTTAAGTTTTAACCCATTACCCCTTGTCCTGTCACTACAGTCCCTGACGAAGAGTCCCTCCCCAGAATGTCTTCTGTGTCCACAATTTTTAACTAAACCACCTTCTGTATAGGGACTAAGTTACCTCTTTTTTTCCCCAAAGCATTAACTTCTCATATTAAACTATATCAAATGAATACACTGCAGCTCACTTACTCTAGCTGCTATTTTCCTTCACCGAGTCTAACACTCCATTTCTCCTTGAAGCTTTTGTCTGTTCCCCTGGGCAAGAGCACAGACTGACATTTTCCTTGAAACAGAAACCTAGGAAATGTTGTAATGGCAAGGATGAGGTTTGTTCTTGTCCTGACCACATAACTGCTCTCTGCACTGGAAGCTCAAGAATCAGAGGTTCTCATTAAAGATCAGAAGTTAGGAGCTCAATGACTGTCTTCATAAAATTGAGTTTTTAAAGAACAGAGCATTGAAAATTGGAATCAGCGGATTAACAATCCACCTCAAGCTGTAACAATGCCTCAAAACATTACTTTTAACGTGAAACTATTTCTGTAGCAGCTACCCTGGGTTTACAGTGAAAACATTATTTCAGCCCTGCTGGAGAAAATAGAAAGGGCTGTAAGTATGTATCTTTTAATTAAGTTTATACATACTTAGAATATGAAAGCTTATAGTCCTTTGGGCTGCTGGTCAACAAGAGTGAATGAGGTAAAGTACCTCTAGTCATGTCACAGCTGTTGTGACTCCCCAGTTTGGGCTGACTCTCTGCTATTTCCTCTACAGTGAGTGCAAAATAGGGGGAAGCTCCATTCTGAGAATGTTTTACAGCTGATTTACAAACTACCTGTACAGGCTGAAAATAACAAGTGAAAAAAAAAGGGTGTTACTTTATTATGCTGTCAATACTCACAAGCTACCTACTCATATTATATGGTAATAACAAAACAAATCCAAGATGCAATGGAAAAGAAAGCTACCTATCATTTTTAAAGTGTCACATAGCTTCTAAATGGTAGTAATTAATATCTCTAATGAGATGACTTTATTAGTAGGAATTTCTATTAGCATTAATATATGCTAATAGGTGCAATGGATATAATTTTCCATGTAAACATTCTGATTTGTTTTCAGGGACAGATATAGTCTCAATCCAAAAAACAGAAATCAGTTTTGGGCTCCTGAATTTCTGTCCCGGAAATGTTACACAGAAATACAGATATACACCATGTGTGCCACATAATGGGGATCGGGTTTTCTTAGGTCTCTCAATAAACCCGAAGCTAATGGTTAACAGCAGACATATTTACTCTACCAGGGTAGAGCTGCTAGCTGATTGTGAGACACTTTATAAATATTGATAGCATGTAAAGAGACAGCCATCTACACAAGTAATTTACAGCGCAGCATTAGAAATTTAACTGCCTTACAAAGACGTACAATGCAGGTGCCATTTCTCATGTTTCCGTATGACTTTCTATATGCAAAACCTTTTCTAGGTAACAATAGAAGGAGAAAAACAAGAGACGAGACACAGGCCAGTTGAGAACTCTGAATGAGGGAAATTGGTTTCAGATTAAGACCAAGGTCTCCTCCCTGCAAGCAGGTTTGTATGTGATAGTGCATGGGTCTAGACAGAGTTCTAAAGCTGAGAGGCTCCAGACTGGCTTAGACATTTATTTGTACAGAGCTAAGCTTGAAGCCTGGGGTTCTCAATTTGCGATCTCAGATAATTGTGCAGAATCTCACACAGAGCTGAGTTAATAGTTTTGGTCAACAGAAGACAGAAGGTCAGAGTGTACCTGCACACAGTTTATGTATTATTGTAACACTACAAAAGCCTCATTTACATTACTTTAAATTAATGTAAGCTCTAGAAGTTTACACAGTGGATGTTTTTCATCTGGAAATACAATGCTTATATACTTACACAGATCCTCTACTGTAGTATCATAGTATCTCATAATTTATCACAACTCTTTCACAGGCAATAGAAATATTATACTAAAATAATATGTTAAATATAATATTTATATGTATACAATTTTGCATATTTATATATTTTAGAACATAGAATTTTATAATGCAGGAAGAAATAGACATCAGAGCACCCCAGCCACATTGTTGTAGCTTTACTTGGTTGCAGCTCTGCACTCAGGCCCCTATACCTAGAAATCCAAAAGATATGGCAAGCAGAAATATTGTAGTTCTTCAATTATTCCAACCACAAATTAAGCTGTCTGTCATTTACGTGTACTTATAAAATGTAAACAGACCACACTTTTCATCATTTACTCTTAGCTTTTGTCTTGTGGTTTTGATGTGTTTGGTCACAGTCTGGTACTGGTACATACACCTATTTGTTTCTGATAAAAAGAATATAGTTTCTGGTAGGAGTATAAAATGCAGCCATTGAAATACAGCTTGTTACATTTAGCAGTGTTAACAAAATAGTCCAGCTGCAAAGGAGGATTAGAAATGCATTTCACGTGAACATTTAGATACACAAATCCTCAGGAAAAAGGCCCAATTTCTCCCTACTTGCTCTAATGCATTTCTCACATGAATTGAAGTAATTTTTCAATTTAACACAAGCACAGGAAAGGCTGAACTGAGGTCAGTCCTCAGTCTATATAGTCCTGTGTTAAAGTTATGGAACACAGAAGAAAAGGGGGTCTCTGTGCCCAAAGCTCAAAACTTTGTTGGGCCAAACTCCACTTGATTTGAAAAATAGATTCAAAGAGCAAAAAGGTTTTAAAGGATGATTAAATTTAGTACACATAAACTGGAGAAGAGAAGGCTGCGTGGAGACCTAATAGCAGCCTTCCAGTACCTGAAGGGGGCCTATAGGGATGCTGGGGAGGGACTCTTTGTCAGGGACTGTAGTGACAGGACAAGGGGTAATGGGTTAAAACTTAAACAGGGGAAGTTTACATTGGATATAAGGAGGAAATTCTTTCCTGTTAGGGTGGTGAGACACTGGAATCGGTTGCCCAGGGAGGTTGTGAGTGCTCCATCCCTGGCGGTGTTCAAGGCCAGGTTGGATGAAGCCTTATGTTGGATGGTTTAGTGAGAGGTGTCCCTGTCCATGGCAGGGGGGTTGGAACTAGATGATCTTGAGGTCCTTTCCAACCCTAACTATTCTATGATTCTATGATAAACCACTGGCAAACCCTAAACTTTACAGAAGAAAAGGAGATGGATGCATGCAATGTTTTTCAAATGCTGTCAAAACAGTATCTGATACAAACCAACGAACATCTGCTGAAGTCTTGACGTACAACCCAATAAGATTTGCTCTCAGCTATTAGCCAGGTTTCTCCAAGAGGTGTAAGTGCTGCATGTCTAGATGGACCCAAGAATCTGAAGTACTGCAGGGGACAAACCCAGAAAATGTCCACTGCCTTGGACTACACTGCAGAAAGCATGTGCTGCAGTCTTTGACAGAATTACAAGACACACATAACCTGAACACACCACTGGAGCATGGCTATGCCAGTACTGGGGGAGATATCCAGCCACTCTGAGTACGAACCAGACATGTTCCTGTGTAGCACCTTCTTGACTTCCTGGCACAACTGATTTCGTATATCTGACATATGTTCAGGACTTGAAGGTGTTGGGTCACACTGTGTAGAAGCTGTCAACACCTGAAAACATTTCTGGGGTCCTTCCAAGGCTGCTTGCTGCAGACTGATAGTTATTCCTTTCCTTACAGCAATGCCAGGCAGTGTGTGTTACACTTTACTGCCATTACCTTCCAGAGCCCCAGGGACTCTACTGCACGTGCCACTGGCATTACAAACACCTTTTAACAGCTATATATTAGGAAGCTGAGCTGATGTGAGAGTGAACACACTTTGGTGATGTTTTCAGCATTTCAGACAGTTCTCCATGCACCTCCATGATTTTTTGCTTACTTATTATGAGAAGCTGTCTTCTTCCACCTGATGGCCGTTTCCAATTCCCATTAATGTCAATCATTATTTTAACTTCTGCATTTGAATTATAGAGGAGACAGAGGGTGTTGAGAGCATAGAGACATTACCATTGGAAAGGACAAACCTGGGAAGTGCACAGACTTCCTACAAAGCATGTAAGTCCTTAACTGGGTCACAATTCCATAGAAAACCTAACAAAATTGAACTGCTCTGCATTCACTATTCCAGAATAATGTACTGTTGTGCCTGACCTATTTATTCTTGAAGCCTGGCCAATTTATCAACATAGACAAAGCTTAAATTAATTCTACTTTCACCGTTAAGCTTGGACTTCGAAAATACCCATGACCTTAATAGTAAGCCTTGGCTTAAATATCATCAGTCTCAACAAGTACCTTCTTTTTGGCATCCCCAGTGACATCAGCAAGTGGGCTAGATAATAGTAACAATAATAAACATTGTGATTTTAATTTTTACAGTATTTTGTCGCTTGAAAATAGAGACATTAGTTTGAGCCCTGGCAGAAAGGCTTTGTGCTCGGATGAGCATGGGTGAAAGTGCACCGAGTGCGTCCTTCCCCCTCCTGCCGCTGGGGCCAGCACTGGAATAGCAGAGCTGGTGGCCTCGGAGAAAGCCGTCGTGAAGACAGCCAGAGGCCTCAGCAAGGGCCACCCCTCTGCCCTGGGAGCTGCTTTCAAACAGAAGCTGTCCCACTGGGCCTTGCCCCAGCTGCAGCCCCAGACGTGTCCCTTGAACCCCGGGCTGATGTCCCAGCCTGGCCTCAGCCCGGCCACTGCACCCCTGTCCTGCCCGGCCATCACAGGGCGGCAGCTGACCCTGCTCACCATCACCAGGCCTGACCCTGACGTGACTTCGCAGCATGAGCTTGGCCCTGCATCATCACCACGGCCCTGCACCACAGTCACCGGGCTGTGGAGGACCTGGTTACCCTCACCAGGCCTGACCCAGGGCTGGCTCACCGCCAGCGGCTGGCCTTCACCCTGCCATCTCTGCCCTGCCCTGCCCTGCCGGCCCCATGGGGAGCGCCTGTGGCCCCGGTAGCAAAAAGAAATGCAGGTAGTGCACAACCACAGACCCTTCCAAGCAGAGCTGACCTAGAACGTGCTTCCAGGTCTCCACCACACACTCCGGACCCTGCCACTACACACAGTGTAAAAGAGCCCTGCTCTCAAACATGAAGAAGCTCAAAGCTTTGGAGGAAAGGACTGACCTTTCGTAACACTGAAATGAGTTTGCCATGAAACGGTAAGACCAACAAGCTGGCAGCAATGCCAGTTCAGACCTTGCTCTGTGGGCTTAAAACTGGAGTTACAGCACAGACGCTGGTTTAGTTAACTTGAATGCACAGGGCTAAAACCAATACAGAAAACGGCATGAGAAGCCCCAGTTCTTAACCCCAGGCCACACCACAAAATAGGATTATTAAAAACTAATGATGAGGGAAAAACTTGATACTCAACCAATTGCCTTTGGTTACAGTACACCCATTGGAACAAGTGGAGTCCCAAAGTGAGATCATTTACCAAAACGACTAAAGGTTTTAAAGTTACAATCGTGCCTGACATTTTTTTGCTTCTATTTACATTTCTTTAGCATATTAGTGCTTCAGGGCTTCAGGGACCTGTTTTCATAAGTGCTTACAAACCACTAAACATGCCCTGGCACAGTATCAGCAGTAAATAATAATAATATCACCTCCACAAACAAGAGCACTTGTGCCATGAAACATCCCGGGCGGAGTATCTCTTATGAAAGAATTTCTTTATTAATGCTTTGTTCAGGGAGGGAGCTCCGCTGGAACAACGATATACACAAGCGGTGCTGTCCTGGTATCCTGCTTGCTCTCCTCACTCCTGCACCTTATGGGTACTCTGGAGTTAATTCTAAGAAGTCTTTGTCATTATAAGAAGTTGGGCCCCAATCTAGATCTCTGCACCCAATAAGTTATTCCTAGTCTCCAGGAGGCTTCCAGAGGGTCAACAGGACTAGCTCTGCAAATAAACCAAAATAAAGGCTGCAATGTCAGACCCCCAAACCGTAAGCAAGACAAAATCATTGAAGCATCAAGAGGGCACTGAGTATGTCTGCACCTCTGCAACAAATGCTCTCGAGGTTATGACTATAGAAAAAGGCAAAAAATTACGTTCTCAGGCAGTGCTTAATTCCCACCTTCTATTGCCAGACCCATGATGGTAAATGTCAGTCAAGAGAATACAACAAGGAATTAATTGCAACAATGGACTCAGTAAATGATCTGCCATAAGGCTGTAAGAACAGCAATGTTCCTGCAACAAATAACTGCGTCGAAATGATTTGTTGTAGAGGCTGTCTAAAAGAAAGTAAGGAGGGGATTCATCTTTCCCACAAGAATCGTACGTTGTTAATGGGTCACGAGGAGAGGAGCAGTGAGTGGTGCTGACTGTACCTTCCAATTAATTTCTTCTGCTTTTCATCTTTAAATTTGAGCATAAATTAAACCAAACCTCTCCTTTGCTGCCATCTGTTCTCACAGTCATAAGTCTGTCATAGATCATGGATATTACACAAATAATAACAATAATAAAGCATAAATCAACCCAGGAATAAGCAAAACAAATTAAACCAACAGGGATGAATGCTCTTCTCTCCCAAAAACTCCATTTCCCTTCCCTCTTTTTTCCAATTCTTATTCAAAGACAGTGGCTGATGCCTAAGAAGTGCTTTAGAGTTGGTAATTTTTTTTTCACATTCTTCTTACTGAATAAAGAAAAAAATCCTTACACAATAGTTACTTCTCAAAACATGATCTAGCAGGTAAAGGGCTATTCAGGGAGTTAGGTCTATCTCCCTTTTCAGTGGCTCAGTCTCTCAGCTATTTCCAGTGTCTCGTTTGAAAGTGAAGAAAACAGTATGTCCCTTTTTCTCAAGGATTAATAAACTCAAATGACACAAGGCTATTTTATATAGTCATAATAGGAGCATTATATAAAATAGACAAATCTCCTAAATTAAAGATACTAATTGAAGATAATAATTAAAGAATTCAGAGCTCTTCTACCCTTTTAGATTCCCTATCTATCCACGGCTCTTCTGCTGTACCTCCCAACTGTTCATTCTTTGGACAACCTGCAAATGTACCAGCTGCCTGTTCCCATACCACAACCCCCTACCTGCTGCCTCTTTTAAGTGGCTGGTTCCATGTCTCCTGGCTCCTCTCCTCTCAGCTGCTTTCTCTGCCCTGGTGCTGTTTCAGTGGTGGAGGTACATCTCTGCACCCGGTGCTCTGACAGGCTGAGGCATCTGACAGGCTGAGGCATCGGGGCCCCAGAGCTGACTGGAAAGACACCTGCTTGGGCACTGTCCGCCTTTCAACACTGCAGAGGGAGGAGCTGCCTCGGAGATAAAAGGCAGCAGCTCCACCTCTGTCTCCCACAGCTTCATGCCCTATTGCTGCTGAACCTTCCTAAGGGACTGCCAGTCCCTCTGCTACCTGCAAGGCTATGAAGTGCTGTTCCGCAGAGATGGGAAGCAGCCAGACTCCCTTGTCACCTTTCCCCATTGGCTTCTTGGGGAAAGGACAGAAAAGAGAAGCACCTACAGGTTTGTTAAGCCTTTGGGACCTGGGACTCTGCATGCAAATATCAGCTGTCAATTCTTTTTGCATTTCTGTCCCTGGCAGCTACAGAACAAAGCTTGAGAACATGAGCCGGGTGCACCCTGAAGCCTTGAAACCAGAAATCAATTAAGACCTGAAATGTTTTTATATCATTATTTTCAGGCCCATTTCACTACATATGGGAAGTTGACCTGTGGTATTAATAGCTGTGCCTACAGCAAGTATTCACTGTGTCCTTATGGAAACTGAATTGCTCGGGAGCCATCTGAACATGATACTACCCTCTGAACATGGATTCCTTTCTACCTCCTCCTGGGCATCTAACTTCCTGGTCAATTCCTCCTGGGTGATTGCAATATTTGGAAAAAGGAACATTCTTCCACAGGCATCTACAAAATCATCGGTTTCATTAACCAGGCTTACTAAAACAGCATTTTGTGACTTGAGTTGGAT
The DNA here is from genome assembly GCF_037157495.1 of Lathamus discolor. NCBI lineage: Eukaryota > Metazoa > Chordata > Aves > Psittaciformes > Psittacidae > Lathamus > Lathamus discolor. Next base: position 111,170,899 of record NC_088887.1, on the reverse strand, counting down.
TTCTGTCTTATTATATTATTAAAATTTTATTATAATTATATTATTATACGCTATTATTATAATGGAACAATGCATGTATATTGATCTACAGACTATATTCCATTTTTAATCCCACACTAATGCTTATGATAAGTTTTCTTCAAGTTGGTATTATGAATGAGGCTGGGTTTAATGAACAAGAAAAAATACTGAAGCTGGGTGTTTGTTAACCCAAGTCCAAAACTAATGTGTATTTTTTCTTGTAAATTATTAAGGACGCGATTAATAAGTTTCTAAATTATTTTTCAGTGCATATGGCAGTGAACACTCATGCGAGTTACACCAGAGCTGACTGTTGCTGCCCCTCTCGATCTGTTTCGTGGGAGGAGGAGTCCGCTACGAATGGTTTGCTGCTGCTCTTCAAAGCTACCGCTGAGGCGAGCCACGAGAGGGCACTGGTAAGGAGAAAACAAGGCGGCGGTCCCGGGAACCATCAGGAGCTCGGCACCCTGTCAGTGCCATGAGCAAAGGAAGGTCCGACAGGCCACACAGTTCGTTTCTGCATAAAAGGGAAGGCAAAACCGAAATGTCTTCCCAGCCAGTCTTAGAGGTCTGAAGCCTGCCAAGGGAACTGAGAAAGTACCAACGGTACCCAGAGGATGTGCTGGAGCATCAGGAGGAACAGGGAGAGACACCACAAAGTGGGGCCCGTAAATGTGCATGATTGACCACGTAAGCCACGCATTTCTGCTCCACACAAAGGCTATGGAAAGAAAGAGAAAGGGAAGTGGAGAAGGGTTGTATAAAGCAACTGGTCTTTTCCCAGAGAAGGCCCCCAAAATGCATTGAATTTCACAAAGGTGTGGGCTGGCTGAGTGAAGAGAGATGCAGTGGTTCTGTCAGGTTTCCAGTGTAGCTAAGCAGTAATAAAACAATAAAATATATATTTGTCTGGAAATAATTACTGTTACAATTCACTTAAGGAGGTCAGTATTTCATGCTGTGTTGCAACACATTTGTGTTTATGTGAAAATCTGCTCCCCTGAACCATGGCTGTCATTTGTTGAACATGATAAACCATGCAGGATGTCAGGTTTCATCTTTTGATCTTATTTCTGATTGTGTCTTTCAAAATGAACTGGTGTTAACATTTCTTTATATAACAAATTAAGCCTGTAAAAAGAGAAAAGCCTGCTCCTGGCTTTTTTTTTTCTTTTTTGTTATTCTAGAGTTGTATGTGGGAATGGATTTCAGTTTTTCATTGATCTCTTGAGAGATTTGCACACAGGTACGTGCTTGCTTGTATGACATCAAGCAGCACACACGAGATCAGTGCAGTCATTAGCACCTGACTTGTGGTCTGCCAGCAAATGCTTCATTCTCTGTCAGTCCAGCCTAGATTGGTCTATACAGGGACATGATATATTGTAAATTAAGATGGCCACTGAACAAACTTGACCAGTGAGCCCACTGGTTATTACTGACTTGCTCCCTGGCCCTGCCCAGATCCAACTAGCTCTTTTCAAAACCATGCTCAAGAGCAGTTTGCAGGACAACCCACTTCAGTGACTTCGCGCAAAAAAAGTGGTACTGATGAGACTCCTCCTTCCATTCCACAGCATCTCCTGTACGCCTCATTCGATTTGCAGCATCAGTCAAATAGCTTCAAAATCACCCTTGGAAAGCATCCCAGGAGCAGGCTGCCACAGTGCTTTTATTCTAAAACTTCTGAACTGAAAATAAAATGTGTACAAAGTTAATTATCAAAATAATAGTAATAAGTGACATAGAGCCAAGGGGCAGGCACATGGGACCAAGAGGAGCAAATGCAATTTGGGTTAGAGTCTCTGAAGCTCACTGTGGTCATATAGGAACTGCAGGATTTGGGCCTCCAGGGTGATCCCTGTTGTTATTACTCAGATTATAGTAGCACAGGGCAAATGCACACAGCCTGGAAGCTGTCTGCTCCTGATGAGAGTCCTCTGGCCTGAAGAGCTTCCAGTCTAAATAAGACCAGGTAGACAAGTGGAGTGAGAAAGAAAGCATTTTTATTAGACCCAAGAGAGATTAAGAAACTTGCCCAAAGACACACATACAAAGCCTTTGACAGAAACAGGGTTTAACCTAGATTTCACTATGGCGCCTTGATTCGTGAACATTTTGCCTATCTTGGGCTCAATGTCTAAATGCCTATTCAACTGAGACTTAAAGTAGACTCCATCTCAGTAAAGCATCACCAGAAACGTCCTATTATACCATGTTTGACTGCTTTTGCACAAGGAGAGACCACTTTTATTTAGAAAGTCCCAAGTTCACAGACAGAGAAACACAGACAGAGAAACAAATACAAATTTGGGGGGAGGTGAAAGCCTCGAGTTCAAGAACAGGCTATTGTTTCACAAGCCTCGGCACTAGAAGCCTCACTGCATTTGCTCCAGCTTTAGTCTCTCCCAGGGTTTTAAATCAGCAGCTATCCAGCCATGTAATTCTTGATACCCAGCAAAATATTCCTTTTTTGTTTTGGGGGGCGGGGGGGGTAGGGGTGTCATAATGGGAAATTAACCAAAGAAAGAAAGCTGATGCCAAATTATTGATGCAAGAAATTGCCAAACTCAACTCATGTCAGGTTCACATGCTGCAGAAAGCTAAGACAAGTTTTGTATTAAAGTCAGTGCTGACACCTAATGTTTAACCATGCCCATCATAAAAGCCACTTGAGTGAAATAAAAAATACACAGTACAAAAATGTACTTGACAGAAAAGTCACTCATTAACATTCCTTCTACATCTCACACGAAAGCATTGCTTGTGAGAAGTGCCCACTTGTGAATCTGGGAGGACGCTAGCTCTTACTTGCAGATTGCCCACAAGGTACCTCAAGTCTCATCTGCAGGAAGAGGTTACATCCTTTAATAACAAACGGCTCATTTCCCAGCATAATTTTTATTACGTCCTCGACCTTTGCTTTCACTAGCAACACCAGTAAACTTTCTGTTTCGGTGACTGCACACAGAGGAGATACAAGCTAGAAACAAGGTCAAGGACGTTCTATTTCTCCATATGGGTCATATAAGGTGCTGTGACTTGCGCACCTGAATGGAGAGGGGATTCGGTTAAGTCACTTGAGAGGGTCTCGGGAACAGCCTTTCCGCCAGGGGAGTGCCTGGCTTGGTTTCCAAACGCTGACAGGATCGGCCCCGGGCTCTGTCCGAGGGCTGCAGAGCAACCACGGTTCCCCCAGCAAAACTTCCCCGCCAGCGCTGTCTCTCTGCCGGGTACCAGCACTTAGCCTAACCCTCTGCCAGCCACACGGGGGAAGGCAGGGGTGGCCTCTCCCTCCGCGGGGAAGCGGCCGTGACTCAGAGCCGCCCCTGTCACAACACGCGTTCCACAAACGGCCGGTGCCGCAGACGCCCCGGCAGGACCCAGCAGCCTCGGGCAGAGAGCCCGGCCCCCTGCCCGCGCTGCCCCCGCCACCGCGCGCCCTGCCTCGCGGGGCAGCCCGCCCGCCCGCCCGCCCGGAGACCCCCCGCTCCCGCTCCCGCTCCTCTCAGCGGGTCCCCCCCCCGGCTGGGGCCGTGCGCCCTCCGCTCCGCGCCGCCACCCCGCCGGGGGGTGTTCGGCCTGGTACCTGACTCGGTCCTTGTCAGCCCGCCGGAGCTCCGAGTCCCTCTGCAGCACCTCCAAAACCGCGCGGGCTTCCTCCTCCTTTAAAAAGCTGAGATCTGGCCCCTGAGGCGCTGCGGTCATGGCGTTGCTTATGCCCGGGCTGGCGGGAGGAGGCGGGCGGGCAGCGCCGACCCCCTGCGAGCCTGGACCGACACGAGCATGGCCGAGCCCCGGCAGGACCGCGCAGGCCGGCACCGCCGGGACCCGCAGCCGCGGCCGCCCCGGCGCGCGTCGGGCAGCACCCGCGGAGCGGCAGCAGGCGCGGGCGCCGCCGGCGGGGCGGGGCGGGGCGGGAGCAGCCGCTGCCCGGTGCCCGCCCCCTCGGCCGGGGCCCGGGCGAGGCGCAGTCCCTGCGCGCCCGGCGCGGGGCTGGCTCGGCGCTGCCCGGCGGAGCGCCCGCCCGCGGGCCGCTGCGGGAGCCGCGGGGCCCGCCCGGAGCCGCCGCGCCTCGGCCCGCCCGCCCCCGCGGGTCCCGCCGCGTCCTGCCGCGGCAGGGGACATGGCGGGGTCCTGCGGCGGGCAGGCGAGGTGGTAACTGCTCCCGGCGGGAGGAGCGGGGCAGTGCGCTGTGCTGCCCTCCAAGGTTTTCCCTTAGAGGAGAAATGGAGAAAGAAGTCCGTGACTTGGGTGCTCTAACCACCGTTCGGCAGTAATTTCATCCTCCTTTCGTTCTAACGGCTCTAAGGCAGCTCCGCTCCGTGCTGCGCCGACGTGTGTCTCTCTAAATAGGTGTCTGCCGAGTGCGCTGTATTGGTTGTATAGGCAGTAAAGTGACCTTTGAAAATTTTCCCCCAAAGAAGGGGGCCCGAGCTGCAGATGCAGAAAGAAAGCAAACCACAGTTTTTGTTACGTTAAGTGACTCAGCGTAAATGGGATGTGCAGTGAAAGTGGGGCTGAGCTGCACGCAGCCACCGTCCGGCCCCGCAGCAGGCTGACGTGCGGCCCAGGAAGGATGCTGCCCCACTAGGAAGTTGTGTGGTGCAAGTGGAAATAAAGACCTTAGAACCCAGCCCGAATAACGGCTTGCAGGAAGTCCCTTGGTTTCGTGTAGCTTCTGGCCCAAAGAGGAACTTGCCTGATTCCTGGTGACCAAACAATAAAAACAAGGCTGTGAGACAGCTGATGAAACTGTAATGAAAGCTGTGAAGGACGATGATGTTTAGAAGATGTCAAGAGGAGGTGTCTCCCACAAAGACACAGTGAATTTTTAATACAGTATAGGAGATGCTTCTGAGTAAAGTCTAAAGCGTGTTGTTTCTAAAGCTGCAAGAGCCACAGCCATCACTGATGTATCCAGAGGTTACAGAACTTCTCTTTAAAGAGAAGTGTCCTGTCCTCCCCGTTCCATTGCACTGAGCATCATGGTGGGACTGTTTTACCAGCAGAAGCTGAGCTATGGAGGTCTCCACAAGACTCTCCCCGGCAGTGGATGAGGCATTGCTCTCCCTTTCTGCTCTGGCCTCTGCAGGTTATAGGAAGCAACTGCTCACAGTGCTTCCGCATCACGCTGCATCTGCTCCCAGATCTGAGCGGGAATGTGACAACACTTTTTTCCTGTACGTCCATTGCAGGGAACCTCATCAATGCCCACCTTGCCTTAAAAACAAGTTTTATCTTATTGGTGATGCTCTGGTTTCTTAACTTTTTGTGCGAACATCTAAGTTGGGTTGAACGGGGTTCTGAGCAACCTGATCTAGCTGAAGCTGTCCCTGCTTATTGCAGGAGGGCTGGCCTTTCCAACCTTTCCAACCCAAACTTTTCTATGATAGAAAATGAATATATACATACAGAATACATAGGAAGGATGTGCATGTTCTCACAAGTTTACAAAGGAATTTATGTACTACAGGCTTTACAAAGAAAGGGTGACATTCCCCCGGAAATTTGCTCACCTATAAATGTATTTATCCAGCATGTAACACAAGAATGGAATTGTATTTCTAAGTTTTTGTCATCCTTTTTCTTTGTTAGCAGTCTGATTGATGGATGCCTTTTTCATCACCAAAATGTATGTTAGAGTATTTTCGGTGCGGAGGGGAGCAGAGACAAGGTGTTCATTTAATACATGAGCAATGTAGAGTCTTTCAGATAATAAAGAAATAAGCTTTTCATTTGTACCAAGTGATGGAGTTATTCTGAAGATTGACAAGTAGGTACTCTAGCGGCTTTAAAGAGATGCTGCCAGACATCATGGTGGTTGTTATTTCAATGGCTTTTATCCAGAATATTTAGGGATATGGGCATAGCCAACTTGTATGGTAAGAGGACTTCCATTTTACACAGCATCTTCGGTATGTCATATCAGCATTACAAAATGTGTGTTGGATCATGACTAGAAACAGCTGCTATCTATGGAACCTTCTACCAGGAGTTTGTTTTGTGAAAGATAACCAGTTCTCTGTTTGTCTCTTCATTGCTCCACCCCACTATAAAGTTTATGCCTTTTTTATATATAGATCATGATGGCAAGGAAACACTGCCTCTATTCTAGTATTTAGAATCTTGAGCATCTTATGTGCTGTAATTTCTGTTGCACAAGCCTAAAACAGGATACATGCTCTATTTTTCACCCATGTTTTTTTAGCTAACAGCTGTTCCAGGAAGATACAGAAGTGTTTTCTTGTAAATAGGTAGCATTTATTCTGTTTAGCAACCTGAAACAGAGGGCCATATGCTCCTAGCATATGAGAGGCTGCAGACATGAGACGTCTATTAGTAATGTTAATTGCCAATGCCACTGAAGGAGGATGCTGACACACATACCTTAATTATAGGGCAACTTCTTCAAAAACTGCATTTCACAAATACTGCTGTACTAATGGGTGGTGTTAACTCCACTTACTCTCGGTGGAGGATTTCAAAGTGTAGGACTCCAGAAAGCCAAAGGGGCTGTTTCTAAAAGCTGATCTGTAGCTCGGGAATTGAGGGGAATGTGCAGCAGGGCTGGCTCGATCTTGTAACAATTGGCCTTAGGGCTCGTATCAGCCTCGAGGCTTGGAAGAACTGTAAGGTCTTGTCTGTTCCTGTTGAACTAATTACTGTGTAAGTTGTCACACAGATTAGTGAAGACTAGTTTAATTAACTCCCTGCATTAAGTGAAAAAGGCTTCACGGCCAGGCAAAGAATAAATATGAAGCATCTTTCATTTAAAATATGTTAAGTCTGTTTACTGTGTTTGAAATAAATATTTCTAACACTAACCTAGGTCAAAAATAGTTTGATCATACTACTGGTAAGAAAAAAAGCAGTGCCTCTCCTCTTTTTAACAAGCCCGTCAGTTATATCCCAGTTTGCTCTCATAGTCGTGATTGATTTGTGTGTATTAAGTTATCAGCTAGAGGTCCAACTGAGTTTCAGGGACACGGTGTCTTGCCATGCGGGGTTCCCACTGCCACAGGTAGGCCATTTCCACTGAGAGGTGAGTGTCCTCCAGGATCGTTCACCTCTCAAGTGGGGCCTTCAGCTCCCACTTCAAAGGAGCTTTGGACTTTCATTTAGGCTTTTTAACTGTGAAGCGATACGCTTTGAAGATTGCTATGGACGTCAGCATCCAAATGCTGTGCATATTATTGTAGCAGTTTGTGTGCCATACGGGCTTTTCTGAGGCGAGGAGGGAGGCAGGACTGGGCTGAGCAGGTTTGCAGAGCATGGGCCACTGCTGTCCACCCTGAAACCACCACAGGTGGTAGGCCTGCTCCCACAGGGAAAGACAATCTTCAAGGTACACCACACTCACAAGTCACACCTTGCAGCCTGCGTGGCTGCAGACTGCTCCTTTTCACAATTTCCTCAAGCACTTCCTCTCAGTGGGTGTTTCATTTACCAGCTTTCCTTTTCTATCCGATCCCTTGAGCGTGGGGCTGCTCCATTCCCCCTCTTTTAGACTCTGCCCTACCAACACGGCAGATTTCCCCACAAGTACTGCTTGCTGCTGCTTCTGTGTCTCATCCGAACCCCACACATTGTCTATACGAACTCCTAATTTTTTTCCAGTAGAGGGTTTTTTCTGCTGAAATAGACTTGTTGATCCCTTAGAGTGACAAAAGGGCATCATAGCAAAGTCTGATTTGTTTTTTGCCTACCAGAAAAAAGGTAAAAGTGAGATCCTAAAAGCATATTAACACTGCATGACCGCAAGGAAAAGTGACCATAATGAGATCTCTGAAATAGTGGCTGCAGTCTGACCCCTGCACATTGTGATGCTGCTCTCGGTGCGTTTGGTGCTGCTTTGGACAGTGACTCCATGACACCCCTTCCTTTTGCTTTTTTGCTTGTGACTGGCTGGCTGTCCTTCTTCCTCTCTTACTTTTGGTATTCAGTTAATCACTAATTTAATTTTGAATACCCATTGGAACTGTACTTTCTCCAGAGTGGAGAGAAGATTGTGAGCAGGATCCTACACAGGGTAAGACGGTTAGAATTTTATGGGGTTGCTGCAGAGGGCTGTGGCCTGGAGAGGCATATGAAGAAGGTGGTTACCTGTACATCTCTGCAGTATAGGAGCACTGCTTGGAACGGGAAGAGGAATGTGTTTTGTTGAAAAGATGCAGGATTTCTGCTTTATTATAGGTCTGATATCTTGACTGCCAGAGCCATAGGTTGACTAGTACAGCATGTAATGTCTGCTCTCTTGACAGAAACTATGTAACCTTCTCTTCCTCCTTAACTAATATGCACTTAAACATAATCACCAGAGGCCAATATCTGGGACACAGCTGAATTATACATTTAATTTATTAAGGTTATATGCCAGTGCATGCAACTTATTAAGACAGGCTTGAGTAAAAGTAAAAAGAAACAGGCATGACTAAACAATAAGGAAGAGATGTTATTAGAGGCACGAAAGCAACCTTAGAAACGCTGAGGTCATATCCAAATGAAGAAAACAAAAATCCATAAATCCTTGCTGATAACATAGAAAAATAAAATTAAGCAGACTGAAAAAAAAAGAAAGTAAACCTCTTTTGGGAGGAGCGACTTGCTAAAGAACTCAGAACAGCACTAGAGGTTCTTCAAACCTTCTTCAAACCCTTCAAAGCTCATCTGAAAGTCCATAGGGATGATCAGTGATTAGGTATAAAAGAAGTGCTACAGAGAGCAGAAGACCTTTTCATCAGAGAAGAAACAGATGTTCACTGTGGAAGAAACTAGGAAAACCCACATGCCAGAATACTTGTCCAGAAGAGGAGCTGCCTGAAACTGGAATGACTGTAAAGAGATTGTGACAAATTGGCAACAGGAACATTAACAAATCACCAATACTGGAAGTTATTTCATCCAGTGGTTCTAAGAAGAGTTATCATAGTCTGTAACTGCTCACTGAAAGGCCAGGTTGCATGGGGCCTTGAGCAACCTGGTCTAGTGGAGGGTGTCCCTGCCCATGGCAGGGGCATTGGAACTGGATGAGCTTTAAGGTCCCTTCCAACCCAAACCATTCTATGACAATTCTATGATGACTGATACCTGAAGGCTGGAGTGTGGTAAACAGATACCAGCTGTAAAACGGTTTTCAGGGAAAATCAGGGAACTACAGGATTATGCATCGGGTCTCTGGGCAAATTTATGGAAACCGTAATAAAGGGCAGAGTGAGTGGTTACCTGGGCTCATACAAGTTACCTTGGAAGAGTCAGTGTGGTGTCTAAAAATGAAAGTCTTACTCTACAATTCTCTTTCTGAAGGATGTCAGCAAATATTAGAACAAAGACAACCAAGTTGATCTGATCTGCTTAGACTTTCATAGACTTTTGACAGTACCATCATCAATAGGTTCCAAGGAACCTTAGTAGTCATGAGATGAAATAAAAGGTCTCTTTGTGGGCAAATAACAGGTTACAAGTTAGGAAACAGAGAATAAGAGGACTCATTACTTATTACAGCTGTGGAAAGTCACCACTGGAGTTTCTCAGAGCTCTGTGCTGAAATCTGTGTTGTTCATTACACTCTTAATTACCTGGAAAAGAAGTGAGCAGTGAGGTGAGAAAGTTTACTGGTGTGAAATGAAAGTGTGTGATATGAAGATATTGAGGATAGTAAAGACAAAGTCAGACTGTGAGAAACCACAAGAGGTCTTTGAAAGGCAGAATGAAATGTTTTTCCTATGACTAGGAAAAAAAAAATGCTAACTTAATGTATAAGCTAGCTTTAACATGTAAGCAATGTACTCTGAGCTGACTGTTACAATTTGGAAGCAAACTTCTAATGATATACCTAACTTGTGAAAACATCAGAAAAGCAACCCAAATATTAGAATTTATTAGGAAAGAAAAATAAATCTACGGCTTGCCTATAGGTTGTACATGAATATGGAATTTTGCATGGAATATAGATTAAATTACTCATTCATATACAATATGAACATAAACTACATATTCTGAATATATGTTCACATATACTCACTATATAGATGATGGAACTAGCATATGAAATTCTATATGTTCTATACTTCTATATGGCATTGAAAGGGTGGAAGGGAATTGACTTTGGCTTTTCTTCAAAAAACAAGACTGAAGGGCCATCAAATGGAGCTAATAGAAGCTGATTTAAGTAGAAACAAAAGGAGATGAACTTGTGCAACTCCCTGCCAAAGGATTTTATGGATGCAAAAGACCTCAAGCGGAGACTCTAGAAGTAATTAAAAGAGAGGTTAATTCAAGATTATTTAATAAAAAAAACACTTGGGAAAAACCCTGATCTGAGAATAGATACATCTTGAGAGAGCTTCATGTACTCTTGCCCTGTTCTTGTTCTTCCGTATACATTTGCTTATGGTCAGTCATGGCAACAGGATACTGAGCTAGATGGACACATGGTCTGAACCAGTATGAGCATTTTGCATGTTCTAATGAACATATCTGGAGACCATGTATGTGAAAGCTGGGGAGACAGGCTCATGGTAGGCTGCCATCACTTATGGATGGGATGTGAACTGGACTGCCTCTGCAGCCTGAGCTGGGCATTCTTTAAGAACAGTAATGCCTCAGTCAATGTTAGAAATTTGTCCCTAATATCTCACCTGCCACACAGGTAGATCCATAACTGCAGTCATGAATATGTGGTGTTTGTGTCTGCAGAGGGCTTCTTGTCTTAGATAAGACATTCCTGAGGTTTTTTTTTTTCTTTTATTCCAGAGATGGACAGGATGAGTGGACTACAAGGTTGATGAAGAAATGTCTGGACCATCAGGCTCAAACAATTCTTGTCAGTAGCTGAAAGTATAACTGGCAACCAGTTAGGAGTGGTATTTCTCCAAGTTTGATAAGGAGCATGGTACTGTTTAACTTCTTCACCAACAATCTGAATGATGAGATGGCATGCATCCTCACTACATTAGCAGCTGATGTTCAATGGCAAGGAGAAGATTGTGTGCTGGAGGGCAGAGCAGCTATTCAGACAGTTCCTAACAGACTACAGAAATAGTCTGACAGAAACATCTTCAAGTTCAGAAAGGCAAGAGAAGAATAACCAGATTATCTGAGATAGTGACTATCAGCAGCAGTGATTGGTGTCCTTAGAATCTAATAATTTCCTGTGGCGGGTGAAGAAGAAAGGTAGTAAATCTTGCAAAAAATATTACTTCATATTTAATTTAATTAGGAAAGTTAAATGAAACACAATAAAAAAATCACTAGCTAAAATAAAGTTGCATATCAGAAAAACTTGATATCTTTCGTGAAATTGTTTGAGCCAAGAGCATATCATGCTTTCTTTAAACCCTGAAGCAAGTACCGTTATTAATGCCCCTGAGAAAACTGGTTTTGTTTACATGCTCTGTTTTGGAGGACAAGGTACAGCAACTGTGTTATAGCAAAATCAGAATGCCTCTGTGCATATACCAGGGCAAATTAATATAAATTGTGGAGTGAGAATGCCTTCTGTTCCAGATGAGAAGCAGACTGTCCAGAACTCAATTAAATTATACATAATTCTGTGAGCTTTTTTAGTGTTTAACTCCAAGCGTGCTTTTATTGCAGAAGGCTCACTGGAATAAGGAAAAATCCTTTCTCTACTTGGTTTGCATAAATACCCCTAACAGTGGAAGCTGGAGGAGCAGCCCATTCACATTCCTCTTTAAAATATCAGTGGGTATTGATGTTGATCAACTATGAATATAGGACACCAGAAGAACAAGCATAGAGTATTATTGACTAAAAAATGTTTTACCCTTTTTTTAAAGCAAGCAAGTTCCACCTGGTAGATCAGATGAAAGACACATTTGTGCTTCAGTTCAACGCACTAGCTAATCCTCTTCTACGTACATTGACAACAAGTTTAAATATCTTCAGCTGCTAGAGAAAGTATTCATTTTGCTAAATGTAAACACTTGTAGTGTAGACAGCTCCCTTTAAACGAGTGTGCCTAATTACCCTTCTCAATGAAGAAAACCAAATGCTTATAGTACACAATTTATCTCATTCTAAAGTAGACATCTAAAATAGGTCAGCTGAATCATGCCTTGAAAGAGGCTCTTTCTCTCCATTGAATATAAAGGGACCCTGGCATGACCAGCTCCAAAATGTACAGTGTGTATGTCTAAAGTTAGGTGAGAGGAATTCCCATCCCACCTGTTAGTACACTTAATAAAAGAAGAATACCAATACTGTATAAAAATGAACAAACTGTCCTCAGGCTTTAAAACAAGTTTTGTAATCTTGAGCAATTCAGCTCCTAAATTTAGGGTTTGATTCCACTTCCATTGAAGTCAATAGCTATATCTTTGAAGAGGAATTTAATGAGTCTTGTCAATTACTTTTGTTTACTCTCTCATCAAGGATACTTAACTAAATTTATTGAGAAATGGATATCCAATGCTTAATGAGAAAGTGCAGGCTATAAATACAGGTTACACTTTGAAAAGGAAGTTTTTGTAAATTAAGCTGCGTTTTTTTCTTTCCATCTTTTAAATTAAAAATGTGAGCAGTATGAGGATTTATCATCCTTTCTGATGTGTTTAATAATTCTAATTCAAGTAACACCAGAAACTACAGATGTTTTTCCTTCCACAGGGTGATTAGCCCTTTAATTAGTATGTGTAATATATTAAGCAAAGTCCAGCAGGATGCTACCACTGTGTTTCAGTGCTGACTCCAAAACTTGCTTTGCAGTGTCAGTTTTGTAGAGCTCCTCAGTGGCAGACCTCAGATAACAACAGGAATATCGGACTGCTTATAACACAGAGTACCACGGAGTTGTAGTTGGAAAGTCTGATAAAATCTTTAAGGGCCTGCTATAGGTGATGAAAATGAACTGCTATCTAAATGAAACCACTGAAGATTTACTGTGCTGCCTGGGTGTAATCCAGTCCTGATCTCAATGTGGGCAATGGGCATGTATTTACATGACTATGACATGTAACATAGGAGCCTCTGCTGGCACTAGTGGCAGAGATGCAGCCTATTTATTTGTGTTCTCTTTCCTCCTTGCTGGATTCATTTTAAATATCTAACTGGCTTCACAATTTATATTTATGGAGGTCTTGAAGGGAGGGAGGGAATTCTGTCAAAGGCATGAGTTAGTATCTGAGTGAGATTTACAGACTTTAGGGTCAGAAAAAACTCTAAACTTCTATTCTCTAATTCAGTTTATATTTCTGCCTGCAAATCTGCTTTGAAGTAACACAGGTTTGAGATTCTGAAGGCAGAACATCATCAGGAGCTGTGTGAGCAGCAAGAGAGAAGGCTTTCTTTGGCTCTGTGCTGAGTACCGTGCTACAGCTTCCCCAGCCAACCCCTTCTTGACAACCCTGGTGCAAAGGCAAAAGACACCAGCTCGGAAGGATTCTTTTAAACATATTAAAAACTAAACTAACAACTCTTCATATTAATAACAGGATTCAATTAAAAAAACTGGATCAGTATGGGAGTGGCTGAAGGCAAAGGACTCTTTTCAGTGCACCCGCTAGTGAAAGAAGATTTAACTAGATGGGGAAATATAAGCAGCTTTGAGAAGTTAGAAACAATGATGCAAAATCAATGGGGTTACTTTTATTCTCCCTAACCCATTCATGTGGTATGAGATTTTTGCTAAGCAGGTACTTCTCCTGCTGTGCCATTCCTAGCTTTTATTGACTCAAACATTCTGGCTGCTTAGATTACAGCACCAGATCCAGCCACTTATGAATAGTCAGTCTGTGTGCATGTGTAAGGGAGAACTTTGTGCTCTGCAGAGCTCTTCAGTGGGGATTACTGAAGATGATAACATGTAATGCTAGTAGGGTAACTTCAGCACGTTTGGTGCTCTCCTCATAGGTAAATCTGTGCTTCAATTCTTCTAATTGTGTCAACCTGTATTTAAGAAAATCTGGTGCAGGCTAACTGAAACTCTACGTCCTGAAGGGGTGCAGAATTGAGAAGTTTTTCCTGTTCCAACCGAATTAACTACATTAGTATTTTTCCTGCAAATTATCACTTTGTTAATGAACCTTGCAGACTTTGTATTTCATACTGAAAGATTCATAAGTAGTAGTAGAAGTGACAGTGCTATGTAATCCATTACTTTGTTTTTTTTTCAATGAGGAACAGGACAAGGGGTAATGGATTAAAACTTAAACAGGGGAAGTTTAGATTGGATATAAGGAGGATTCTTCCCTGCTAGGGTGGTGAGATACTGGAATCGGTTGCCCAGGGAGGTTGTGAGTGCTCCATCCCTGGCGGTGTTCAAGGCCAGGTTGGATGAAGCCTTGTGTGGGATGGTTTAGTGTGAGGTGTCCCTGCCCATGGCAGGGGGGTTGGAACTAGATGATCTTGAGGTCCCTTCCAGCCCTAACTATTCTATTCTAATAATCCACAGGGAAGGTGTGAAAAGCAGTATTTCTAATATATTGCTACATCTGCAGCATTTTCTGATACCTTTTGGTACTGTGACATGCTGAAGAATTGATATATGATATAATTTTCCTGTAATGCCATCCATAAATTCTTATACAGGTCTATTTAATTAGACAAGAGAATTACACACATTAAACACAATAAAGATAGGATGAGTTTCACTTCCGTAACTACTAGCACAAAAATGCTAGTGAAAGCATTTTGATGGCACAAGTGCTGTCAAAAAAACCTTTGTTTTGGCTTCTTATTTCATTTACCAGCTCACATGAATTACATAAAAGCCTCTTTCTAAAGAGCAAATGAAAAATACAGACCCAAGATGTCAAAGCCTAAGTAATGGCTGGGGCTTAAAGGCAAGGCAATTTGTCCAAGATGTGCAAGTTCAGCAAACAGTTGTGTTCATTTGCTGTGCTGGATGGTGGAAAAATTGCTGCATGATCAGATGGTAACAGTCATTACCAAATTAGCAAAATTTCACAACAATGATTTTGTGCCACATGCGGCATGCATGTGCTATCTAATATCACAAGCTACTTTGCAAGGACTTGCCAGCCCTGCAAGTCCTTTGATACCAGTCCTATTGCATTATAGAGATCCTTATATAGTGCTGCTGGTATACCTGACAGCCTGTTTTTGAGATCAGTTGCTGCCCCAGGAAATAGAAAATGGCAATAGATTGGCTGCCTTAATCTGGCAGTGACTACCTAAATGTTTTAGCATGTTGAAAAACAACATGCTGCATTACCTGGGTAACACGCTATTAGTCAGCAACAGCGGCAGCTGCCAGCAGCAGTGGAAGTAGTTGTATGGCTCCCAGCTGAACAAATAATCGATGTGGAGGGACTTAGGAGCTCCCTATCACCCTTAACTTCTTTCCCCTGTATGAGCAGCCTCTGCTGATGATAGCTGCTTTTCATATAATCTTAAAAGTTATGATGTTGTTAGGAGCTGGACATACTGTCCTGGAGATGGGGTTGGGAAGAATTGTAACAAAAACCCAGTCTGTTTCTAAGAAGGAGCTGAATCCTGCTACCCAGAACACCAAAATTTTTTCCCTCTCGCCTTAATTTCCTTGGCAGAAGATGCTCAAAAAGGAGGCAGAAATAAATCTGTGCCTTTGCAATCAACCCTTGTCATGGATTGATTAGGTCAGAATAGGAAAATTAGGTAACAATATGAGCCGCTATGGAAAAAGTTAACTCCATCCCAGCCAGACCCCACACATGGGATGATCATGTTCTGCTGCTCCTGCAGTGAAAGTCATCAAGAAAGAAGCAAAACACCTGGAGGAGCCTGAGTGTCTGGGGATGGCATATCAGTATGTCAACCTGTAAATCAATTAAAAATCCATAATGTGTTAGAGATCTAATGCTTACCTGGAACAGAAGCATATTGTTGCATCTCATGTTGTCTTCTTTTCTCAAGCAGAATAAATTATAATAGTACCTATATATATGTTTTGTCCGCATTCAAAATTCAAGCCATCAGTCACTACAGCCTGGTGGACCCAGCCTGCGTTCCACTTCTGGGTAAATGCATGGAAGGAGTCGGCAGGAGGAGCCCAGCCCAGGGGGCTGATGCAGAGGTGTTCGGGCCAGGGCCAGGGCCAGGGCCAGGAGCGGCTCTGCTGCAGGGGTGTAGTGAGGGGTGCGGCCGCAGGCACGGCTCCAGAGGTGAGGTAGGCAGGAAGACATGAGGTCCAGGGTGGGGCGGGAGAGCAGCATGTGCGCTGGCAAAATGCCCGGGGCTTGGCTTGCTGCCCAGCAATGATAAACGAGGGAGTCAGGAGAGCACCTACCAAATGACCTTCTCACCTGCAATACCTAATTTTGGCTGCAGCATGGGCTGTGGAGGTACCTTGCTGGTGCATGAGATGGTGGAAGCAACAGGAAAGACCAGGGGTGAAACCAAATAGGCCCTGAGGAAGGCAAATGTGTGGAGAAATTGGGTAGAAGTTGGGAAAATTATTACTGAGCTTAGAGTCTGAAGATAAACCAAAATGTTATATTGGAACCTGCAGCATTCAGACCCAATAACCACCAGCATCGATGACCAGGAGGGAGAGTAGGAGAAATTGGTGAAAAGGACGGTGAGGCAGCTGTGGGGAGTCTCACTGATCAATCACACAGAGAGGCACTGCCTAATCTGACAAAACCTACTAGTGTGGAGTTGACCCAGCAACATATTTGGAGTAACTTTGAACTGGGAGAATACCTTTGACTAGGTCACTGATTTATATCATGAGGGTAAAGTATTATTGACCTAGTTGTAGTTGGCTGCAGGTCCACTCTAGTGGATGATCAAACCAGAATGACTTCTAGAAACAGGGAGGGGAAAGGATGCTGGTGTGGTTGCATGAGAATCAGTCTGTGTGAGTGTATGAAAGCAACAAGGAGGTTAGAAACAGTACTGGAGAGCACTAGTACTGGGGCCTGAAGGGAAACCCAAAAAGAGCAGTAAGTCTTAAGTCACTGGCTTACAGACTTCTTCAAATCTTCTAGTGAATTTTTAATTCCCATTACTTAATGACATATAATTCTCTATTATCACTGTCGTAGAATTATACACTTCTCATTTAACGGAAGATGGTAAATAGAAAATTTGTGTATTTCACTACAGGAATAAAACAAATGGTAAAATCTGGTACTTGTAGCTCTACATGGATCAGAAATTCTGAACTCAGACCTCTCTGGAAACAAAGCTAGGCTCCTGAATGTGAAAGTTATCTTCCAGCTGTTGTGGGTTGTTACTATAGGAAGGGAACAGGACTTTGAATAGATGATTTGCATCTATTTGCATCTATTGAATGTGCAGAGAGAACAGATATTTTTCTTCCAGTGAAAATGATCCAACCAAACAGTCCTGAATACTGTCTAGCTGCTTGGGTTAAGGGTAAATGCAGTTTATATATACTGAGCCATTTGTAAACTCACTGAGTATCTGTTAAAAGGGGACCCACTTAACCCTACACTTCATAATTTGTTAGTAACTTTATGAAATAAGATCTTGCTCCAGTGCAAAATGACTACAAATCGGAGGCAGTGTTAATAATGATACTAGCGCATTATGTTCATGTGGTGATAACATAGACTATTGTTCAAAGTACAAGGCAGTGGAGCCGCTGAGGGTTTTTCTTATCTTTGGTCTATTCTCCAGTCCCCTGAATATTGCTGTTATTTTCCACTCACTTCTTGAAAGTTGTCTTCTTGATAAAAAGATCAAGCCTTCATTTCCAGTGCAACTTCATATGATATTTCTTTAATGCTGGATTTTTTGATGATTTGAATCTCTTTATTCAGTATTTTTGGAGTCAAATTGTTCGTGAGGTTTGGGGGTGTTTGTAATGCTTATGTGTATCTGTGGGAAGAGTTTATTTCTCTGTCATGATTACATACAGAAGCTTTTGCAGAAGACTAATGACATCAATCAATCTCACTGAATGTGATATTAATGCAGGTATCCATTTAATCATTTCTGAATTATGTCAGTTCAACAGCTGTACAGCTTCTATATAGCAACCTACTATCCTAGTACGTAGCTATGCTATGGATAGTATAAGTAGTAATGAGACAAAAATCTACTGTGGTGTCTTAGGAAGCACTCTGCAACATTATTGCTGTAATTGGAAGCCTGGGAAGACCAAAATGTCAAATTATTAAATAAGGGCCTAAATACTTGTAAAAGTACTTAAACCAAACCCAACATATGCCACTGGTTTTGAAGGATCCACTCTCTAACACAGCAAAAGTTGGTTTTGTTTACTTTGAAATTCAGGAGAACAGGGGAGCTCGTATGTCACCAGTTCTCATCTCCTTATGTGTCTCAAAATCAGACCCTGAGTCAGCAGGAAGGTCTTTAAAGGCATGCAGATGTATATGATATAAACAAACACAGCTTCTATGTCTGTACTCTGCACTGAAAAACTGTTAATGTTGAAGTCTATATGAGAAACTACTTTAATACTGATGTCTCTGTAACTGCTGATAGGAAGCCAGGTACTGCAAGGACCCTTTCACCCGAGTTCTTCAGATAAATGCTTTGCACAGTAGAGATATGATCCAGTAGTTCATAATAGGGTTAGCTTGTAATTCCTTTAAAAGGTACAATTAAATATGTCTGTCACAGGATTTACAAAGGCTTTTCTATCTTTCTAGAAAGAGCATGTTTTTGAACAGCATTTCACTACACTTTTTAATATTTGAATTGATTTGTATTGATAAAATGCTCACATCCTTCATGAATATATCTCCAAGGTCTTTATTTGGCAAACCACATTTTTCCAGTCCATATTGGCCAAAACCTGGTGCCAAATCTGTTCATCGCATACAAAGATTTTTGGGGGCATAAGAAAATGAAGCTACTTATTCCAGGGTGTAGCAGTTGCCTTGGCTGCCTCACAATCTTGAGGACTGTGAACAGCTTTTAAAAATCTCTCGGTAACAGCAGTCTCTTTCCTGTTGCATTTTTTACCCATTGAACCCCTCCCTGGAGCCACAGTAATTGAATTCATTGCAGAAAGGCATCCGCCAGCAGGAAGTTCTTTGTTAATATTACTGCAAGGAATGGGGTGGAGTGATTAGAATGAAGATGCAAAATAGGTGCTATCAAGAGTGAGGATCAAAGAGAAGGTGATGAATGGGCGGTTTTGGTTGTTACTGCTTTTGAAAGGTGACTGAAGAGGAAACAAAGCAAAACACACGCAAGTTGTTGTTAGTAAGTCAAAGCTATTGGTCTGGATTCTCAGTCTACCAAGTTCCCTTCAGCTGCACTGTTTAAAACAATTCCACATTATGGAAAAGAAATCTTAATTCTCTTCCATGAGAACTTAAATAGCAACTCAAATGCCTTTTCCTTTTTCTCTAAATTTAAACTGGAATCTCTCACTGGGTTTTCTTCTCTGTTCTTTAGTTTCTTTTCAAGCATGTGTTTTTTAAGCCAGACCTTTTGTGTTATCTTTGCATCTCATTCAGTAGCATAATATGCCATGTTATGCTGATATGTGTTATGCCAATTTTTATGGCACAACAAACAGTAAATGCGGCTTTACAATAAAACACATAATGGTAGGAAGAACAGAACCCTTCTGTCACTTCAGATTTGAATTCATACTTGTTTTCTTCTGAACCTGTCAAGACTATCCTGAGCTATGCGAGATGAAAGGACACATTTTTGCCATGGTGTACTTCTATGAACACTCAATGTGATTAGATGTGATTCTTACAGTTTTATTCATCCCTACAATGAGCTACCTTCTTTTCACATCTAAAGTACTGCATTCCAAGTGAAACCTAAGCTTCGTGGACATCTACAGCAAAACTCCAGTGAGGACTGGATTTCAAGCGTTACAGTGTTTGAGTTGCTGTGTTTGAAAGGAAACAAGTGTTCTGGGTCTTCTAAGAGAAGCTAAGGTACTCAGGTGTTCTTTGCTTTATCTACCCTTTCTGCGCAGTGAAGGTGTTACTGCTTCCCTGATGGCACAAGGCTCCTGAGGGACAGGATGGTATGGAAAACCCGACCTGACAGATACAGACTGATGTGAATGAATGCATCTATCTTTCTTCTGCGCGAGATGAGGAAAGCCAGAGCATAGCATATTCTCTTTGGACTTTACTGAATGACGGAGCAGTATAAATTCTTCTCACACCATTTACAGTTTGGGGGTAGAAAGCTGAGTACTGTTATTATACATAAATATCACATACCCATACACAGCATAATGACGTATACCAATAGTACTGGGGCTTTTCCTCTCTTTACTTTCAGTTGTTCCTATTTGTGCCTCATGGGTTAATTTCTAGCTAGACAGACGGTGAATGCCTAAATAAGAATCTTATAATAGAAGCAGTTTCTTCATAACAACTAGATTTTATGGATTGTAAAAACCAACACAGAGCCTGCCATTGGTACATATAAAATTGGAACAATTTTTCCTCATGTACATTGCTTCACCTTTATTTACATTGAATTACTGTTGTATTACCTAGCCAGTTATTCTACAGTCTTTACAGAAAACTGCTGCACTCTATAACATGCTGTTGGGAGCAGCAAGGCTGCTCTGCAAGAAAAAAGTGAGCCAAGTGTACAGTGCCAGTGAAGCAGGCAGGGACAGTGCCCTCCTCACAGACAAGGCACGATCTGACAGTGCCTGAGCAGGGCGAGCAGAGGAGGTCCACTGGTGATCACCTAGCTCAGCCACATGTCACTGACAGCCAAACACAAGTCTGTGATGACCTACAGTCCAAGGTCAAGTCAGGGCGTCAACTCTGCATCAGGGTCTGTGTCCAGATCAGTGAGATGCACAGCCAGGCACAGGGATACTCGCAATGTAGCTCAGATAAAGACCAGTTCTAAGGCTTTGCCTCCTCACACCTAAATCCATTTTCAGATCACTTCTGAATATGTCGAAAATCATGGGCCAGAAAAGACCCTACAGATTGCCAGTGGTGCTTTCCCTTTACTCTTCAAAACATTTATTTGTGCAACAGGAGCTTACAAATACAGTTTAAATATTGTTCAGGCAGATTTGATTTGATCCTTTGTGAGCAAAATGGGAGATTGCCAAGTAATGTATGCATAGATGAGTGCTGACAGTTGCATGGTTACCCGGGTCCCCCGTGGAATCCATGAGCCTGGGCTCTGTGGTAGAAAGTTTATGCTGCCAAACTCCACTGAGCAGCAGAGCCTGTTAGCTTAGACTGAGCGGCCTGGGCTGTTAAGCTCCTGAATTTGGCAGGAACCAATCTTCTGTAGAACTGTATAGAGCTCTTATGGGTTTTTCTGCTTGTTTGTTTTTATGAGTTGTTAAACCTGTACAATTTAAATCTGAAATAGAGATGCTAATTCATTAAATACTGAACATTTTGTGAACCGGATCCAAAAAATAGCCACTGAAAGATTTGTTTAGTCTTTTAAATTTGCCCTTGAATCAACCACATCTGCTAAAACAACCTGTTTCCTGAGTGTTATTGTTGATCCTAAATTGACTTAAGAGATTGCTAAATGAAGTGAAACTGGAGCACTAATCTGCTAGGAGGCTCAGTGAAGCTTTTTAGGTCCATGTTTTCACATGCCTTTTATTGAGTCTTTATATTTTGTGAACATTAAACTTTTTGGGGATGGATATGGGACAGTCAGTTCCAGCACTTAAATGGCATGTCCAAATGTCATGCTCCTATTACAGTGAATGGAGATCTAGTCAATACAGCTAATGGACTCTAGAGGGGGATTCAGATGACTCTTTCAAAATGAGCCAAATAGCTCTACAGTTTCCAGCAGGATTAAACTAGGATAGATGGAATAAATATGGTTTGACAACTTTACAGTTCATGCAGCTGTTATTCATATGGGCCCATGCTGGATTCCTACCAGAGCACAAGTATAGAGATTGTGAGTAGGAAAGGTGGAATGGTATAGATATGGCCATGGGTCTGGTCTTACCTCCGTCAGTGTAAACAAGTACTACCAAGGTATCTTCCATTTCCTTTTGCCTTCTCACATTGCCTTTCTGTGACTGATTCCCAGCCCATGTCTCTTCCCCAGAATTGGTCTCAAGACCCATTACTATCAAATATAGGTCTAATTAGTGTAAACATTTAAATCAAATGTAATCTCTACAGACAGAAATATGAAGACACATAGAGCAGGCTGGGTGGATTACACCTCACAGCCACACGAAGAGGCGTTACTATATCATAAATATGAGAGAAATGTGCACCACAGAGTTGGGCAATACACCTAGTGAATAAACAACAGAATCAAATAATAAACTGTGACTCTTTCTCCAAATGCAAGAATAATCAAGCATATAAACCCAAGCATAATAAGGGATAAGTGCCTGCTGCATAAAGGTGCAGTGCCTTTTTTTACATATCTGACAAATTAAATACTATACTAATGGGCTGGGAAAAACAATACATTAACTGTCTCCTGAAATGACTCTGAAATACATAAAGCCCAAGAACTGTGCTAAATGCAAGTCCTTTTATCCATAAAGTTATTTTCTAATTAAAGGATGACATTCAAGTGTGTAATTTTCATATTATGCTTCAGTAGCACCAGGGTGTATACCGTTCTGTTTCGGAAATGGCGTTCTTCCAAAATGTGTGATCATCTGAAAGGTTAACTAATCTTTCATAATTTGATTTGTCAACTCTCTGTCTGACTCAGGAAATCAGTTCAGTTTGCGAAAGAACTGTCAAACGTGTTCAAAATTAAACACATATTTGTGGAGTTCCCTGAACTGGAATAACAGCCTGTGCCCTGGGACTGTACACAGATCCCAGCCATCACTGAAAAGCAGGCTTGATTGTTTAGTGCTTCTTAGCAGTGTGTATCTGTTACGATCACAGTTATGACTCACTTTTATTTCTACAGCTCTGTTACGGCCCCTAGTGGCTTAGATACACCTAAACATCATCGTGGTCCCGGCACCAAAAGCCCTGGGAAGTACCAAGTGCTACAGGGCAAACGGTTGGAAGCAGTGAAGTGATAACGGCCTTCAGACCCTGAGTGTATTTGACCGTTCTGTGACGGAAAGCAAGTTTCAGCAAACCCCGTCATATATTTCTTGAGAGATTTGTCATATTGATAATTTTCAATAAAACCACTTTTTTTTGGCTTAAAGGAAAAATGTTTCAATTTTGTATTAGTTTTAACCTCCATTCAGTGGCTTTATATAACAAAATCTACGTATCATAATATTTTGAAGAGACAGATGGTTTTATTTAAAGAATGAAAGCGCTTTAATTTTTTAATTAAATTATAACATTTAATTAATTCATATGGGCCCATGCTGGATTCCTACCAGAGCACAAGTAGGTGGTCACCTTGTCTGACAATCAGAGTGAAAGATTTTCCCTTGACTATGAAAGTGTTCTATTTGGCCAGGGCTTTCATTGCAACATTCCCAGCTTTCAGGTAGTCTTTCACTGGCAATCTGTTTATTTTGAGGGCCCTGCAGACTAAATCATGAACATCAGAGTCACCAACAGCAGGCACCTAGGACACAAAAAGTCCATTGTCATTCCAAAAGAAATGTGTTTGTGCCATCTTATTAAAGAATGCTTTGGGTTTTCTTTTTTCTGAAAGCATTCTATTGTATCACGCAATATAGTCCAGTGCTTCTTGACCATCAGTATCAATATTCCTTGCCCTTTCTAGAGACTTGACAAGCTGTTTTTGTTTCGATTTGAAGAAACTTAATTCATTTCCCCCCGTTGCTGTTTTCCACATACTTCGAGTATTTTTGAAGCACCACAGCACAAAGTTTAATTTTATTGTATAAACCTAAATCTATCCTTTGGAGGGTGATTTGCATTAAAATATTTAGGAAGTTGGTTGCTGTCAACCAACCAATATAATTGCCATTTAGTCAAAATCTGTGTAATCAAGAGAACAGCAATGTGCAAGTCCTTTCTCCTCCTTCACTTTTCCCAGTCTTTTTTACCCCACATTTTCAAAGGGTAACAGGCTTACAAACCGCATCTTCTAAAAGAATCACAAGTTGGAAACATTTCGAAGGACAATTTTAAGGAACTGAGGGCTGTCTCGATAGTGGTGGCTGCTAAATTGTCCATGGCCAAAGAGAATGGGTGAAGGACTTGATGAAGACATTTTGAAGTGTCTACATAAAACCAAATTCATGTAATTTATATACTTGGTAGAAGCATTTTCATTATATTACTTCCACAAGAAGAGCTTGTAATGTAAATCTCCAAAACTGTGCCTATTTTATTGCCGGGAAACAGCTCATTACTAAGAGAGACATACAAGCTCCCAATCACACCACACAGTATTCTTGGTCATCACTGAGAATATTTATTCATCACAGCTTACCCATTTACTCAGACCAGGAATTACCGAAACAGAGTGCTTCTACTGTGTTTTCGAAAATCCAGTTTAATTTTTAACTTTTAAAATTTAACTGAAGTGATATCCCTTTTGTTATAGGGCTACCCAATACAGGAAAACCAAATTACATGGGTTTTCTTTTTTCACTTTCTTTTTTTTCCTATAATGTTTTTTTTTTTTTCCATTACAGACCCCTTCTGTACCTCTCTTTTAGAGCTGCTTGTGCTGGCTCTGCATAAAAGCACTGAAATCTCTCTTTTAAACTGACGGCATTGATTCTTTTTTTCAGTTTGCAGTACTCAGAGTAATTCACCTAGGCTGAGCTGAAATGGGGTCCTGAGTCCATGGGCAGGGGTTGAGAGAGGCCCTGGGAGTCCAATAATGCCCTCAGGGCTCTGCCAGCACCCTAACAGCCGCTTCTTCCCTGAACAATTCTGGCCACCACACCTAATAATGCTTGTTTAAAGTAATTTTTCCAAGTAGGATCACCATTTTTCTATGTCATACTGTACATCCTTTAGACAGATAAAATGTCATGCTAATTTCTTATAGGAACATTACTCCTATTAAAAATAACGTTCACAAATCTGACTGATGTTTCCATATTTTTTTTAAGCAGTCTGAAGTTACATTATAGTACTCCAAATATTACATTGAAGATTCATCTTTCACTATGGTTTTGAAGCTTCCATGTCTTATTCGCAGACACTCAAGCAAAATCTTCAAGTGCAAATTCTTACATGCTTTTTCTCAAATCTCCTGAAGCATAGCAAGTAAATCTTGGAAGACAAGGAGAAGAGTGTTGAGAGCCTCTCAGGGGAGAAAATTATGCTAGCATGCGGCTGTTTCATTGAGAAGGTGGTATTTCATTGACGTCTTGTGCTACCAAGGTCACTTCCTCTGGTTTGCTGTTTACTTCTTTAGATGGGGGATAAAGATTATATGGAAAAATGGAAAAAGAACAGGTTAGCACAAATCAATCAAAGATTTCATGGAAACCACAAAGTTTAACTTAAGCACACACCATGTTACATTACAAAAAAAAAAGTTACATAAAATCAGCCACTAATAACCTTAAAATTCCTGTAGAGATTTGCAAAGGTAATGTTTAACTGGTGGAGACGTGAACAAGAGTGTTTGCAGCAGTCTACCTCCCTCTTTGTATAGGGCCAACTGCACTAAGGCCATGACATGAAGGAAGCCCCACAACACAGATACAGACCAACAGCAGTGTGACACCACTCAACTTGGCCCTGAGGTTTTGTCAAGAGAGAATGTGAAGGATACCAAAGACTGTACCCAACTGGCACCATTCAGGATGAACCCAGAAAGTGATGAGGGTTTCACTGTCAGGGCACAGAGAGGGCTGACTTCCCCCTAAAAACCAGGAACTAGGTCTGGTCATACAGTTCCTGAGTGAGGGAGCATGCTCACGGGCGGCAATCAAGCCTCCAGCTCATCAGACAGGCCTGTGGCAAAGAGGCAGGTCCGAGGTCAAGCTGCAGATCAACTCCCTGGTTGGACTCCCCAGGATCAGGATGAAGATGAGTTTTGGTGGCTATAATCAGGGTCAGACCCAGCCACTGATGACTGGGCAGGTCCACAATGACAAAGCAGGTCCCAGGTCAAGCCAGGAAGTGAGTCTGCAGCTCAGACCCAACCAGTGGGGTCTAAGGGCAAGGACAGGTATGGCTGTGGCTGAGCTGGGGACCAGCATGACATATGATATAACTCAGGCAGGGCCTAAAGCCACAGGGTGGAGCTGGGCCAGGGTGTAAGGAGGGGGGGGCCTCAGGTGAGGCTGGTCATGGCCATTAAGGTCTATGAATGCCTCTGGGCCATGACCTTGATACTTGGTGCCCCTTGTCCTCCTTGGCACCATAAATAACCCTGCCCAGACATTTACATGTTCATGCTTATGAATAGTAAACACTGAGTACCTGTGAGAGTGAAATCTATGGAGAATGACTGCTGCTGAAATAGGTCTTGTTTAAAATAAAAAGCGGCAGCCGCCTTCTCTGTGGTCTTGCATAAAGCCTTGATACATTTATTATTATAGCTATATGCCCTTTGTTTCTGCGAATTGCAAGTAAACAACCATGCCTGGATCATTATTTGCCAGCTTGTGAAAACAACTTTTCTTCTCTCTCTCACTTTTATTTACTCAGAAGGATCTCTGGTTTTGCCACAGTTTTAAGGATAGTATTATTACAAGACAACTGAAATAGTCTTGCACATCATAAATAAATCAAGTTTAACATGGCAGAATTCGTTCCTATATAAAAGGGAAACTATTACAAACCACTGTGTGTTTCTCAGGCAAGTTCCTCAAGGTGAGAGGACAGCAGAGAAAATAGAAAGGTGGCTCCTGGGCCTTTGCAGGCTCTGAGACCTCCCGCACGGGGCCAGGAGGCTCTCCAGTGCTTTACCTTCTACTGTGGGACACACTACAGGCTGCTTTTGTCTTTCTGTTCTCCTTTCCTGGGACATGGACCTCTTGGGTATTGAACAAAGAAATTACTAAAACGGATCAGAAACATATAAGCATAATTGTGTTTTTCATGACAGCAGCATAAAAAGTCATTCTAGGAGTAGGACAGCAATATATTTTCCATATAACTTTTTTCATTGAGGATTTATGTCCATAGTGACTCACAGACCACAGCTGCTGTTCTATGAGAGAAGATGAACCTATAGGCAAAACATAGACCAGGTGAGCAAAGACAGCATGTTCAAACACAACACTTTCACCTGTACATTTACTTACCAAAAAGGTAAACTTACTCTAGTGCTGCAACAGCAGGAATTCTACACAGGATGGAGTTTTGTGTCCATCACTATGGATTTATGTCCATAGTGACTCACAGACCACAGCTGCTGTTCTATGAGAGAAGATGAACCTATAGGCAAAACATAGACCAGGTGAGCAAAGACAGCATGTTCAAACACAACACTTTCACCTGTACATTTACTTACCAAAAAGGTAAACTTACTCTAGTGCTGCAACAGCAGGAGTTCTACACAGGATGGAGTTTTTTTTGTTTGGTTAGAAAACACAGAAATGCTCCAAGTGGCAGCTGAAGCCTGTGACAGTCTGATAGTGATAGTCCAGGATGTTGTTTTGTGCATCAGTGTGCTGTAATTAGAATCATAGTATCATAGAATGGTTTGGGTTGGAAAACTCATCCAGTTACAACCCCCCTGCCATGGGCAGAGACACCTCTCACTAGACCAAGTTGCTAAAGACCTTGCTCAAGGGACTCATCGTCAGAGACTGTAGTGATAGAACAAGGGGCAATGGGTAAAAACTTAAACAGGGGAGATTTAGGTTGGTTATAATGACAAAATTCTCCACTCTTGGGGTGGTGAGGCACTGGCACAGGTTTCCCAAAGAACTTCTGGAGGCTCCATCCCTGGCAGTGTTCAGGGCCAGGCTGAACAGGGACTTAAGCAATCTGGATTAGTGTGTGGTGTCCTTGCCCATGGCAGGGGTTTGGAACTGGATGAGCTTTAAGGTCGTCTCCAACCCAAACCATTCTGTGATTCTATGACTGTGGGAGATGTGTCAACCACAGAAGCACATCCTTTGGGGTGGGACAGCTCCTCCTGCAGTTTTTCACCAGGTACTTCTGGAAAAAAAGCATTTTGTTTCAAGAATGAAACCTTCAGTATCCTTCCTTATACATCTTAACAGCAAATAAACCCCCAGAGAAAACCATCGCATTCAAAGGTGTACATGGAGAGGAGATCCTATTGGGGCGTATTTAATGAAGATTTTTGCAGCCCTTCCTGAAATCAGGAATTTAATGTGTTTTAAATGGAAACCAAACATTTCTATCATGACAGGTTTCCCTGATCTCAAGAAGAAGGGAAAAACATCTTCATGGTACACTCAACACTTGTATGGGAGAAGTGTAACTAATGAGGAGACACTCCCTTTTCCCCTGGCTTTCTGGAATGCCAAACCCTCATCAGAGACAGTAATTATTCTGGGAGTCTTTCACTGCTCCCCTCATCAACGTGTTTACTTCCTTCTTGTGACATTGCATAAAGACGTTTGTAATTTTGTCTTCCTGACGTGGCACAATAACCCCACAGCCTGTTTTTGTTTTTAATTCTGTGTGCTGATGGAGTGCTAGAACTGACTCAGCAGACCGCTTCTGACCGTCCAACGCCCGCGGGGCGATGCAGACCTTCCCCGTGGGGATGGCTTAGAATCGGCGTTGGAAAGATAGCATAATCTGAATCTGCAGGTTGATTAAATCTGGTTACTTGGTGCCTCTTGCAGAGACCTCGCTTGTACCACCTGGTGTGAAACAACTCCGCATGCTTGTGGTTTTCCCTGTGATATTCTGCCAGCCCTTTGCATAGTTTGAGGTTCTCAGCCAAGGTCTTTGGCTACAACTGTGTAAAGAAGGGTCAAATACACATCAAAAAGAGCTTAAATCCAGCGCCTCGAACACAAGCACAGCGTGTGTCTGTCAAGCGCTCTTTGGTTTTTCCAAATGTGTCAGGTTTTCCCTGTACTGCATTAACAAATTTAACAGGCTTGTCACTGGACATTTCCACCGGATCCCCCACGCCACCGTGCTTCAGAGGACAAAATGTACGCCAGTAAGCACATACTCCTTTTCTATTAAGGCTTTACTGATGTATTTATTTTTGTTGTACAATCTGTATCACAGAGTATATTTTGCATACTGTACCAAGCGCTCATTTTTGGGGTTGTATTACACCAAGTGTGATTTAGCTCCAACTCTTGTGCAACCTCTCTACCTCCCCACAGGTGGCGCCGCTGGCAGCCGAGCCCGCAGCCCGAGCCGAGCCGAGCCGAGCCGAGCCGAGCCGAGCCGAGCCGAGCGCAGCCCAGCCCAGCCCAGCCCGAGCCCTAGCCCTAACCCTAGCCCAGCCCGGCCCTCCCCTGGCGGCGCGTCCTGCTGACGTATTTCTACCGCGCCGAGCTCCGCCTCCGGCAGTCGTGTGCGTGCCATGCGGGGCACCGCGGGCAGCATGGGTCGGTCCGGCGGTGATTTGGGGTCCGCAGAGATGGACCCGGTACGTAGCTTCGAGCGCTGGAAGAAGAAGTACACCCGGCGGACGAAGAGGCTGCGGCTGCAGCGAAATGAGAGGAAGCGGCCCGAGTGGCAGGTGGAGCGGGAGGGCATCGGCCGCCTGGTGCAACGCTACCCTGAGGTACGGCAGGGCGGGCGGTGCTGGGCTGGGATGGCAGCGAGGGTCTTCGCGTGGCGGTGGGAGGAAAACTTCTCGTGTGGTGTTTCGGGGGGTAGGGCTGTGAGGAGGAGGAGAAGGGGTCTGGAGGTCCTGGGCAGGGTTGGAGAGCACCGGTAGTTGGGAGCGCTTTTCCTCTGGCTATAAGCGGTGCCCGTAGGCAACACTGCTGTGTGGCGGGCAGAAAAGCTTTCACCTCCGTGAGGCAGGGGTGATTCTCCTTTCCTTTTTCAGACCAGGCAGAGTTGGAGAGAGCAGTAAGCTGAGCCCCCGTGGTTCTGGTGGAGGTGACTGCCAGGAGTAGTGAGACCCTCGGGGGGAGTGAGAGGTTGAGAGCACAGTGAGGAAGAGGCTAAGGCAGATGGTGAGAACGGTTACAACCAGTGGCACTTGGCCTTCCAGTGTCTGAAGGCGGCCTACAGGGATGCCAGAGGGGGACACTTCATCAGGGACTGTAGGGATAGGACAAGGGGTAAACTGAAACGGGGACATTTACATTAGATATAAAGAAGAAAGAAATTCTTTACCAGGAGTGGTGAGGCACTGGAATGGGTTGCCCAAGGAAGTTGTGAATGCTCCATCCCTGGCAGTGTTCAAGGCCAGGTTGGAGGATGGGGCCTTGAGCAGCCTGATCTAGTGGAAAGTGTCCCTGCCCATGGCAGGGGTTTGGAACTGGATGATCTTAAGGTCCTTTCTAGCCCAAACCATTCCATGATTCTGTGTCTTGCTGTTGGAGATGAGACACATTTATTTCCACAGAAGATGTAAGAGGCAAACATCACAGTAGAAGAGAGTGTTGTTCACCCTAAATCAGGAAATAGGTATTTGAATATTAGAGCCAGGGTCAGTGGAGTTGTTTTTGTCACCTGGATTCGCTTGAATTCCTCTGGGAGATGTCCAGCTTTTGAGATGTACTGGTTAGTGGAAAGTACTGTAATTATGAATAACGGCTTCAGTGTGCTCTGCCTGGGGTGTTGCTCGATGTCCTGCCAACTTTCGCTGAACTTGCAGCTATTGCTGGAGGAGCATGGCAGTTGTACTTGGATGCACAGCCCTCGGCAGAGCTAGTAGTAGGGACTTTGTGGTGATTGTTGATTGCGCAGAAAGTAGTGACAAGAGATGTAGAAGAAATGTCTGTTACCATGAAGACATCATGAGAGCTTCTTTGGCTAAGATTGAGCAAGTTAGTGTTCTGAAGCTTATAGAATCATAGAATCATAGAATAGTTAGGGTTGGAAAGGACCTTAAGATCATCTAGTTCCAACCCCCTGCCGTAGGCAGGGACACCTCACACTAAACCATCTCACCCAAGGCTCTGTCCAGCCTGGCCTTGAACACTGCCAGGGAGGGAGCATTCACAACTTCCCTGGGCAACCCATTCCAGTACCTCACCATCCTTACAGTAAAGAACTTCTTCCTTATATCCAATCTAAACTTCCCCTGTTTAAGTTTTAACCATTACCCCTTGTGCTGTCACTACAGTCCCTGATGAAGAGTCCCTCCCCAGCATCCCTATAGGCCCCCTTCAGATACTGGAAGGCTGCTATGAGGTCTCCACGCAGCCTTCTCTTCTCCAGGCTGAACAGCCCCAACTTCCTCAGCCTAAGCCCCAACTTTCTCAGCCTAAAAATAACCTTCACACAATCATTGGCTTCTGTGTCACCAGTGTGTATGTCTGCACATGCATCTGTTTCTGGGACATGGGTGATAACTCTTTGGGTAGTTTGAGGCATTAAGTAAGGTAAGGTAAGTGCCAGTAGGTAAGGATTGGGTAGTGGGAGGCTCTGTTAGTGTGTATTTATAGAGGCTGAAGAGGAAAAGCTGGTAGCGGCGAGGCATGTATCAGTTGGAATGAAGACAGGGTAAACATAATGTTTGTGTTAGGATAGGTTTGGGGATTACTGGTCTCAACTCTTACGGGGTTTTGCTGTCCTCTAGCTCCAGGAGTCTCCTGCCTGTAAACATCAGGTAGATGCCTACCTAGCTTCCTATCGTCAGCTGCTAATATCTCCTTTTCTGGTCCCTGACAAAGTTTTACACTTGGTTTCCTGCGTTTCTGCTGTATTACCCTGGACCTGGTTATAGCAGGGGTGGCGAGTGTCAGGAAGTGCCATGTGCTTAGATCTTCAAGGGTCTCCAGTGAGTTTTGCATGAGGCAAGGAATCAGAAGGCTCTTCAGTAAGCTCCTCTCTGTGAGGAGCACTGGCCGGGATCTAGCACACAAGCTGTGTGTGAGTTAGGTCTTCACGTGCTTTTGTCATCTTGCGTGTGGCACGGAATAGGGGTAGTGTGGCTTCTGAACACAAGAGCATCTGCTTTCTCCTCCCTCTTAAAGTATATTGTCTATAATTTCCAGTGTGAGAATGACTGCAGTGGATAAATAAGTCAAAATTAAACGATAATGAAGAGATAACCAAGGTACTTTGGCAATGAGTTTGTTGTTGTTTCTTGATCTGTGTTGGCAAATGTGTGGCAGCATAGATGGAAAACGTGAAACTTAATTTCAGTGTGTCCAAATCTTGGTACCACTTTCTGTTATGTGTTCATCGGTCATCTGTTATCTGCTGATACACTGACTGTTGCCTAACTGTAAAGTTGTGATGAAAATTGTCTTCTCCATTAGTTGTGTTCATGAAAAGCTTTAATGACCTAACTGATGTGCTGGGGAGTGGTTTGTGTAAACTCTTTCTAGTCTGTTTTATGTAAAATTAATTAAGTTAGATCAGGATGCCATTTGAAGTATTTGAAAGTAGCTGGCTGCTCTCAGCTAGAGCAGATTAGGGAGAGCTCAGAAGTACAGATTCCCAGCAGATTAGCAGGGGTGGTAGCTGTGTCAGGGATATTGCATGTGATATATAATATCTTCAGAATTATTAACTGAATTTGGAAATTGTTGTCAGAAACTCCAGTTTGTGAAAGTAAAAAAAGACTTTTTTATGGTGATTTCTAATAGGTGTTTCCTCCCCTCCCAGAAATGTACTAGCTTAAAGTGTGTGCATCTCAGCGCAGGTAGCTTTTACAAAAATAATTCACCTGTAAGATTTCTGAGTAACATTTATGAAAGTTTAATTGTCTGCCAGGACACAATGAAAGTTTGAAATCTACCTTGCAAGAGCTTTATGTGAAATAAGTCAGAACTGGGTTTTAATAAGGGTGTTATTCAGAGACGAAATGCATGCATTAAATTACTCTTGTTAATTTTACCACAGAGAACTAGGCTGATTAGAGTGCTGGTGTGATCTAGGTGCTTTAAACAGGTTTAAACCCTCAGTTTTCAAATATGGGATTGTGTAAGCTCCAAATTTGACATTTGGAAATCTCAGTTGATGGATGCTGCTCAGTATGTATTCAGAGCTGTGTAGCCTACCTTCCTCTTCATCTGCTCAGGTTCTATAGGTAGTCTTATTTCTTTGAGTTCTGTGATTTTTCTGTCCTGCTGCTATTGGTTGTTGTGAACTTTGCCAGTGGAAACTGTTCACATCTTGTAATGATCTACTAGAACAGACTTGAAAGTATTGCATTTTTCGTAAGATCTCTACCTGACAGCTCAACATTTTCATAAGCCATTGAGGCAACTCATGGACTCAGACACACGCTCTTGGGGGTTGTGTGTATGTGTAATTAACAGTTCTCAAGTACGCTGTGCTTGATGCATACAGAGAAGTAATTAGTAGGTGTCAGGACAATGAACTACTTTTCCAGTATTTTTTTGTACCCTGTCGGGTACTAAAGTTCTGCAGGGCCTTCTGGGGAGGAGGGCCCAGAATTAGCCCCACTAATACCTCTGTGGATTCACCCAAGAGCCATGACAGCTCTCCGCCAATGGTCACAGGGAGCAGCTAAGTCAGGGGCTTTAACTGTATGTGCAGTGATCACATTAATGGGGCTCCTTCCCCAGCTTTCTTCCGCTGGTTCTTCTGGGGTCTTTGAGGTCGCAGTCATTAATCTTTAATCACCTAAAGAAAAAGGTCTTGATGCTAGCACTCTACGGTCAAAATGGAAATGTGGAGTGGGAAATGTGTTTATTTGGAGTTGTTTTCAGAAGCATTTGTTTACCAGGTCTTTACCCTGCAGTACATTTACCTAATTTTGTGATGACTGATATCATACAGCAGCTGGAATACACTTTATCCTCATTGCTTCAAGGGATCTGAAAATACGGGTGGGAGAGGGACATGGCTCTGGTAAGGCTGTAGGGAGGCTGCAAGCAGTGTTTGCACGTGGTCCTTGCAGATGAAGGAGTCTGGCTTTGTGAGTAGAAGCCATAAGGGTTCAGTTGTTACAAGTACAGGTGAGGGTCTCTGTTTCAGGAAGGTGACAGCTGTGTACTTTGGAGTGTAGTAATGTTGTTTTCTTAAACAGGAGTGCTTAAAATAGAAGGGAGGTAAGAGGTTTAAGTTCCCTTTTATGGGATATGACTATCATTACTCCATTTGCAGTAGCCTCCAAAACAAAACTGCTCCTCTGTAGATTTTCCCAGGAAAATGAATTTATGTTTAGTATGCATGGATTATAAACTCAGTGCTTGTTGCAGCCACACAGAAATAATAAATAATGGGCTAGTTATGTGTTTTGCCATGATGTTTTATTATAATCTCTGTTGGCAGTTAGTGTGACTGGGATAATTTTGGAGAAAAAGGCTATAGAAATCCAGTTTGGTGGTTTTTTTTTTTTTTTTTTTCTTAGATAATATATGTATGTGAAATGCTTAGCATGAGGTTTAACTGCAGGTTATGTCTGAGGCTTGTTGCATGCTGCATTGTAGAAAGTTCAGCCCTTGCCTGCATGCTGCAGTATCTTCTTAAAATGTGATTTTAATTTTTTTTAAGGTTTGGGGTTTTTTTTTTTATTTTTTTTGGAAGAGTATTGTGTCCGATTTTGGACCCCCAATAAGAAAAAAGACCTCACTAAAGTGGATCCAATTCAGTGTTAGGCCATTGAAATGTTGGAGGCTGGAGCACATGCCCTGTGAGGAGAGGCTGGAGGAGCTGGGCTTGTCAGTCTTGTAGCCAAGATGACTTTGGGATTGGAGGGGGGAGATCATGAAGGAGGTGTTCGGGGTGGAGGTGAGAGACAAGTAAGTTTACAGAAGAGAGGCTCAGTCTGTATTGCATCTTCCTCGTGAGGATGACTAGGCAGAGGCGCAGCTTGACTGAAGAGGCCTTTGTCCTTGAAGGATTTCAAGATGATTTCATGAAGTCCTGAGCAGCCTGGTCTGACCTCAGAGCTGACCTGCTGTGAGCAGGAAGTTGGACAGGAGGCCTCCTGAGATCCCTTTCAGCCTAAATTTTTCTTTGATTTCATGATCTCAGCTTTAAATTGCACTATTAGTCTGCATCTCTTATTACTTAATAAGCAGTTCGTAGTAGAAGAGCAGTTTGTCTTAAATCAAACCTGTATAGGTTGCCTGACCAGCTAACTTGGATCATGTTATACTGAACTACTACATATTTATGCTAACAGCAACTTAAAGAATACTATTTAATTTCTGTGTTGTGCTTATATTGTAAGCACTGATTGAACTTACTTTGTTTCAGATAAATGCAAGTGAAATTCAAAGATTTTCGGATTTCCCGTTGTCAAAGAAAACTCTAAAAGGTGAGTATGGAAATTTTCTTTGGAAACCAATTTAAGTAAAAATGAATATATTATTTACCTGTATCTGAACATTTTTTTCCTCTAAACTAATTTTTAGCTAAGTACTGCCATGTACAGTGTTTTGTGAATGGAATTCTGAGCAAGACAAAAATAATGATTGTTTCTGTTTGCTTGCTTTTTTTTGTCTTCCCCTCCTGCACTGTCACTTCAAACACTGCAAATACTAGGACTGCAGGAAGCTCAGTATCGTGTGGTAACAGAGATACAGAGGCAAACCATAGGTTTGGCTTTACAAGGTAAAGATGTACTTGGAGCTGCAAAGACCGGATCGGGCAAAACCTTGGCTTTTATTGTCCCAGTAAGTAATTTACATCCTTCCATTTGTACTCAAACCAAATTATCTGTGTTGTCAAATGGCTTAGATTAATAAATCCTAGGAGAAGAGTTACAATTTGGCTAATCTAAATGTTCCAAGAAAGCCAAGGAATATTCTGACATGTTGATCCTTACATTAGTAGACCGTGTGATTTAGGAAGTGCTTTATTACTTTTTGTCAGGAATCTGTTTTCCTGGTGCAACTCCGGTTGTCCATTTCTTTAAAAAATTGAAAATTTAAGTATATGAAATAAAAAGGTGAAATTTCTTCAGTTCCTTAGAGTTCTTTTTTTTTTTTTTTTTTTTAGATAAGTAGTTTTCACCCATTTAAAATTTTAAGATTTGGACCTCATATAGCAAACTTAAGCTTAGTGATTGTGGACTTCCATTTCCTTCTTGTCTTTTCTGAACTCCATAGAAATCACTTCAATATGCAAGCAGGAAAATAGGATGAAGATCCCTGTCATGGGTAATATTTGGTTGACTGTTTTACTCAAAACATCGTGTTGTGGATACAAACTGCATCATTTTATGATTAGATAAAGGGAAAAATAAACATTGTTTTGATTATGTATTTTTGTTTAATTATTGCATGCATTTTTGTGAGCGTAAATTTCTTTGGAGCCTATTCTGTCAGTAACTGTGGGACCAGTAGTAGGTGCTTTGAATACCCTCTGTCATTGAGAAGATTTCTGCTTAAATGCTTTTAAAAGATTTTTTTATTAGTAAAGAATAAAAAACCATAGTCAGCTTCACAAGATGGTCTCGTGAAACAAAAGTGAGAGAGCTCCCTTAGATATTCTAGAAGTACTTTGTTTTACAAACCTGATTTTAAAACACTTTTAGGGAGCAAATGTGGTAATTGTACAACAATTGTTTAACAGCCTTCAGTATTTCAGGATGCTTTAGGTATTCATACCTATGAAGTCTTTGTGCAAGGATTAGCTGACTAAGACTGTTTCTGCAGTGTGAATTCATAAGAGGAGGAAAAATTATTTTCTGAGGTGTATGGCAACTTCATTTGGAATGATCTGTTTATAGCATGTGTGGATAGTACTGCTTGAAGTCTATAACCAGAATTAAAGCTGCAATAGTTGACTTTCTTCTAGTTGCCCATTTTATTTCTGGTTTCCACAAAACTTTGAGCATTAAATGAATCATGAATGAATTATTGTTCCATAGGATAAGAACAGTGATTTTTCTACACTGAATTCTATTCTTGTATAAATGATCAAGGCTTAATTTCCAGAATTTAGCAGAGCAGAATTAATTGTGCCGTAAAATGCTTACAATTTACAACCCATTACTGTCTGTCATAGATTGATGCTGGGGAACTTTGCTACAGCATGTATTGCCATCAGTTAGGATTGATATGTAATCAAACCATGTGAAGTGTATACCGACGTTTCTTTAAGTCATTAATTAGTGTGGCTTTATAGTTTTTTAATGATATTTTTGTTACAAATCTCTTGTTACGCATTTTCCTTCTGAGATTTTTATAATGAGAATACGGTAATTTTTTTTGAGGCTTTGGAACTCCTGTATCGCCACCAGTGGACTTCAGCTGATGGACTGGGAGTTTTGATAATATCGCCTACCCGGGAGCTGGCATATCAAACCTTCAAGGTTCTGCGTAAAGTGGGAAAGAATCATGAGTTCTCAGCTGGCCTTATCATTGGAGGAAAGGTGTGTCCTCTCTTGGAGCTTGCTGTATGGAAGCGTAAATGAGCACTATATTAAGTGCTAGTTTAGGAAGGAAACTCTGGAAATGAAAAGTCGGGGAAGAGAGGAGTTAATGGGAAACTATCAGCCACCTGCTCATTTTGATTGTCTGTGTACCCTGTGTCTTTTGAAGCTTTTGCATAGTTACAGTCTTTCCAGGTTACGTAACTGGATGGACCTTCTTGCCAAGCCTTTGAGGAGACTATCCTGTTAATTTAGATCATTCTGAAATACTTCTTGCTCAAGCCACGGGTGTGAGCATGCTGAAAAAATTGTGGTATCTCTAGAAAGAGAAAGTCTTCACCATTCTTTCTGAAAACTATGAAGAAGTTAAGCTGACCTGACCATCTCTGGTACTGGACTTCTAGTGTGAACAACAAGGGCTAAGCTGGTTTAACTTCTTTTCAGGATCTGAAAGAAGAGTCTGAAAGAATCCACCACATAAATATGCTAATTTGCACTCCAGGACGGCTTTTGCAGCACATGGATGAGACTTCCTATTTCTATGCATCTGATCTGCAAATGTTGAGTAAGTCTTTTTAAGTACTTGAAAGTAGTCAGAAATATTTTGTAACAGTTCATAATTATGTTGAGCACTTTGGGTAAAATTTTGGTTGTGGTATGTAGATTAAATGGCTTTTAAGTTCGCGTGTGTACAAATTCAAATAGAAGACAACAAACCCCTGTTTTTTACATGTACTTTCTCTGAAGAGTTGCTGAACGTGTTTCATGATATCTGAAATGGTATCATCATCATTAGAATGATAATAACAAGTAGGTGAACAAGTAGTAAGGAACCCAAAACTAAATGTAGTGTCCCATATAATCCTTTAGATAGGCCTTGGCTAGTGCTGGCCTCTCCGTTGTGGCTATGGCTCTCATAGTTTTCCTGACATAATTAACTATATGGAATGCCTATTGCAATGTGTGTATTTTGGGCCAGTTCTAAAAAACTCTTTCCTCTGAATGTTAAGACAGATTGTTGCTCCTTTCATTGTTTTATTAGCATTATTAACATTGTTTCTTTTCATCTTTCTAACCTGAATAAAATAATCAGTGTAATGAAATGGTTTGCCTGCCACTAAGAACTGTCTAATCTTTAGCATAGCTTGAGGAGCTTGGAAGCAATTAAGAAGCTAATGAAGCTGATAAAATGTGAAATTATGCTTGCTACACTTAGTACAATTCATGGCAGTTAGACAAGAATTGCATTAAACCTAGGCTCTTTTCTTAAAGCTTTGTTTCTGAGCTACTCTGTTTATACCCTGTGTTTCAATGGTAAATTCAGTTTAGTTACAGGAGAGTCTGTTTTGCTCTGTCATGAATGCTGCAGCACTGTTTTATATTCTATGCTTCTGTTTCACTAATAGAACAGGGAGTTTGTAATTTGCAGTCAGTATGCAAATTACTGAACTGTTTACTTGAAATGCTTATCTTTCGTGCATCAGTGTGTGAAAGTGTGTGAAACTGAGGGCTGTAGTGCACAGATTATGGGAAATGCTTTGATTTTTATTGCTGTCTTTTTAAAAAAACATTTTATGGAATGCATGAATAAACAAAGAGAATCCTGTTAATCTTTGCAATTCAAGTAGGCATAGAATTTTGCACTGTATGAATTTAATGTATTATTTTTTTTCAAATGAATAAAGCTCAACCCAGATTTTCTCAACTCTCTCAATTCAGTTCTTGATGAAGCTGATAGAATTCTAGACATGGGGTTTGCTGATACAATGAATGCAATCATTGAAAATCTACCTAAGAAACGCCAGACCTTGCTTTTTTCAGCAACACAAACAAAATCAGTGAAGGATCTTGCACGGCTGAGTCTGAAGGATCCAGAATATGTTTGGGTTCATGAGAAAGCCAAATTCAGGTATGTTTCCTGGAGGGATTAAACAAATGATGATCCTACTTAACCGCTTCTCTGACTGTCAGTTTCGTAAATCAGAAGTTATGATCGGCTTCCTCCTCCTTCCTACAGTGTCTGATCCCGTTGTATGCTTTTCTGAAAGCAAGGATTTTACACATAAGAGGGTGCTATTTCTGGCTGAATTGTTACAGGGAGGCTGAACTTGCACTACTCTTGTGGCTCCTCAGACAGCTTCTCAGACTGAAAGCAAGCTCCACAGTGATTTATAGCCTGAATGGAGTACTGTCCTGGCTCTAGCAGCACTCATTTCTGAATTGCTCTTTTTTGTTGTTGTATGGCTTTCTTGAATCCTGCAGGTTGGACGAAGCCTTGGGCAAGACAGTTTAGTGTGAGGTGTCCCTGCCCATGGCAGGGGGGTTGGAACTAGATGATCTTAAGATCCTTTCCGACCCTAACTATTCTATGATTCTGTGATTCTATGTGCATACTTACTGTGCAGAACCACCACGTGTTGCACAAGTACAGTTCTGTGTGCTCTTGATAAATCTGGCTATCCAAGGAAAAGCATTAGTTTATATTGAGTCTTGTGCCTTCCTTACACGCTGGGTTTGCTGTGCACATTGAGGACTCCAGCTCTGTGCACACGGAATAAATCTGTCCTGCTATATAATT
The DNA here is from genome assembly GCF_037157495.1 of Lathamus discolor. Classification (NCBI taxonomy): domain Eukaryota; kingdom Metazoa; phylum Chordata; class Aves; order Psittaciformes; family Psittacidae; genus Lathamus; species Lathamus discolor. The sequence continues at coordinate 111,131,112 of NC_088887.1, read as the reverse complement.
TGGATCAGAATAGGAGGCCTTTGCTAGAAATGGTCTGCCAAGCTCAAAAAATCTGTGTCACTAAATGAAAAACTTACATGTTGCTTTTTGTCATATTTTTTCTTTTGAAATCTAAATAAAGAATATAATCTAATGATTTGCATTCATGTGAGCTCAATCATCTAGGTGTAGAATTGCATATGAACGTGTAAGATTCTTTTTCTACTCTTCTATGACATAAGCATATATTTCAATTTGTAAAATGCAGGAAGGTGAAGCACAGTGATATACATGGCTTTCCCAAGAGCAAACGGGAAATGCAAACAGCAAAATGAACAGCAGAACCAGGCTGAATCTTGAGACAGCTTATTTGATTTGATTATCTCTGCATTGTACTGCAAATACCATTTTTTTTTTTAATCAGCAGTGCTATCAAAGGCATCTTAAATAAGCATGATTGCTAAAAAAAAAAATGTATGGTTAATATCCTCTTATCAGAAGAGGGTGTGCAAGCGTAGTATGTAGTCTTCATTTTGAGGACTGACTATACATCTTTCTCAGATCTCATATTTTTTGTGAAGACTATATTTAAGTATATTTAATTTTTTTAAGTATTTGGGGGAGTGCAATTAGATAATAAGCTAAATAAAAAAAAGTGTTTGTTTTAGAATGTACTGCCTGTATGTGTAGTAGGTTATTACCTTATGAAAACACTTTTCTCTGAAAGGTTTACAAAGTGAAAGGTGCTGTGGCAAAATCTGTATTCAACAGTAGAATAGAAACTGGAGCAGTGTCTTGTGATTTCATCCTCTCAGGTGGCCATCCTTGGTGAAGGGATTTTGAAAACTGTTTAGGATGTTTAGGATGAAGCAGAGGGACTGTAGAGATGAGCCTTTTTATGTATTTCTAGGGCAAATATGACAGATAAAATAAAAACCCCTTATTTTCTAAAGAATGGAGAGTTAAGATGACAGTTCAGAGCTTTAAAAGGTCACTTTTTGCATGTTGGTGTAGTCAGTAGAAGTACATCAATGCTCTTTTTTTTTTGTACATGATTAAACTGTGCTTTGACATTGCCTTAGGCACAAATGATGCTTTAATAGGACTAAGACAAAACTGAATTTAAGTCAAGGCAATCTGAATGTTGCTGCTTAGCTGTGGAAGGAGTTTGCCTTGCTAGTAGTAAATGAATTTAGAAGTAATATTAAAAGCTGTCCACCCCTCCTCATTGGCTTTTAGTGAGGGAATTGATTTTTCTTTCAAGAGTGGCTTTATAGCGGTACTGCTAAGACGTGTTCCTCAAAGTGGGAGAACTTTCCATCCTGCCTCATTTTCTTTTCTCCTTTTTCTGGGTATTTGCCAGACACCTTTGACACAAAAGAAAGGTCAGGCGGCTCTGTAGATACTATATGGTTGTACAGTCTCTTCCCTTGTTTCTCATTTGAATGTTTTGGAAACTAACGATATCTGAATGTGTTTATTCTTTTTTAGTACGCCAGCGACTTTGGATCAGAACTACGTTGTTTGTGAGCTTCAGCAGAAAGTAAACATGTTATACTCTTTCCTGAGAAGTCACTTGAAAAAGAAGAGCATTGTGTTTTTTGCAAGCTGTAAAGAGGTATGGCTATTTCCCTCCTTCCTCCATAGCATCCCTGGTCTCCAGGGTGGAGAAAAATGTATTTCATTTGATGTGCTAAGTCATTTGCTAGATACTGGATACGATCTTAACAAGTTTAACATTGCATGGTAAATTTTATTTTTCCTTGGTTTGTTGGATAGGTTCAGTATCTATTCCGAGTGTTCTGTAAGCTTCAGCCTGGTCTTCCTGTACTGGCGCTCCATGGCAAGCAGCAGCAGATGAAGAGAATGGAAGTCTACACTTGTTTTGTTCGGAAAAAAGCAGCAGTACTTTTTGCTACAGATATTGCAGCTCGTGGTCTGGGTATGTACCCACAGAAGCAATAGCTTTCATAAAGTGATGATCTGACTCTATTGAGATTTTTATCAGACTTTATGCTCTGAAGACCAACATGATTTGTAAGACATGAAGCTGTAGTTTGCTTAAGAGCTCATCAGGGTGTCTTGTAAAAGACGCTCTTCTTAAGAGTTTTGCTGTTTCTTTACTAAGAGGCCCACTTCATTTGTGTTTATTTTTTCTTTTTGTCAAAAAAAGTCTACATAGTCTTGAAATTACTTCTTTTAGTAAGATAGTCAGTGGTAGCTATCTTTTCTTATTTAAGTCTGTAGATGATCTAGTTGTTCTAGCCATGTTCCGTGACAAGTATCTGGAACAAGGGAAAAAGTTAATAGTGATGTATTTACCACTACATGCTATAAGGCAAGGTTTCATCAGTTTTAAGTATTTCTTATGTGCCTGTATCCTGGGAGTTATTCCAAAGGATATGAAAAATTACTAACCTACCAGTATGTGGAAATGAAAACCTGAAGAAGTTTTAATGTCTGAACTGTGAATGGCATTATAGGAATGTATTCTTAAGGAGGTGGAAAAACAGATGAGGGGAAAAAGCAAGAGTATTTATAGGACCTGTTTTGGCTTGAGTTTCTTCCTCTGGTCATTACCTGCTGAATTCTCATTTAGTTCTTTATATTTTTAGTGAACACTTTGGACTTTTTTTTTCGTCTTTTTTTTTTTTTTTTTTCCTTAGTACTTGGTGGCATTGAGGTATGACACAAGACTATTTTCAGGAGTCTATGCAGTCTTCTTTCAGATTGCAAACCCTGTTGTCCAAATGTAAGGTTTTGTCATCAGTAATCTATGGAGGGAAGGAAGGTGCTCTAGAAACTGAAGGCAGAAATGGAAACTGTTTCTCATAGTTTCTACATTGCTGAAATCTCACTGGTGAGGATCTATTGTGGGTGTGGTTATTTGGGTTTAGAGTTTAGGTTTAATAATGGACTACAGCATGGCTGCAGGCTTGTTTGGGAAGTAACAGAAACTTACTCCACTGCAGAACACACTGCTGCTGGGTGAGTGCAGCAGGTAGAAAATTCTTGTTAATGATATCCTCCATATTCAATGTTGACTTGTTTGTGAGGCTTCAGTACACCTTCCTGTCTTTGAGAGGGGCTATGATATTTTTATATGTGGACAGCTGAGGTAGAGCTGTCTCGCCACATCTAACCCAGTGGTGTAGAATAATAATCCTGTAGGTGAAAAGTGGGTCAGATACTGTTATTTAATTATTAAATGTAATGGTGTTTTATCGTCTGTGTGACACAAAGCATGTCTGTTCTTGTCAAGTGTGAAATTATGTTCCATACAGTGCACTGTCATAATTTAGGAAATGAAGACAGCATTAATTTTAGCTTTCTTTGAAGAGAATGACTGTTTATGATATGCTAATACATGCAATTAATTTTCAGTTCAGAGGTTGCACCCAATATTTGTAAATTGGTCTAAGTGATGGTTGTTACAGGAATTAATACTTCAATATAATATGATGCTCTTGAGTAGGATTTTGAGTATAGCGAGCTTAAATTTTGTCCTATTTTTTTTCTTTATACAGATTTTCCAGCAGTGAACTGGGTTATTCAGTTTGATTGTCCAGAAGATGCAAACACATACATCCACAGAGTAGGAAGAACAGCCAGGTTTGTTTTCACTTCTCATAAATATTTTAATGTTTAAAACTTTATCACTATAGGGATGGATAATTGGGTAAAGACTCATTTGAAAAAAAAATCAAGAGAAAATTTGGAAAGAAAGGCAGGCTGTTATCACCAGAAAACCCTTTTAGTTACATAAAAGTAATGGTTTGGCTTAATCACTTCTTGGTGAAGCTTCAGGGACACATTACAGCAGGCAGAAAATGTACCCTTAGTTGTTTAATCTGATCAGGGAAAATTAATAGTGAGGAAGTAAAAATCATTTGCACTTGGCAAGATTGCCTCAAAGGCTGAGTTGAGCATGTCTGTGAGTGGAAAAGCTTGTATTGCCACCATCTTTTATAGATAAATTAGGTTTTAGACTGTGGATCCAATTTCGTTGTGTCATTGAAGACTCTTCAAAAGAATGGAAATAAACCTTCCTTATTTAACTTGGGAAGGAAGGAATCAATGTTAATGACAGGTTAAATTTTTAATTTTCTAAGTAGTTCGTAAAATTACATTCTTTGGGATAGCTTTAGTTAAAATGTTTGTGGTTAAGCCTTTATGACAGAAGGGAGTTACCCAGATACACTGTTGAAAAACCTGGTTCTTGATCTCTGAAGCAGATTTTTAAGAGAAACAGGAGCTGTTATTGCATGTAATTCAGTAGATCAAAAACCTTACACAATTATCTGAAGAATGAAATGTAAGACTTGGCATTCTATCTTGTACATAATTTAGTTTGTAGTAGGGTGTGCCATATAGGCGGTTGTCAAACCTAATGACAGAGCAGTTGCTTGGAGTAGAACATCAGCACTCTGCACTGTAGAGTTTTGGAATCTGTCTTCCTTGATCAGATGGCTTTAAATTTTGGTGACTGTTACAGGAGTGTGTACCTTCCAGCCCTCTTCCAGAATGTGGAAATTCTAGCCATGTTTTAATTGTAGTTAATAACATTTCTGCTGTGTCCTATTCTGTGCTATTTTCTTATCTGTTATATTAGAAAGAAATAGTAAATTTTTAAGTGCTTTTGGAAAAAAACCCAAACCCATCTATTAACAAACCCTGCAAATGTTATGTGTAGCTATTTGGCTAAATTCAAATCTAGATATAATCTCATGCAGGCCAGTTGAGAGAAATGCATATAGGCTTAGTTAGAATTCTGGGGGTTTGTGGTTGCTTGTGGGGTTTCTTACTTATTTTTGTTTATTCCCAAATCTGTGTGGCTTCCACACAGGCTTGTAATATTGTCATTCCGGCATATCCATCATGGAAGGGAAAACAATATATTTGGCACTGTTTAACTGACAGTTTCTCAGATGCTTGGGCTCTTCCCGAGCTGTGTTGCTGGGTTAAAGCACCTCCCTGGAGTTGTAATCCTCAGGCCTTTTCCTGATTCTCATTAGGCACTGAGAAGAGGTATTGTAAGTGGCTTTAGAGAGGGGAGGCAGTTACATAAAGATGAATAACCCCCCCTTTTCCCTAATGCTTTTAATAAAATGTCGCTCTGAGGAGGATTTAGCCTTGCAGTCTTAAGGGTCCATCTTAAGTAGCTTTTTAAATACAACCTTCTGTGATAGCTTGAGGGACAGATTCAGACAGAAAATGGGGCTGAGGGTCTGTGCTGTAAGCCATGGACTGTGCAGGACGCCTGCCCCTTGCTTCACTGGGCTGTTGTTCACATTTCCTTTTATGTGAATTTCTCACTAGCCAGACCTTAAGGAAATTGGGAGTACATCTGAGCAAGTTGTTTGAGCTAGCAGGGTGGTGACTGGTACTGAAAACAAATTCCTTCTGTAGGAAAAGCTTTATTGGGTAATCTCTGTTTCTTAATCTGATACAAAGATCAACATACCTACGTTGGGCTTTCATTTTGGAGAAACATACAGGCTCACTCGTCCTCAAAGTAAAGCAGTCCGGGAGAGAGATTTGCTTAGTGAACTTAACAGCATGAAATAAATATTTGAAAATAAAACAAAGGAGATATTAAATAGTGCACAGTATTTACTTAAAACTAAGTAAATATGCTAATGCAGTTTTAAATGTGGGTAATTGAGAGTGTACTTCTCGGTGAACTCAAGTGTTGAATAGGAAACTTGTTTTTCAATAGCTACAGTTAGTGTGAGAAGCTTGTGTTTCTTATAGAAACTTGATGAAAATGAACTGAACTGCAGTTTAGTAGTCCTCATTAATGAGGTTAGAGGTAATGACAAATTTTCATGGGTTATGAGAGTGTATAATTGCATAGAATGAAAGCGAAATTAAATCTCTCAGCTAATTAAGAGACTGTTAAACTGAAATTAAACCTGGGATTCCAAGTACTGTTTACTTCTGAAATCAAATTATTTTGTGGTACAGAAGTAAATATGAAAGCCAGGAGAGAAATGGTTTTGTGGGTGGGGCTGAAAAAGCTTTGACTAATAATCATGGATGTATTCCCACATCCATTTTACAGTTTTTCAAAGCTTTACCTAAGATGAAAGAAAATGATTGATTTTTAAGTGGATAAGACCACCGTGTTCCCTAAGTAACGTTTCACTTGCATTTTATCCTGGTAAAGAACGGAAATTGCAACTCCTGCATTTTTTGATTTATGGTAAAGTAAGATCAAGAAAATCTGGGATTTGTCCAGAAATGCTTTTACTTTACAGCAGAATTGGCATCGTGAGTGGTCTGGGGTTGTTTCTTTTCTGTTTTTTTTTTTTTGTTTTTTTTTTTTTTAAACTTGAAAGATACGCTACAGTTGGAGTGGTTGGAAACTCTTTCTTCCAGCTGCTATTAAAGTGTTCACTAAAAGTCTTAACTAGCTCAGTAACAGAATTTCTAAAATGCTGACAGTGTCATGACTAAGCCCATAAGTATTTTGGCTCTATTTTTGTCACACAATATCTTAGAAAAGTCTGTAATCTAAAATACTGGATCACAGTGTTTACCTAGGGTTTTTAGTTTCATAAATTCCAAGTAAAAGGCCTGCTTGTAGCAAGTGTCTTCAAAACTAATTCCTTCTGATTTTTAATTTCTGTCGATGCCTTCTGTTCTGTAGCCTATGAAGCCTACAGGTAAAAATATTCTTTGATCAATTTTGTGAAACAAGTTCCGGTGCCACGAGGGGGCAGCAGAAGATAATAATTTTTGAAGCACACCGATACTTGCTGTTTTCCGAATGTGTTTTGTAAGTTGTATGGCCTGAAAAAAGCATATTTAGGGATGTTTTTCTTTCAGTCATGATTGCATTGAGGAGTAGAAAAGACACTGAACAGTCTATTTAAGCCTTCTATTCGCGCGTAAATATCTTGTATTTTGGATGTACGTGTATCCTGGCACGTCTCAGTAATTAATTTCTTTCCCAGCATTACATTCCTCCTTCTGCTTTGGTTTTTTTTTTCTCTTCTTTCCCTTCAGAGGAGACTGTTAAAAACTAGTGCTTGATTTTAGTGAGTTTTCTGTCAGGAGTGTTAGTTTCTACCTTTTTTTCTTTATTTTTTTAGACACTGACAGTGGAAGGTTAGGCAGAATAAATCTTTTTGCTCTGTAGTTTTTATCTGTGGTATGTCCAGAACTTCTTTATAGGATTTAGGTCTGACTCAGGCTCAGACTTCTGATGGTACTTAATCCAGAGTAGTTGGTTAGGTTTCTTAGATGCTTAAACTGACTTTGGAAATCTGCTGTAGTTTTGTTGTTGTTTGTAAATGCAGTGTTCATACAGGCATGTGTGTTCCATCTAGCTCTACTTGTGCTTTTTTCCCTGCGGTAAATTATGCTCTGAAGACACAATGAATTCTGTCTTTCCAAAGGAAGGTACTGTTTTGCCTACCATCTTTGTACCAGCTGATGTGATGGTTAGAGCCAAGAAGTATGAAATAAAGACTTAAAAGATCTATAGATTTTTTTGATGCCTTGTGAATACTGAACAAAACACACACATCAAATTTTGGAAAGGTGAAAAGGGCAGGTCGTATAATGATCTTACTCTGTCATGAAGAGTGCTTTGAAGCATGCTCGTTGGGGCTCTATTTAAGTAATTGAACAATCTATGTGTGAAAGTGAGACTAATAAGCCTTTAGAATAATCCTTGCAAGTGGCAATAAAGCGTTTCAAAATATGAGGGACTTAATGGATTTTTTTTTCAATGGTGGAAACTTGTTTGTTTTTTTTTTTTTTTCCCCTTTTTTGCATTGGGAAGTGTATCCCCAAGATACACGTCTTGGGTCCTGAATAAGCAGTACAGTCAGTATGGCAGCTCCTTGTTTGATTTTTAATATTTAAGACCCGCTGAAGTGCTTTTACTGATGATTCTTTAAAAATAAATGCAATATTTGGATCATCTCATATTATATTGCAGTCAAGTCATCGTCCTAACTCAAATTAAGTAAAAATAGCTGCTGGTGGAGGTCACAAGAAATTGTTGACACCACATATTTAACTTGCAATTCACATTATTAAATTCTCTAAAATTAAACACTGTATCCTAGCTACATTCCTGACAGTGGCCTGTGGTGCTGCAGTCGTACTGGCTGGCACTGTATTATCCATTAGAATTCTCTTCATAATGGCATGATATGAATGCTCCGATACACTGAAATAATAAGTGGCTAAGGTTATTACCTGCTGACATGAAGCCATACTGCAAGCTGTAATAAGAAATAAATAAGCACATACATTTTAATGTAGTAGAGTGGACACAGCTGCTGAGGAAAATTGATTGCTTACAGTCTAGGCTGGAGGACCAAACAGCCTCCCAAGGCCTTTTGAATTCACTTTATTCTGAGACTAGCATGATAAGGTTGGTGAGCCACTGCCTATTCTTGCCTGTTATTTCTTGTGACTAGGTCTGCCTGGAAAACAAGGACCACCTATCCAGTTATGACTGGATGAAAGGGATTGTGGTTTTGTGGTATGAATAAAACCCAGTTGCATTGTTCTTGGAACTTGGCAATAGGTATGGATGGGCATAAATTCAGGAGAAGGAAAAGAGTATCAAGCAATCAGAGAAAGGCAAAATACAACACCCCCCCCAGTCTCTTACTACTTAGCAATATTTACTGGTAAGATTTTGGGGATACTGAACTCTAAAGACTGTGCAATGGGGAAATAGTAGTGAACAAACCATTAGAAGTGAGCTAAAGCAAAAATCAAAAAAATTAAGTCAGTTCACTTTATCTGTATTGGCTCTGTGGGATGTCAGGCTGTTCACAACACATAGGAAAGAGCTCTTCTTCCTGTCTGAATTGAGGAACCAGCAGTGAACACAGGCTGTCTGCAACGTTTGCTCACCTGTGAATAACAAGCACCCTTTCTGGTCTCTTGTAATTTTTGTTGGCTGCTGTGGTAGGACTTGCTGTAGATGATACAGCACAGTATTGGCAGTGCACACAGATTTCTTGTTAAGGATTTCTTGTTTTAAAGAAGAGTATCTATTACAAAAAGAGACCATTTATCATGTAGATGGAATAGAAATTCTGATTTTCATACATTTGTATTTGGTTCTTGTTTGTCACTTGTAAAAACAGAGTAACAAATTACCATGTTACACAGAAATCTAGCAACATAAGAAGGTATGATGCACGGGAGAGAAAAAACCTCTTTCTGCTCCTGGGCTTGGGGAAATAGTGTTTTCTTGATTTGAAGCTTAGATTTCACCAGTCCTCATCCCATCAGAAGGCTTGGGAAGGTAGTATGCTTGGAAACTAAGTTTTCCTGAATTTGAGCCCAGTATGAAAGATCTAAAGTTGTTACTTTGTTTAAGAAATATGTTTAAAAATGGCAGCTTATACAATAAGATTCAACAGTTGAATTTTAAAACAAAACTATGGATTATTGTATTTCCGTGGATGGCCTTAGGGGTAGATATAGATATTAGTTTTCCTTTGTTGAAGGATAGTGTGTGGGTGAATAGATTTATTCATATGCATATCAGATTGAAATAGGACTTCTCAGAATAAAACTGTCCGTTTCGATATGCTTGGGATATATATTTATAGATGCCTTATTGTTCCTTTACATAAAGAGAGTGCAATACAAACGTCTGAATCAATGAAATGCTTTTTCCTTCAGTAATGTAGTTAGTTTATTAACAAATTGAAAATAATCTTAAAATAAAAATTACATGCCAGAAATAATAGAACTTGACTCACTAACTTTTTTCTAGTCCCTATTATATTAAGCATAATTGTTCATTTTTTTAGCTAACCTATAGATTGAGAAGTCACTGCCTTACAAAAGCTGGATGTATACTGGCATACTCAGATGGTGATTCTTTCTTTTCAAATACTTCTTACAACAGATGAAGAACTGTAATGTGCCACTTTTTTCCCCCCCTCATCCTCAAGTCTCACTTGCAGTAACGTGTACGTTCACAAATACATATATAATTTCACTGGCATATTCTTTCAGTCTTTAAAGGGGTAAATCTTTGCTCTAGAAGCAGGGATCTGTGCTTCTTTTTGATTTTTACTTGTGAGTTATTCCATGCTGTGGAATTGTCTTGTTCTGGATTATTTATGGAAACTAAAATTGTAAGCAAAGGTTTAAAGAACATGACTGTTGCAAAATAAAGTGCTCCAGAATATTTATGTTGAAAAGGATGTGAATAGTGTGCAGTGAATAAATGATCATCTTACGTGGTGAATAATTTGGCTTCAGAGTGGAAGTAACTATTAAATAGTTTTGTATTAATAGTTTGTTCATCACACATGGTTGCCAGAGGGTCCAGCAGAAGAGTGAAAGTAATGTAATTACACTGTGTCATAAGGCACATGCAAAATCAGGTAAATTTAGTGGGCTTTGTTTTGATGCTACTCCAAATGCTTAACTTGCTGACCTTAATGTTTTAAGGAAAGCAGTCTTTTGGTTACTTTTTAAGTCTAGCAAATTTGATCTGGGTGAGAAACAGTTGAGAAGTTGATTTCCTTCCTCTGAAGGGATCTACTGTGGAGAGTTTCTGCAATACTAATGTATCTGAAGGTTGCTTCCTGGTTTGGAAGCAACATTCTCCTGGAATGCGAGACGTTTTAGGAATCGGCTTTGATTTAAGCTCACAAGTGATACCTTACTTGCTTCTCTGTCTTTTGACAGATGAGATGACAGCATATGTTGATACTATACATCCTGGCCCAGTTAGGCTAAAATTAGATCTTTAGTAAAGTCAGCTTGGTAAAGTCCTGACGAAGTTACAGACGAAAATAAAACCCCAGGCAACAAACCACTTTTTTTTCGAGTACAGGAGAAGATGTGTGACCTCTGAAGCATAAAAGTTATATATACTTATGGTTCCTTGCATGTTCATGTGTGGTAAATATCTTCAGAAACATGAGCACCTTCTCTATAATGAGTTTTTTATAATGGGAAATTCCAGTTCAGGAAACTGTAATGCAAGCATCTTTATATCTTCTACCCATCTCCAAATTTTATGAGTATCTCATCATCTCCATTTTCTCCTTTGCCATTTTTTAAAATAGATTATTTTTTTCTTGCCAAATAAAGCAGAAATACTGCCTTTAACTCTCTTGAAATTTGGCATCAACTTGTATCTTCTGAAATACAAATGTTAGGGAAATATGTTGCAATACATCTGTTCAAGACAACCTGTGTAACATTTCCTGTAGGGTCTGCATATCCGTGCAGGGTATCCTCATAGTTCTCTCTATTGCTTTCCCATAACTTTTTTTTTTTTCCCTACTGGATGTCTGCCCTACAGCAGAACAAATACTGGTGCTGGATGACCATCAATCAGATGGTTTACATTCCTATTTTATCGTGGTATCACTGTGACTCACGTGTTACTGACAAATAAAATACAGTGCATTTGACTGAACTATATGTTTTGATGGTTGCAGCAAGAATGTAAAATTACTCTGAATGTAGTTAGAACAAGCTCAACTCTGGCTGCATGGCAAGGTGGAGTTGATTAATAACCATGCTATGTTTTCATCTACTGCCTTTATTGATAATGGTAATATTGTTTGCTATAATAGTATCAGTGAGGGGTGTGTGCAGCCTTTGGCTAGATCTGGTCAAGGGTACGTTAAGACAGGTTAAGATTAGCGAAAATTGAGTGTCTGTTTGGCCTGCATGAAAAGGATTTTTTTCTTGTCCTATCCTTGCTGAATCGTCGCCATGCCATTAGTTTCTTCACGCGCCATTCCAGCTGTCAGTTCGGAGTGATTTTATTGCAGAAGTTTAAGATAGATTCTGTCTTGGTGAATAAATGATCCTCTTGATTTTAGTGGTTTTTGTTGCTTCTTTGTTTATTTTTTTGTGTGGGGAATTAGTTGGCAACTGTGATTTTGTGTATGGAATTAGTTGGCAACTCTTGTGTTTCTCTGTTAGGGAAATGGGGTTCTTTACATTTTAAACTATTTTTCTTTGCTTCTACTTAGCCACTACCACATTGTCCTAAATAATTTATTACATTTTGTTCTTGTCCAGCCTTTGGTGCTTGCCTTTGTTTGTAGGCATCCTTTTTCTCATCTGCAGTCAGTGTAAATGTATCATTCCTACCCTTTGCTTTAAAGTGCTAATGATTTGTCACAGCTTTCTTGCTTCTAAGTAAACCACTCTCCATTTATCAGCAGTTCTGGTCTAGTGGGCAGGTCCCTGAAGATTGGAGGTTGGCCAGTGTGATGCCTCTTTATAAAAAGGGCAGGAAGGAAGACCGTGGAAACTACAGGCCTGTCAGCAGAGGAGTCTGGACAGCCTGGATCAATGGGCACTGACCAATGGTATGAAGTTCAGGAAGGCAAAGTTCCACGTCCTGCACTTGAGTCACAACAGTCCCATTCAATTCTACAGGCTTGGGGAAGGGCGGCTGAAAAAGCTGCTTAATGGAAAAGGCCCTGGGGATGTTGGTGAGCAGCAGCTGAACATTAGACAGCTTGTGCACAGGCAGCCAAGGAGCCCAACAGCATTGTGGCCTGTATCAACCATAGTGTGTCCAGCAGGATTAGGGCAGTGCCCTGTACTTGGCACTTGTGAGGCCGCACCTTGAATCCTGTGTTTAGTTCTGGGCTCCTCATGGCAAGAAAGACATTGAGGTGCTGGAGTTGGGTTCAAAGAAGAGGAACGAAGCTGGTGGAGGTCTGGAGAACATGTCTCATGAGGAGCAGCTGGAGGAGCTGGGGCTGTGCATCCTGGAGGCTCAGCGGTGGGCTTTATCACTCTCTGCAACTTCCTGAAAGGAGGATGTAGTGAGGAAGTGTCTGGTCTCTTCTCCCAGATTGTAGCATGAGAGGAAATTGCCTCAAATTGTGCTAAGGAAGGTTTAGACTGGGTGTTAGAAAAAATTTCTTTACAGAGATGGTGCTCAGGCATTGGAACAGGCTGCCCAGGGAAGTGATGGAATCACTGTCACTGAAAGTGTTCCAAAACCATGTAGATAAGGCCTTTATTGACATGGTTTAGTGGTGGACATGGCAGTGCTGGGGTAAAGGTTGGCCTTGATGATCTTAAAGGTCTTTTCTAACCTGGTTTATTCTATGATTCTAAGTAAAGATTGAGTTGCAGAGAATTTACTTGCCTTTTTTATAAGGATTGAAGCCAACAGACACTAGAAAATAAGAACTGGAAGTATGCATTTTTAATTTTTTTTTTGTCATCTGTGTTTATTTTATTTTTTATTTTTGCTTTGTTTTGTTTTTTTCCTGAAAGATTTTCTGCAAGCAAGATGCATTTTTCTATAGAGTTGAAATGAGTTGTATGTGATATCCTGAGAGACTATCAAATTAACAGTGCAAAGATATGTGCCTGCTCTGGTTTCTTGATCACCTTGAGGAGATGACAAGATGAGTAATATCATCAATTACTACACATGCAAGAACGTTTGATTACTTTGAGGTTTTTAATTTACTTTTCTCCAGCACAGTTGAGGTGCAGACGTAGTGAGTAAGTCGCCAGAGTGAATTAGCCTCTTAGGACAGATACATGAGTTTAGTGATGATGGACAACTTGAAAGCTGCAGTGGGAGAGAGTGGGGAGAACTTCTTCTAATGTCATCTCATCTGCAGAAGCAGTCGTGCTGAAGAATTCCGCTAGCTGAGCTTGACTCTTCTTATCCATAAAGGTGTAAAGATTTTATCTGTCTACTATAAATGTTCTTTTGTTGGCTTTAGTGGAGAGCTACATACTTAGAATACTGAGGGTTGCTCTTTTCTCTGATGCTTTAGGCATTGTGATAGAAAGAAGACCTAAGTGTTCTTTACTGTTTATGCCAGTTTTGTAAGTTTGCCGGTACAGAAGCTTTTGATATGAAAGACAGAGAGAAAACATTTTTGAAAACTGAAATTTCCACTGCAACCTCTTTTTGAGGTTATCTTTAAAACCGTAATTTTCTTACTACCACATTACTAGGTTGTTCTTTTCTTTTTTGAAAAATAAGATAATACTCTATACAAGTAAAATTACGTTTTTATAGGTTCACATTTTGCTGTTTTTGAAAAATCTGTCCACTGGGATAGACACAAACCGTCCCAGATGGTACTTAAGATGGTTTGGTTTTCAGCCTTCTCAATTTCATAATGATTTCATTTTCATATTTAGCCCTAAGGAATGCCGTTAATATTAAACTGTCTGGTTTAATTAATTAAATTGCACAATATAAAAATGGGCAAAGACTGTTCCTCCTTAAGTTCAAGTACATTTAAAATACTGGCATGTAAAAAAGCTAATGTTTCCAAAGTAGGCAAGGAAAAAGATTACACTGCATCAGTAGTTACCAGATGTCTTTCAGTCCCTTTGAATTTCTGAAGGCATTGGCTCTTTGAAATTTTTAGTGTTGCTTTTTGTTTTCCTTAGTAGTTGCCAAAAGATGAAAAAGTATAGGTGTTTGGAAACCTCTGTGTCTTTGTTTGTTTTAATGTGATTGTTTCTTTACTTGGCTCTAGTACTATTTCCGCTTTATAAAGACTTTGCAAGACAATGTAAACATTGAATTAGTTGTTGTCCATAGATAGAAAATTTAATGCTTATTTTCTTTTTCTGAATCATAGAATCATAGAATCATAGAATAGTTAGGGTTGGAAAGGACCTCAAGATCATCTAGTTCCAACCCCCCTGCCATGGGCAGGGACACCTCACACTAAACCATCCCACACAAGGCCTCATCCAACCTGGCCTTGAACACTGCCAGGGATGGAGCACTCACAACCTCCCTGGGCAACCGATTCCAGTGCCTCACCACCCTAACAGGAAAGAATTTCCTCCTTGTATCCAATCTAAACTTCCCCTGTTTAAGTTTTAACCCTTTACCCCTTGTCCTGTCACTACAGTCCCTGATGAAGAGTCCCTCCCCAGCATCCCTATAGGCCCCCTTCAGGTACTGGAAGGCTGCTGTGAGGTCTCCACGCAGCCTTCTCTTCTCCAGGCTGAACAGCCCCAACTTCCTCAGCCTGTCTTCATACGGGCGGTGCTCCAGTCCCCTGATCATCCTCGTGGCCCTCCTCTGGACTTGTTCCAGCAGTTCCATGTCCTTTTTATGTTCAGGACACCATCTATGGAATGTGCCTTCAGAATTGCATCTTCTGAATTTGTACTTTCTGAAAAATACTTGACTTGACATATAATGTGTTTAGCACTCATAACACACGAGAACACCTTTCGAGGGTCAGCTTGAAGGTTTATCTGGTCCTGCATCCTGTGTTAAGTGTGATCTCACGGGTGCTGAGGAAAACCTATCAGAGTAAAACTAATATAGAATGATACTTGCTGTATTTTATCATTCCCGAGTTTGGTTTTGTGGCTTGCAAGAGAGGATATCTGCACTCTCTGGCCCTTAATGGGTGTTTCTTCCAGATTTGTAATACAGTGGACTTTCATAGCATGTTGCACACTGAATAAAGTAAATACAATAAAGCAACAATTGAAGAATGCCAAGTGAGGCACTTCAGGGTAAGAAATGCCAGAAGCAACAAAACTACACAAATCACTGCATGCCTTTGACTAAAAGAATCTGCAAAAACATTCTTTGTAGGTTTTTATATAGTATGATCAAGACTTTTTTTGTCGTCTTGACAAATGAGGAGGATTTTTATTAAGGCACTAAACAGACGTTCTTTCCAGATATTGGAACATTCACATAGCTCTTTTAGGAAATCCATTCCTTTCATGTCATCTGTTTTGAAGAGAAGAACAGAGCTGTGTGTTACTCCATATTCTTAAATCGGTGAGAGACTGGTATTGACAGCAACATTGTCTCTGTCTTCCTGTATGATACAAGCTTTGGGTAGATTAAAGAGAATATTTTCATCCTTCTTTCCAACAGTGCTCTGAGACCTTAGGTTCTTTTGATGAATAATTAGCTGCCTTGGAACTGGGATCATCAATTTTTGCTGTAAAATGCAAAGTCCTCTAAGGTTCTGTGGCTCTCCCGGATTTCATTGCTTGTTCAAGTGGCAGTGTCTGACAGGCACCCACTTCTTGGAAGTATTATCTAGAGTGTGGCTGGATTAAAATACATAGAGCTTTCTTAGACGGTATACTCGATCTATGTAAGCAAGTCATGCCCAACCTTAATTATTATGTGAAGGGTGCAAACATTCATGGGATGTGTGGTCAGCAGTGACTTAATGGCCTCCTATGCTGTTGGTGAAGACAAAAAGTTGTCTTAAACCAAACTTATATATGGGTTTCTTTAGAAGTCTTTTTTTTTTTTTTTTTTTTTTTTTTTAGAAAGATTTTGGAAGCTGGTATTTCTGCATTAAGAACACTTTAGGTCTGCTAATTAGATGGATTAAAATAAAGTTGTTACAGTTTTTATACAGTATCTCTCTGTCACCCACATCCCTAAAGCAGTGTTTTTCGGACAAAATCCAAATGTCTTACCATTTCTATGGTACTCTTACCAAACCATATATAACCAGTAAACTTACGCAGTGTTGGTGTGTGGCAGAGACAAATCGTGTGTGGTATCAATGTGATTTCTGTGTAAAATCTGAAAGTCTGGAATGTAAGTTCTAAAATCCCATGATGGAAACATTTACTAAAATTTTTAAAATTATCGTTAAAATTCAGTCCCTAAACTCATCATGTATAGCACTGGGAGGTGTGGGGGGAAGCATCCAAGAGCATTTTGTTGTGATTTTTCAAATCATCAAATGGAAGCAGAGAGCTGTAATAAAAGCTGTCAGAGTGTTTTAACTGCAGATTTTGTTGCTATTTGCATTGCTTACTATGCTGTGACAGATAGTGTTTATAGTTTTCAAACAGTTCTGCAGTACTGTTTTTGCCAAGTGACAACTATTTATACTTGGAGAAATGTGGGCTCCCTGTATTCCATCTGAAATGACTTACATCGTTTAATGGTATGATTTGCGTTTGGTGTGCCTGAGAGCGTCCTTCTGTGTTCTCTGGCCTTCAGTTGAAAACCTCTCTTCAGCCGAAGAGTCTTGACTCTAAGACTTCCTTAAATAGCACTTGCGTTCCCTTTTCTATGAACAAAGACTGAACTGGTGTTTCATTCTGTCATTCCTGAGCTTTTATTGGAAAGTTATGTGACCAATCCTGGCATAGCTTTGGTCTCTGTGATATCAAACTAAAACTAATAACTCCTACTCTTCTGCTGCCAGTTTATGTATTTGGTGTAGTATCATTTCCTTAATGGTTCTCTTGATGGAGAAGGGCGAATGCAACTGCAGTGAAGACCCAACAAGGGAGTGTGTGATGGACTAACAGAAGCTGAAGATCTGTAAAATGGCAATAGATTGAGTGGAATAACGATAAAAGAAACCATTAACTTTCCGTATAGGAAGACAGAAAGGACAAACCAGATATGCTGAGGATGGATGAAAAGTTTTACCAGCTTGAAAAATAATAAAAATTAAAAAATTGGGGGAAAAAAAAATACAAAGAGAATTTTTTGTTTCAAATAAGTGGAGCACTTAGTCATAGAAGTTTACGTATAGGCTTACAATCTGCTGCTGCTTAGGGACTTCCCTGTATCTCTTTTTGGTTTAGAGCTGCTTTACATAGTAATTTACCGGTCTCTTAATTTGCTCTCTCCCACCCATTGCTCTCATCAGTTGGTTGTGAGTTGGATTCTTTTCAGTTTTGTCATCTTTCTGAAATTCTGTTGTATTGGCTTTTTTTAGTGTAGTGGAGGACTTCATGCAATATTTTCGTATCAATCTGTACTCTCAAGAACTGTTTGTAAATGTAAATGAAGAAACAGTATCTGTGTTATGATAGATAAGGGCTTAGATAATGCATATATGCTAACTGATCATTACTGCTTCTTTAGTAGGACTTAAACCCATTATCTTGTTTGTTTATTGATGCTGTTGGGTCTTTTTTTGACTCAATGAATCTCATTAAGTTGCTAAAAGTAGGCCCTGTCATTTTCTTACAAAAAGAAAGGACAGGACGTTGCTTTAAGAATAAAATAGAAGATTTTTTGTCTTTGCCAACCCTGTATCTTGAGTAATTACCAACCTCGGCTACATCTGATACAGCTGATATGTGCACTGAGGAGTGAATACTAGATTGAGATACTGTTCTTCCAGGATTGGTCTGATTATATCTTTTCTTCTGCACCAAAAAACTGCTCTTGTAAATAAATGAACTCCTTATTTTATGCTTTTCTTTCAGTGATGCCTTTGTGAACTGTTAAAAGAGTAGCCTTTGTTGAATATGCAAGTAGTTGTTTGGGATGAAGGCACTCTACCCTTTCCTAGCTTTTACTTTCTTTGCTTGTAGGATATGCAAAGGAGAATCAATTGTTACTAAGTGTTAACATTTGCCTGTTGCTAAAGGGTGAATTCAAGTAGCCTGATCTTCTAGTATTGTAAGCTTTGGTCAAGTGCCATTTGATTGACACTAATATTTCTCATCTAAGGAAGAAAAGATCCACTAATCTGAATCATGTCTTAGCACCAGCTGTTTAGAGCTCTAGATGTATTTTGAAATAAGCTCAGGTGGCGATATCAAGTCACTTAACTGGTTTACCTCTTTTTGTTTTGTGGAGTGAGGATTTTTGCCTCTTTGGGATGCTTCTAAGGAAGCAAATGTAAATTCTTGGATATTAAAACATTAATAAAAATTGTGTTGTTTGCATGTTTGCTTGAGGTCTCTCTTTTATTCCCCTCACCAGATACAAAGAAGGTGGTGAGGCTTTGTTAGTATTGCTTCCCTCAGAAGAAAAGGGTATGGTGGAACAGTTGGCACAGAAGAAAGTACCTGTCAGTGAAATCAAGTAAGTGACTAATGGTCTGTCTGTTATTCAACTTTCTGTCTACAGGAATATTGTGTGATGAGCCTATGAAAACTGTGATGGAATGAAATGCTTGAGTTGCCTGGAGCTGGACAAGCAAGGGGGATCATTTTATTTTGGTAGTGTTGTAGAAGGAAAAGAACTTCAGAGGTTACCTATTCCATTCCTTTCTCAAAGGCAGGATGAGCTGCACAAATCATTCTTATCAGATGCTTGTCTAACTTGCCAATTAATGTATTCACAATTTCCTGAAGTGATCTCATCTATACGCAGCAGTTCCTACCATTAACGTCTTTTCTTCAAGTGTCTGATAAGCCTTGGAAGTAATTTAAGTGAAATATTTCCTTTGTCCTGTGCCAAGAATATATGGGAAATGTTTTATTCTGTTACTCTTTGCAACTATTTTTTATGTAATTGAACATTATCATGCTACCTCTTTCTCTTCGTTTGCAGATTAAACAATTACAATTTCTTTAATCTGTCCTTGTATGTTTTTTATGCCTGTTACCATTCTTGTTTCTCTTACCTGTTTTTTCTTTAGTTCTATACTATTCCTTTAATTTGTCATGATCTTTCTGAATCAGTTAAAGATCAGGAAATAAAAGATGTGGCTAAATGGTCATTTTACATACTAGAGACAGTATTCTGATGGAAACCTGTAGATGCCAATGCTATCTGTACAAAAGACTGTACTAAACCTAACCTTTTTAGGTTTAGATTTAAGGTTTAGTTTTACTTTTTAACATATTTTTCATGTATAGGGTATGCCATTTCAGAGGCACTTGTGACCTGCACTTACGAATCCTAGTTCTATGTAGCAAACTATATATACAGTAGTTAGTGAAATAAATACACCTTTTCTGGTCAAACATAGTTTGGTTTAGAACATGTGTGAACTTGAAATATGAGACAACTCTTTCTGAAACAGTGAAAATGGAGTCAAAGAACTACCCTACTTAACGCTTTCTTCTGACATTGCTGTTAAAAAAAGGCCACACAACAGAACACAACAGTAATGAAGAAAGCCCCCAACTGAATGTGGACAATATAAGTAAAGAAATAAAGAAATTGAACTAAAATAAGATACTTTATTTTCTTGTAAGTGTTGTATTGCTTTAAAAGGATCTGTTGTATAACCACCACAGCCTAAACAAATTGTCTCTTTTTCCAAATTTCATCTTTTTCCTTCTTAAAATATTTATTAAAATAATTTATTTGAATAAACATCTGATCTCATGCATGTTATAAATATTTCACCTTTCTTTGATAGCTAAGCTCTTAAATTCTTGAGTAATGCGGTTGTTTGAACAGCTTATCAAAGAAAATGGTAAAAAAGGCTCTTTAGCTTGTATTTACCCATGTAAATCCAAATCAGTATTTTTGTACCAGAATAACAATTCAATTTTAATAAGGCAAATATTTCATTTCCCTCCCAGTAAATGCATCTTCTATTTATAATACAAGTTAGATGTGTTTCTCCAGAGACATCCATGGCTGCATCTCTTAACACATTCTTGCTAATGTGATGGAAAACTCTCTGGCTGATCTTCCACCCCCCCCACCCCCCCCACCCCTTTTTTTTTTTTTTTCTTAGAATATCACCCCAAGAATTCATTCTTTTCCCAAGATACTAAGACATATGCCCATAAGAAATACATTTAAGTAACATTCTGAACTGGAGTCATTATAAGCAAGGTCGGGGATTTTGATTGATGATAGATTTGAAAAACCTGCCCCAAGATCCAGTTTTTTAATCTGTAAAGCATCCATTATTAGTATTTGTAACATCATCATGAAGAGGAATTCTTTACATAGGATTGTCAGCCTAGTGTGGATAAGGTGTAAATGGTCTTAGCATCATACTAATAAGAGGCTAACTAAAATCTTTGGAAAAAAAAAATTCCTTGTAATTACTTGTGGATTGCAAACCAGTTTCATCCTCAAAGGTTTTAACCACAGATTGCTTAGATTGATTACTTCTAGCCACTTTCCCAATTACTGCAACCATGGCGTGTTTTATCAGTTGATAAATTAATGAAGAAGTTGCAGCAACCCATGGTTCGTGTTCTGGGTCTTCTGTTCAGGTCTTCTGGTCTGGTTTGTGCATATTCATGTAATATTAGATTCTCAAGAATTTTGAGTCTTACAGTCTAACTCACATGTTAGAAGGTAATGAGCATTGCTCACTGCCAACAGGGTTTAACTCTGCAAGCTTCTGAAATTCATTCTGAAGGTTTTATGTTTCTAAAACATCACTGTCAATTAAAGTGTTTTGCTGTTCTAGTTAGCCTATTATTTTGTGTAAGAATCACAAGAACCAGTCTTCTGTCACTTTGCTTGTTTTGTATTTTCTGAATTGCAAACAGCACTTGTATTTCATTTAGACAGAGCTTTTAAAATAGCTCCATAATTTGGCAGGAGAGAGGAGAACTTCTTCTCTTTTCCAGAATACCTGTTCCAAAGGCTAGCATTTGGGCTTTTTCCTTAATTTTGAATTTTAAATATAAGCTCCCTGTGGAGCCTGTTAGTATCCCATTCCTTTCTAATCAGCACAGGCTGTCAATTTACAGCTTTTAACAATTTATCTCTTTTTCATTGTTCAAATAGAGCAAGGGAAAATTCAATTATGCAGTAATAAATACTCTATTTTAAAGCATTCAAATATAGCAAAAAGCTACTCTGAAATGATAAACTGTTATGTACATACTTGTAAGGAGTCTGTAACTTCAAAGTTTTTGATGCAAGCTGTAAACTGAAATTATTTTTAAGAATACCTTGAGACTACTTAATTGCATTCAGTTCTGAGTAACACGATAAAAGCTGCTTCCTAAGGGGTTATCTTTGAGATCTGTGCTCACAGAGTAAGAAAAGAAATAAACAGCCTAGTTAAAATGACCGGCAATATCATAAAATCCCCTTCTAGTGTTTGCGTAGTTGGTTCTAGCTTACTGGTTCTTAGCTGTTAGGCAAGCTTATAAGTTACGGTAATTCATTTAAGTGTTCAGCTTTTAGGTTTGTCTGTCCGAATAGTCCCATGTATGTAATCATAGAATTGTAGAATGGTTTGGGTGGGAAAGGACCTTAAGGTGATCTGGTTCCACCCCCTCTGCCATGAGGGGACACCTCCCACTACACCAGGTTGCTCAAGGCCCCATTCAAACTGGCCTTAAATACTGCCAGGGATGGAGCATCCAGAACTTCTTTGGTCAACCTGTTGCAGTGTCTCACCACCCTCATAGTGAAGAATTTTGTCCTTATGTCTAACCTTAATCTCCCCTGTTTTAAGTCTGAACCCACTGTCCCTTGTCCTATCACTACAGTCCCTGATTCCCTGATGAAGAGTCCCTTTCCTCTTAGTATTCATCCTCTTAGTATTTGTGCTGTTTTTATACTTGTCTTCAGGCCTACTTTAAACTTCTTGAGTTTGAGATCACTGTAAACATTTTGATTTCATCTAGCCAGCCTTTTTACTCTTCCTTCTGTCTTTTCTCTGCAGTGAGGTTGTATACTTTGTGTTTGTACCTTTTTCCTTTGTTAGGATCATAAATATTTTAATTGTCAACTTCTCAGTCTTGTTTCATAGACTAAAATCTAGAAGAGCCTTCTATTTACTTTTTCCATCTTTGGTGTCTTGTGTGCATTCTATCCTGCTTTGCATTTCAAAGACTTGGTCAGTTTGTTCCCCACCGAATTTTTTATGCCTCTTTCTTTTTTTTTTTTTTTCTTAAGTCTTTACACTTTCAGAGAAATTATGTGCTGGCTTGAAACTGGAACTCAGCTTTTTGATCTTTCACTAAAACTGTAGCCACACAGCTCTTGTGCTCACTACAGTTTTCCACTGTCTGTATCTGACAGAGATAAGAAATTGAAATGGTGAGGGAGAAAGTTTCATGTCTTTAAAAATTTAAGTAATACCCTCCAACCCCTTGTGTAATTACTGCTTTCACATTTAGTAAGAATAATAGATGATCATAATGTCTTATATTGCAAAAATAACTGTAAAGTGTTTCTTACTGTTGTGGTTTAAACCACGACGTTTACCTTGTATTTTAATTGGTTATGGTTTTTTAGAGCGACTTCTTGCTATGTGAAGAGACATGATTTTGGGTTTGTTTTTTTTTTTTCTTGACTTCCTTCAGTAAAGGCTGTGTTTTGTGGTGCAGTGTAGGATAACATGGCACACAGGAGCAAGAACCAGACTGAGAAATCTGTGCATCTCTTTTGACCTCTGCTCGAGGACTAACCTGCTGTGATATTTGGTAGTTTGTATGATGTACTCGAGTGGCACTAGCAGATCAAAACCAGAAGTAGATAAGAAAAGACCTGGGCAAATAAACCTGGATTAGTGTAGGTATCATGGGTGTAAGTATAAAAATCCAGAATCTGGAAGAGGAATTGTATACCTTCTTAGTAGGTTTAATGGCATTTTCTTTAACAGTTACTCTTCTTTATTCACCTGATCAATATCTTGAGGAGCTCTTAAGTTTGTTTAATCTCAGTGTGCTTTATTTTTGCTCATCTGGCTGTAAGAAAGAAGTACATAAATTTCATCATTCTAGGGCAGTGGATCTTATTTAAGCTTGTCAGAAATGCTGTGGATTTTGTTATTAAGACTATTTCAGTATAAGGTAGCACTGTAATTCATTATGTTTTTTCTATTTTTTTTCTCAGCTTTTTTATAAATTCAAGAAGTACTGCTGATTTTGGCTTCACTAAAAACTGTCTCTGGATAAAAAGTCTGAGCTTCCATTTGTCTTTTCTGTATTGTTTGAGGAGTGTATGCTTCATCCTTAAAAGACAGTTCCATTCTAAGCTGTTTCAGAGTGGTAATAACTAATGCATATTAAAGCTGTGCAGAAGACGTGAAAATACTCCTGAGAACTTAATAGGTGCTTATTTTAATAAAAGCTAACTTTTTTCTTTCTTTTTTTTTTTTTAATTAGAATTAATCCTGAAAAACTTACAGACATCCAAAAGAGGATGCAAGCGTTCTTAGCTCAAGATCAGGAGTTAAAAGAGAGAGCTCAAAGGGTAAGTCATCTGCTGCACTATAGCTCTTGAGGTATGCTAGTTAAATTGAACTGCTGTTGACATAACTGACCTGCTCAGGTATGCCCTAGAAAGAGTGCTTGAAACTGCTGGGTTTTTCTGACTTTTTAATGTTTAAACAATGGCATCTGTAGAAACAATAATCATGAATCTATGATTCTGTGTGTTAGCAGTTGGTGTGAGTATGCCTGTCTAGCCCGTTTAAGTTGACGTAGGCTCAGCAAGGGCTCATGACATTAATGTCTGAAGAGCCAGCTGACCTGCAGCTGTCCTGCCCAAATTAAGGCACATACTTGAGGACATTTATTTTAGAGTCTCAGATATGAAAGTAATTTTTAATTTAGTATTCACTGCTTCTCAGCTGTTAGAGGGGGGTTTTAATATTTTGTTTGAGTCTTTCCCAGCTGTTTGAGACCTGAACCTTGGGAGGAGGAACCCCGTACACCAGTACAGGCTTTGACCAAATGGTTGCAAAAAAGCTTTGCAGAAGGGGACCTGGGGCATCAGATTGTTCTAGTGGACAACAGGGTAAATCTGAGCCAGCAATGTGCCTTTGCAGCGAAGAAGGCCAACCACATTCTGGGTGACATGAGGCACAGCGTTGCTGGCAGATCAAGGAAGGGGATACTTTTTGATGCTTAGGTATCCCAGGTGTTTGTAGTGAACAAAGAATTACTTCTAGCATGTGGAATGCTTCATCCAAAAGTTGCACAGGCCAGATGTACTGGGGGCATATTATAGTCAATTGTAACAGCCACAGGAAGTTGCAGTTATGCAAATTTGTATCAGAAGTGACAGAGCAGCTGGCTGGAGGAGGATGCGAGTAGTAGTAAGTCAGCATCATCTTACTTGGAATGAAAATACTAACCAACCTCTGTGTTTCTGGCATTGGCTTTTTAAGATCTCTTAAAAGGCAGAGAGAGATACTGTGCAAATGTGCCGCAGTAGTCTTAATGTATCAGTGAATAAAAGAATAAAAATGATCCAAGTGAAATTCTGACCTTGGATCCTTATCTGGGATGCTGGGTTTCTCAAAGGTGCCGATGTTGTGCTCTTCAGCCTGTCTCTTGCAAGCTGCCAAATTCTTGACATTTGTAGGAAATAAATACCTGAATGGATCAGACAGCAGTGAAACAGCACAGCTACGCACAGAAGTTCCAGTAGGATGTAGTTTACTGTGTTGAGGGCGTGTGTCCTCTTAGCTTGTTGATTCACTTCAAGAGTATTTTACTTTGGTTTTTTTTTTTTTTTTTTTTAAAGGAAGAAAGTAAGTACTTGATTGCTGATTGCTTCAACAAACTTCGTGGTTCATTTGATAGGACGTGGTTCCTCTGCTGTTGCTTGTAGAGAGGATGAATCAGACTGGGGCTTCTTTGAAAACTTTGCAGTTTCTCTTATGGACTGATGCTGCCCTTTGGCATTTCTTGTAATTTTAATATTTAATCAATTCATCCAGTTCTGAAAACCGGTTTAAAAAAGAATGTGTTTTTCTTGCTAGTTTGAATGTTACCGTGTAGGGGTGCTAGGATGCTGAGGTGATGTCTGTCTGTTAGATCTTCATTACACCCAGAGGGATGTGCCTGAGATTCCAGTCATACCCTGTTACTTTGAGTTCTGTCAAAACAGCACATGAATTGAATTGGATGGATTTTAATATTTCAAACTATTATCCAAGAAATATATAAATAAATTTAAATATAGAAAACTAGAAGAGCATAATACTTGTTGCCTTATGTATTTCTAGTACAATAATCTCAGGTGGTTCTGGGGGCCTTTAGCTACTATGGTAATGGAGCTGTTACATGTTTCTGTTCCCTGACCTTAACATCTTCCATAATGGTGTAAGTTAACTTACACAACATTTTTGTAAAGTTCAGTTATTAAAAAAAAAACAACTCTGAAAGTGATTTCAAACCAGCAAAAACCAGAGAGGACAACAGCAACTGATGGAAGAGTAGGCAAAAAGTTCAGGTTGGCTAAACTTGTTCTCCCTCTGCTGTCTAGGTATGTGTGCAGAGTGTGACAAAGTCTTAGGAGAATTGAATAAAATGCAAGAGGGATGACAGCATTTTAGAAGGAGCTCGAAGTGAATGTACAGAAATCAAATAAAAATCAAAGAAGTCATTTGCTCTTTCTGTGTTTCATTTCTTGTAAATTAGGAAATTTTTGTGCTGTATCTAACTTTTCTAGTTTAGGTGTTGAGTATTCCTACTTTGGTGAAGTGTTCAGTGTCTAAAATAATAGAGAATGAGATCAGCTGAAGACTTTAATCATCATTGTACTACTATTGCATGATCTTTGAAGCCTCTTACCTTAATTAAGATGTCTGTTTCTTTGAACATAGAGCAACACCATCCTGCATACACTCCATGACAAACCTGGTTCAGTGGGCTGAACTCTGGTTGACAGCTGATAGATGCGAGTTAGAACATCTGGCATTTGTTTGGTGGTTCATGCTTAGTTGTTGAGCTTGATATCCGTGCAAAAGGTGTGTTCTTTCTGCCCCTTGTCTATCATTAATAAATTTCTGGACCATGTGTACCAAAGATAGACTAGTAGAGTATGTGGATGGCTTTGTAGGTTATCGAACAGGCAGAATGAGTTTTCTACCCTGCGGCATGTAGTGACTCATGTAAATCTTTGAATCTGCAGCTCTCAGATTCACAGAAAAGATACTTCTGGTTCAACCTGCTTTTCTCCACCTGTCACTACAGAGAAAAAAAGAGGCTCTGTCATTTATTTTTGTCACTGCTAGCTAGACAGCAGTAGATTAATGAGATCTGTCGAATTTGAAGCCTTTCTGGTTGTCTTCCTAAAATGATTAATAATTTAATTTGAGTAAACAAGTGTGTTACTCCACACCTCATTTCGGTAGCAGTTGAATGGATTATGCTAGCACCTTCCACTGCTAAAATTAATTGAAAGACATAATCTAGACAGGAAACTTTACCCAAAAATTTAGCATTTGGAAAAATAAGCAAATGAAAATTTACTTCTATAATGAAGTGTTGGGCAGCTTGAAAAGTGTATCTTGTAGCTCTACATATATTACAATTAATAGTTTTTATTTCAGTTTGCCAGCGGGAGAAGTATGACTTTATGACATTAATTTCTATCTCATTTTTCTTTTTGCCTTTGGAAATGTTTATTCTCTTAAGCATTTAAAGAATCTGCATACGAGATCAATGTTCTCTAACTCTTGGGTCTTTTCTTCCTCTGTCTCAGGTTAACAAGAATTTTATTTTTTTTTATAATTCCACATGAATTCTTAATACAGTAATTTTCTCCAATATGTGTCTGTAGGTAGCAAAACAGGGGTGTGATTATAGTATTCTTGAATATAACCCTACGAGCTTAATTTGCTATTGTTACTAGTGTTGCTGGTTTAAGCATTGTGGTAGGAGTTTTGGCGTGTGTTAGAAACTAGGTTTCGAATAACAGAAATCCAAGGATCTCTTCTGATACTTGAAATATTCCAATATTTATGCTGCTAATCATAGGCAGAAATAAACTATATAAAAGAAACATGAGAGGAGTAAGAATCTCTCCTTTTGGGAAGAATGAAGGGAAAATACAACACAATTTTAAGTTACGCAGTTATGTGGAGCTTCCAGTTTACTTGGTTAAAGTCTGGGATTAATTGAAACTTCAACCTTGAATTGGTGTTAGTAGACATTGTATAGTGAATTTGTGTTCAGCTGAGTTGCATTCATTGTGCGTATGTAATAAACTGATGACAAATGCAAGGTAATAATGAATTTCCATAGGCCACAGTGAAACTTGAATTGCTTTCTGTTAGAGGCCACGATTAAGTCAGGATGCCTCAAATTGATAGCAATGCAGTCTGTTCTTGCTTCACATGATTCAGATATCAGTGTAGCATAGTACCATTCAGAAAAGCTGGGAGAAAAAGAAAGGCTAGTGATGTTGCACTCTGACCAATTTGCTTTATGTTATTTCTAGGGAAAACATTAAAGACTTGGGAAATTCAGCCAATTAATGTGCATTAGTGAAATATTTGGATACTTGAAGTTCCATCATTTCTGTAGTACTGATAAATTTTAGTTGATGGGTATTGTGTAAACGAACTTTAGTAAAAATCAATATTAGACCTCTTCATAGTGAAATTCTATTATGTATTCAGAGTAACAGCATAATGTTAGTTTAATGTGTTGGAAATTGAATGGTTTCCTTTTTTTGTTGAATACTTTTATTTTCCTTTCAGTGTTTCGTATCCTACTTACGTTCAGTTTACTTAATGAAGAATAAAGAAGTATTTGATGTTTTCAAATTGCCTCTAGCAGAATATGCCCTGTAAGTATGATCAGTGTGGAAAGCAAATACTGCATAGTGAGTTTTGCAGTGTGTAATAGCTTTAAATAGCTGTTTTGACTATGTTAACATAGAACTGGACAATCTTGTATTTGCAGTTTCATATCTGTGCTGTGCTTTTGCATATTTTCAAGGATATTCTAAATAGAAATTGCATGTAAAAACAATGTATGTCTGTAGAGAGAAATAACTCTTCTACATTTGCTATACACAATAGAAGACAAAACTTGTGAAGTAAAAGTAAAGAATGGGAGGTTTGGATTTTCTTGGCGTGTTTTGTGGGGTTTTTTTTTTGTTTGGTTGGTTTTTTTTTTTTTTTTTTTTTTTGTCATGCGTTTTTGTTTTTTCTTTCCCCCCCCAGATTCACCCTTCAGCCTCATGGCTAAATGCCCACCTGTAAAGTGTAGTATTTAAAAAGAAATGGTCATACCTAAAGGTGATATATTGCAGTCTCATTTTGAGTGTGATTTAGACATTGCTTCTTGAACATAAATTACTTTCAGAAGATTCAGTGTACTTTGTAAAGATGAAACATCTGCACTGGACTGAATAGCATCTTTTTTACTATGTCTATTTTTGTACATATGTGTGAATCATTCCACATTTTGTATGGGAGGGAAATTAATTTTGGCAGGTTGACTTTACAGATGACAGCCACCTGAGATTGTTTTAACATGTGAAGTTTTCAAATAATCTTGTGGGACTTAGGGTAGTCAGAAGGGAGCAAGAAGATGCTCAAAGATGCATGGTAAATTAATTTTATGTCTGGAATTTCATACAGAGAAGACTTAAGTCTTCAAACTTGTCAACATGTGGCATAATGAACTAAAATGTGACAAATTACTAGACTGTAAAACACCTGGTCTTCCCGTGCTGTGCTGCAATTAACATGATTGTGTTTTTTAAGGTACATAAGCCTATTATAAAAGAAGCTTTCTTACTTTATGGACTTAGAAGTTTTTTGAAAAGGGGAACTAATAGAAACTTGAAAAATTTCCCTAGATACACTGGCTGCCCATTCACCTGTGTGATTTGTCAGCATCTTTAAAACCTAAAAGCATCTTAATAGGCCTACTTGCATCCTATTCTGGATGTAAGGAGTAGTGGCAGAAGATTAGGTCTGAGAGGGATGACCACACAAATTTAGCCAGTGTGTTAAGAAACCAACTGACAGCTGGTAGTAATGCTGAATTTTCAGAATCCCAGTGCTTCTTTCTGAATTTCAGCATGGTGTGGCCATCTAGTATCTGATACTGATGTGGACAGAGTAGTCTACAGTTCTGTTCATCTCAGGCCTCTGTGCCAGGATTTGGTCTTTCATCAAAGTCAGTTCTAACTCCAGCTTTGCAAAGTTACTAGTAAGTCATTCCTGCATTAAAGTGAAGGAGACCAGACAGTTGTTTGGAGAGAGTAGGAGAGGTTTAGTCAAGGGTATGAAATATATGGAAGTGTAATCAAAAAGTCAGAACACAATAAATCTGGGAGATAATTTGGAGATTCTGCTCTAAATGAACAGTTTGTTGGCTCTCTTCTTATGCACTCTTCAGACTGCTAGTCTGCCTAAATACACTCTGCAGTCCCCTTTTCAATTCAGTGTGCATCCACTTATATAGTGGATCAGTCAGCTTAATTTATCTGAAAAGTCTTCAAAGTCTGGTGTGTTTGAATTCTGCATTCAGAAGCGACCTTGCTTTACGTTCTGTGCACAAACTCGTGGCAAAGCCTGGATTCAGAATCTTTTCTTCTCTTTTGTGTGTATTCTCTAAAAAATATTGCAGCCTTTGTGGAGATTTTCTGCTAGCTTGATAGATGTTACTCCACTAAAAATCCTGCAGAGAAAATAGGCTGCTTAATGCCCCTGTCAGGTTTGTATTTCAGTCTGTCAGGCTGTTGTCCATTTTCTTCATTGCTCTTGCCCGGCATGTCTGTGCACAAAGATTCTTTTAATCTGTGTTGAGTCTGTAGAAAAGCAGTAGTCTTTTTGATTTTTATATATTATATAGAATTATTATGTGTTTAGGAAAAATATATGTGTGTGTGCATGCACGTCTATACATTTATACACATACGTATTCTTGAGACTGATCACCTCTAATCTATGGTACATTATTATTCTCTCCAGTATCTTCACATTACAAATCGCTATCAAGAGTAATTTGCTGGTGGAAGGCTTGCAGATCTTGTGTTAATGTAGGCAGCCTTTAAGTTTGGTGAAGGAGAACCTTGATGCTTGCATAAAAGAGAAATTTGTCTTTTCATTGCAAAGGACAGCTTTGAAAACTAAGAAAATGTAAACAAACAACAGGGTGGAAAGGAATAATTAATTAGTCTGGCCTGTTGATTAGGAGACAAGGTAAAAAGGATACAGGGATCCCAGGCACTTTACTTTGTTAAATGCTAAGATACATACATACCAGTCTCCAGGGCAAATCTTAACAAGTGAGTGTGCTGGATGGGCAGGTTAGTCACAGCTCTGTAGGGCTGCAGGCAAAGTAATTTCCTCTGTGTATTTCCTCATGTCTTCCAGGAGGAATGCAGCATATTTTTATCTGTTTATCCCTGTATTAGTACATAGAGAATAAATAAAGTAGGTTGAAGCCAAGTTATTTGTCAAATGTCTGATAGACACAACTTAGTACCCAGCTAATTTTGCAAGTATTGCTTACAGATCAGTGTTACAAAGCAGTGGGTGCTGTCAGGACTGAAGTGGGTGATGCCAGGATACATGATCCATCTGTCAGCATCAGTCTGTCCTCTCACTGAGGAGGGAAAGCACCCGTTTTACTCTCATCCCAGTGCCCCTGGCTGTGGATGTAGGCCTGACCCTGACTGGATGGCCAGGGCAAAGGGTTTTGTTTGTTACCTTGCTCCAGCTGCCATGAGCAAGCACAGGGCCTCCTGTCACAGGCTGCCCCCAGACAACACCCATCACAGGCTTTGCACATCTCATCATCTGTTCGCTGGTTCTCGGCCCTCCTTCTCGCTGCCCTTGTCCTTCCTCTTCTACAAGCCAAGTCTCCTTACCGCTAAAGAGCCTGCCCCTAGTTATTTTTTCCCAGTTGTTTCCAGTCTTCGTGCACCTGTAGCCACAGTTACTATTTCTCATGCTGTTGCCTAGTTAATCTTAGCCTCATATGGTATTATTCGTATGAACCTCAATATTCCCTTCAATGATCTGTAGTTGGGGCATTTCTCATGCAACTCACCCTCAACCATCTGGAGATCCATCCATCCCTTTCTGAGCTTTCTGTAACTACTTCTGTAAGCTTCTGAGCATTCTTCATCCTGCCATACAGATCTCTGCACAAGCTGCAGTCTCCTCTCTCAAAGTCTAGGGTCATTATTCTCTCAGTCATCATCCTTGTTTCTTCTAGGATCTTGAACTGCCTTCTCTCATTTTACAGCCAAGCCAGCTATTGACCTTCACTCACCTTACAAGTAAATGTACTTGCATATGCATGAGTAGCAGTTCCAGTAGAATGACTCTCAGGGTTGGCTAATCCAACTTACTTGGAGAAATGCTCTTTAACGCATCTAGAAATGCTCTAGAAATCTGTTGCTTGTGCTTTGCTGGTTGCCCTTTGAGCAGGTGTCAAGAGTGGCTTAGGTACCAAAAGCACCAGGGCCTGCAATTGCAATGTGGAGGCTTCTTTTAGTTTTGTAAAGAAGACTCCATCTTGGTCTTCTAAGAGATTAGATTCCAACCATGACATCCTCTTTGTTGGCCTTCTTTTTGATCCTGACCCATAAAATCTTGATTAGCTTGGCGCTTATTATTAGTAGAGTAATTTGAGCTCCCTGAGGTGGAGGGATAAACTGGCTCGTAAAGTAAACAACAGAGCAAAAGCAGTTTCTCTGTTTGTTTTGGTTATTAATTAGACCATCTGGAAAGCCTATTAATTCATATTTGTGTCACTTCACTTGATTTGATTTCCCCTGTTTTCAAATGGTTGCTCATCCTGCCTTCTGAAGACTTTTCAAATGTTAAATGGAGATGTAGCATATATTGCAAGGCAAATAATACACGCTTTTTCTGAAATGGCTTGTGGGAGGTTTTAACCTTTTTCAGGCTATTTTCAGTTTTTGTCTGAAGCTGTTCTGCAGTGCAGGAAATCACTGTGCTGTGTTTTCATGGGTTCAGATAATTTCAAAGAGGTTCACTAATAGAATATATCTTACATTTAGTAAATGTAGTAACTTAGTATTAGAATGAGGCACTAACTTGTGTATAATTATTGTGCAGCAGTTCTGCAGAAGTGACCTCATCTTCCTTACAACTGGCTCATATCTCAAAAAGTGCTGGAAATCTTCTAGGTGCAAGTTCGGAGCTTTTGTGACATTTAAAAATTGAAAGATTGTACTGGTCTTAAATTTCCTGCTTAATTTGTTTGTGCAAGGGCAGAATTTGCTGACAGTGTTGAAAATTCTGTCCTTTTAAAGAGCTGAGACATTCCCAGCTTTTCACCCCATCCAGATAGAGGCATAGTGAAGTTACTGGGTTAGTGTAAGCATACGCAAGGTCTGTGTCTAAGCATGACTAACAGACTTCAGAAAAGGCTGTATTTTAAGTCTGATATATCATTCATTTCAATTAACTTAAAGAAATGTTTACTAATATTTGAATTTTCTTATTCAATAGCAAACAAACCTGGCATTCTTAAAGCTATACAATGTTCTTTCTTTGGAGTTTCACTCTTTTGATTTATTTCCTGAAAATCTTTGTGTACTTGCTTTGAATTGAAGGAGGTACCTGAACACTTCATGTGTTTTGTTCAGTTACAGCTATGCATTCACTGCTCAGTGTTAGGGAAGAACGATGTCTGGCCACCTCAGTTTCTGTTGATGAATTGAACTGTCAACTGTACTTTCATTTACAGTAGCGAAATAATCCATTGGTTTCAATATTGCTTTTAGTAGCTGATTTAAGATGTCTGTCTAAAAGGCCTTGCTCCCAAGAAGTCATTGCACGTCACAGCAAAATATGAAACGGGATTGTTTTTTGGTTTGTCAGCTGAATTGGTGTTGCCTTTTAAAGGCTACCATAGTCTGAGGACTACATTGTGGCTTTAGCATGGTTTAGTGTGTTAGAATTTATGAAATCTCAGTAAATAACTTACCTGCTTTTTTGTGTGTCTTTATTAGAAACTTGTATATTTCTGATTCCAGAAGAGTGTGTGAAATGCTATCACTAAAATCAAAGAATATCTGTAACTTCAGCTGGAGTAGAATTGTGGTCTGACTGCCATCTAATGAATTAATGAAACCGATATTGCACTTCCTAGTTAACAGAAAGAAAATCTAGTTCATATATTCAGGATTTTTAGTATGACTCTAGATTTGGCAAATTATTAAGAAATAAATTCTAAAGAAACTCTTAGCAGTAATAGAGTATGTTTGTCCCAAGTTGTTCTTCATTTGGAATATACTATGGAAAAGAAGCAGTAATGAAACAAAATGCTGACTTTTCTTGGAGAAGTTATGTAATTAAAAGTGTTTGGGCATTCTCTGTAGACAACTTTAAGCTTCTCTACTATTAATTTCTTACCAAATTTCACCTTAAAACCTTCTCTCTCCCCCAGGTTTGAGGGCTGTATTCCTTTGGTTCAGATGTCACTTGAATTCTTATTGCACTAGTCTTTTTTGGTAGGGTTGCTAGGCAGTGTAGACAGTTGGCCAACACTAACTGATAATTAATTTTACTCAATTATTAAAGTAAGACATCAGTGCAGAACAGCAGTCTGGCAGGTGGGATTTCATACTTGAATGAGAAAAGCTGTGGTGAAGTCTCCTCCACATCATGGGCTGCTCTTTTTGACTTTTTCAGCTTCTCCTGTGGAGAGAATAGTTTGTTCACCTTGTCAGGCGTTTCTCTGCAGCCGTGATCCTGAGCTTTGATACTAGATGTGGAGACATAGAAGAGAAGCTGTGATGGAAATCAGAGTTTGCGACCATGTGTACATCGTGTCTGTCTGCATAAGAGAAGTGAACACAGATTGAGTAGTTGCCATACAGTACTACCTCTTGCAGTACTTTGTCAGTGGTTGACAGCAACACTTTATGTAGAATAATGTGAAACCTGAAAAAGCAAAAAAGTGGTTTTCTTGCAAAAGGTTTTTTTTTTAGCTACTTCGACTGCCTTGCTGAGGAGATTGCACATTCATTGACATCGTAGCAATCTCTTTATCTGTGTTTCATTGTGCCTGGTGTTAAGGTCCAGTTCCAGGTTTGAATCTCCTCCAGCTGCTGCAGTGAAGCATTACATCTGCTTTGTTTGGTTATTTTTGTTTCACTTAGTCAATAGGCCAAACTTCAACATGCAGTTTCATTGCAGAGGTAATTAGGTTTAGCTGTCAAACACTGGAACAAGTTTAAGATTGCTGGTTGCTCCAATTTTAGTTCTCAAATGTGTTGTGTTATCCTTGCAGCAGTGCACTGTCAATAAATGTGCAAAATACACTGGATGAAAACCTTCTTTGATTTTCTTTTTTCTTTCATAAAACTCCATTTGCTTTATTACTACTATTAATTCCTTGTAGAATGGCAGTACTGGTTTATCGAAAATACTTAAACAAAATGAATTTTACATTAAAATTAAGACAGACTTTGTTGAAAAAGGTGTTCCTTGCCTGAACAGTGTAGGCTGCTTTTTTGGGGGTATGTCCACTTCTCAGTGCATTAGCTTGTGGCCACTACCAAAACTGCCCTGTTTAACCACAGGTGTGGTTGCGTTTGCTTTCTTTTATGTTTGTTTGTTGTTTAAACAGGGTGCCTCTCCTGTCGACTACTCTGTCACTTGGGCTACCATTAACAGTTCAAGGCTCTCTGGGGCCTACAGTCCACTCTTGCAGCTCTGCAGTACCGTTTGGATGCTTCATGGACTGCTCATAATGACATTTCCACCAGAAAGTATTGATTTGATTTTTCTCCTGTGACGCAACTCAAGTTTCTTTATTCAGACCTGTGTGGTGAGGAGAAGACATAATGCTGTCTACTTGGAACGAGCAGCATTGAGAGGAGAGGCGGTGTAGAACTGAACAATCTGAATCAAGAGACTGGTCTTTTGTATTTCTGTGTATATATGTAGCCATTTTAGTTGGTTAAATACTCCTTTGTTAAGTATACATACAAGATCTGACTATTACAAACTCAATATCACTTCTGTATTATGTGTTTTGAAATGTAGCTGTGGTCTCTGTGTGTTCCTTGCACAGTGCCAGTGTGCCCCTACATTTTTTATTCACCTAATGAGAAGATTCATAGACTCTGAAAGAGGCTTAAATACTGCTTTTTTTGAGCTTGGATTTGATAGGATCAGGTTTGATATGCCATGAAAGTAAAGTCTTACTGTAAAGGGATGCAGGCAGGAGAGATTTCCTTTGAGGGAGAAATGTCTTTTCCATAGCTTTTTCTGCAGTCATTCATTTATCCATACTGTGTTTGCTCTTCTAATCTTTCAGTCACCATAAAATGGTGGGGGTAATGTTCTGGCTGCATTTCTAGCAGTGAAGGACATTGAGAAAGGTCAGTGATGTCTCAGTCCTTGACATGACATCCATATATCCTCAATACCGAATTACATCGGTGTTTCTTCCACTGTATTTTACTGTGAATCATAGATAATCTGTTTTTCTCTACAGCTTTTCAGGTTCTTTGTTTGCTTTCTTTCCTGGGAGGATTTGTAACTGTTCTTAAGAGTTCTCAGTTATTTCGTCTCCCTTCCTCCCTTAATGTTAGCTTGCAATTTTCAAGCTAGATTGTCTTGTTGTAGGCCAGGTGCTGTTTTGTAAGAAGGTTGGTCAAAATGTATTGATATGAGTTACCATAATTAAAATTGAATCAGTTGAGTCATTGATGAGGGCCTCTAATGTAGTCAGATTTTGTGTGTCTGCCTTTCAGATTAATTAATTTGTTTTATTTCATACCTTAGATCACTTGGTCTTGCAATGGCTCCTCGTGTGAGATTTCTTCAGAAAGTTCAGAAACAGCTATCTGCAAAGGAGGCAGCTGGTGGGACAGATCACTTGAAGGGGGCCGAGCAAAATAAAAGTTCCCCCTCCTCAGTGAATGAGGAGGAAGTGGAGAAATGTGGAACTAATTTCAGTGGCAAGGTGTCTGTTAACAAAACAAAGAAAAAGGAGAGAAGGAAAGAAGCTGAAGAGTGTTCTGCTTCCAGTGAAGGTGCTGAGGAAAGTGGTGAGTCTGAGGATGAATCAAAAGAGGTATCGGAGGATGAGAAGGAAGAAAAAGAAGTTCCTGTACCAAGTAGGATACAGAACCCAGACTCCGTGCAGTTCTTTGAAGGTGATGATGATGACGACGATGATGATACTAAAGGACTTGATTTACTGACAGTGAAACAGCGAGATGTTTTTGGTGTGGAAGCTAAAGATAATCCAGCACCGGTAAGTGCACTTTACAGTAAGGCTCATGCATCTTGCTCCCAAAAGATAAGTGGTGTGACTTACGCTTTTAACATTTTATGTTATTAGCATAAAATACTTCTATTAGCATAATTAATATTCTTGTAGTTGCATTAATTGATGAATAACATGATTTGAATACCTGTGAAATTTTGACAGTTTTAATTTTCATTACTTGCTAATTTGCTTCTACCTCTCTAAATAGCTGCCACTTCCAGTCATCATTTTGATGCTGTACTGCAGCTCATGGCACCAGGAACCAAATTGCAATACATGATGAGGCACTTGCTGATACAAACAGTAACAAACAATATTTACAATAATGTAACCTTCAAACCATGACTTTTACTTTCAACAGGACCTTTGCTATTAGGAATTGAGCCAGTATCAGAGAGTGAGAGTGCATGCGCTTTCCGTAAAGCATGGTTGTAAAGCCTTGTTAGAAGTATTCATGTAGATCTTTCATTTCCCTGGGGAGAGGCTTTAAAATTCAGGATTTCTCTGTGCTTGGGTGTTTTGACAACTGTTGCTTTCATTTAGTATTTAAATACACTGTTATAGTAAAAGTGCTTTTAAAATTTTATTATTTCTATAAAGCAGCTTTGGTACATGCGTATTGTGAATTTTTTTGTATCCTTTGCTATTTTGCAACTGTATCTCTGTAGTAAAGAGATCTAAGTGAAATAACCATCTGGTTTAGCAAGATGTTTTTTTGAACTTAATGCATGTCAGGGGAGCCTCCTGTTAAGCAAAGTGTTTATTTTTCCAACTGATATTTTAAATCTTTCTTTTTCTGTGCTGTTATTGAACAGCATAGGGCACTTGTCGTGAACTGATGCTAATCAGCCTACTAGCTGCATTTATAAGCAGTGTCTTTGCTTGTATAAACTAGTTTTATCAGTTAGCTTTGTCAAGGATGAGCAGTTGCACAGTAACCTAACGACTGCCTGCACTCTTTCCTCTAGTATGAGGAGCCTGCTGCAGGTTGCCATCTTGTCCAAGAGCTATAGGAAGAAGATGCTCCTGGAATTATCTTTCTGTTCCTGTTATTCTAAGCCTGAGCTGTCCTCCCCTGGCACAATGACTGCTATGCAGTAGCTTATACTTATTAATAAGTTTTGTATTAATCTATTTATTAATACATTTCAGTTTCATATAGAGCAGTATCCTGGGTTCAGCAGTAGCAGTCATTTTTTCTCCTTCTTAGTAGCTGGTGCAGTGCTGTGTTTTTGACTTTCGGCCTGGGAACAGTGCTGATAACACCGATGTTTTTAGTTACTGCTCAGATGTTTAGTCTGACCAAGGACTTTGTGAGTCTCGTGCTCTGCCAGGAAGGAGGGGAAGCTGGGGGGAAGCAGAGACAGGACACCTGACCCAAACTAGCCAAAGAGGTATTCCATACCACAGCACGTCATGCCCAGCATGTAGAACTGGGGGCAGTTTCCTGGAACAGCGAGATCACTGCTCGGGTTGGACTGGGTATCCGCCAGTGGGTGGTGAGCAGTTGTAGTCTCTTCCCTTGTTATTTCCTTTATTGTTATTATTACTGGTGGTAGCAGTAGTGGTTTGTATTATACCTTAGTTACTGGACTGTTCGTATCTCAGCCCGTGGCAGTTACATTCTTTCGATTCTCCTCCCCATGCCTTTTGGAGCAGGGGGAGGAAGGGGAGGAGTGAGCGAGCGGCTGCGTGTTTTTCTGGGCTGCCGGCAGGTCTTAAACCGCGACAAGAAGAAATTGCTGTTTTAAAAGATTTCGGCCTTAAAGAATCATATTCTCGCAGCTTTCGTAGTGCTTCCACAATTTTCCATTCTGAAATACGCTGACAATTTAATGTTGCTTTTGTATGTTGGAAAGTGAATTGGGAAGTTTTGGTAAAAGGAGAAACTTTGATGTAAAAGAGCATCAAAGAACAAATGAAATTTTATGAAGAGTAGCAGTGATTTAGAAAGCAATTTGGAACCTCACTGGGTAACTTTCTAACAGCTTTTCAGCATTAAACATTTATAGACTAGTTTACGCTCTGGCAAATCAGACATTATTTTCTGTGATTTAGTGTTGATAAACTGCAGTGCGGGTTAGTGGTTTGTGCTTGGTGTGCAAGTGTGGGTGACCTTGTACCATCCAAAACCTCTTGTACATGGGAGGCACAATAATGAAATACTTAGTTATTCTTCTAAGCAACTGTGAACAAAAAGGCAAAAGTTTCAAGATCGGTATCATTAAGAATATAATTTAACTGATCTCCTACAGAAATGCCTATGGTAGTGCAGTATGTAATTTTTAGACAGTAGAAATGCAGAGCATACTATGCATAACTGTGGGAACTACCCTTGGAGTCTTGATTGATGTGTATGGTGGGTGTAGTGTTTCTTACCTTATGTTGCTGTGAAACTTGTTGGTAAATCATAGAATGCTTTAAATGAAATGATTCTATTTTAGTAGGAGTAAGAGAATAAAGGTTTCTGTCACTAACCATATATTGTCTTTTAATGTTTTGGTATACAAATACACATAATAGAAATTACATTGAAAGATGTAGGCATTGTGTGTCTTTTATTTCATGTGTATACTTCGGCACCACATTTTTGGGATCTTAAAACCAAATTGATAACTTGCAACACCTTCTGTATTTTTTTCCCATTTATTTTCTGGATAAAAGTTTTGAAGTGATTATTGCTGCATTAAGGTAGGTTAGTTAATATCCAGAGAACTAGAGAGAACTGATTCCTTGGGGTGTGAGAAGTGCTGAGCAGCGTGGGTGCAGTTTACCTGTTGCTGTGTCCTTCTAGGGAGGACTTGGGAACCAGTTTGACTGCAGTGTAAAGGATCATTGCTGCATGATGCAAGGATGAGGCAGCGCATTAATTGATAGTATCAAATGCTGTAGATTGTCTAGGAGTGTGAACATAGAATGTATACTCTGCTAGCTCAATTAGGAGGTTTTTTTTTCTTTTTGTTAAATCTCTTCTATGTGCTAAATAAGATGGGAGTCCTGTGGAAACATTAGTATGTAATCATCTAATTGAGAGATTATAAGTATGACCACAAAGGTTAAATTCAGTTTGCATTTATGCTGTTAATGGGTGTGATTGATTTTACAGTTTCACTATTTTTACATTATGCTTCTTATTGACAGCAAAACAGCCCTGCTGCAGTTGTTGAGCTTCAGGATGTTTTTGTGAATGGAAACGCTATGCTCAGTTGCATTTTTTGAATAGCTGTTGTTAAGGCACCGTTGCATCCTCACCCTTGTGTCTTCCCTAGCCCCTCCAGTGGAAGAAGGAGCAAGGGGAGCTGTTAAGCTGGCACCAAGTATCCTGTGTGGTGGTGTAGTGCCCTGGCCTTTGATTGTGTGTGGGGTGGGCTCGTCCGTCTTTGTAACAAGGGAAGGAAATGAGGCAGAAGGAGCAGGCTTTATTTATGCTGAAGGTGGAGCAGAAGGGGACTTGTGTGACTTTCTTAGCATAATTTGTTTTTGTTGAAAGTCCATGGTACCCAGCCTAACAGTGAAAAGTAGGTCACGGTGTGGAGTCAGACACATAGAATGTTAGTTCTTCTAATAGCACAACTTGTGGCTTCATTCTCCTCTTTCCCCTTAGTGTGGCCCTTAGCTGTGTGTGTACCCTGTCTCCATTGCTTTGTGACAACAGATAGGAAGAAAACTCTGTTCTCTGCATTGCTGTATAAAAGAAGAAACCTTGGATAAGGTGAAAGACCTTGGCAGATATTACAATTTTGTTATGAGCTTCTGAGCTCATTTTTTTAAGAGGTACTCACTACCTGCCCTATTTATGAATTTTACTTAAGCATGTCAGGATTTTTAGCTGGTGATATAACTCATGGAACTTATTTAGAAGTAGAATGTTCTTATGCATAATAAGAAGGTCAGCTATATGCATAGAGCTGTTAGCAGTTATGCAGTATTTAGCTATTGTTTTAACATTATGGAAATGATTCATTTAAAGTGTATTTAACAATATTAGCAGTATTGATGTTGCTAAGACTGTATGTACTCCCTGGTTACGAACTTTGTTTTTAATGCTAATTTTGCTAAATTTGTTGTTGCATTTGGAAATGCAAAGATTATGCTTGTTAAACTTCAAGCATTATTTATTTTGAGAATGAAGATTAAGCCTGCTGTTTTTTCTTTTTGTTTATACTTCAATTTTAGTCATCTTGTCAGACTTGGCACATACTGTCAGCCTTGTCTTCTGCTATAGAATATTCTGCTTTAGGGCAGAGAATATTGAACTACGGAGTTCTGAAGACTGTTGTGACTCCCTCCCTGCTCTTGTTTTAAGGGCCCCTAAAACTTTTCAGGTCGGGTGTTTAGTGGCTGCTTGGAACACTGTAGTAGGCATCAGTGTACAGAGGGCTGCCTTAAGTAGTACTTGCAGATTCCTTGAAGTTAGTCTGGACTCTCAGAGACCCTACCCTGCTGTTTGAATACTGTGGCTGAGGAGGGAAATTGTTTTATATGTCATGATATTATCTCAGCTAGCTGGCTTCCCTTCTAATCCAGTAATACTAAGTAAATTAAATTTTCCTACACTTCTCGGACACGTGAACACTGTAAACTGACATATTATGACCTGGGTATGTATATGTTTATAAAAGCAGGAAAGAACAGGCAAGGGTAAATCTCCCTAACTAGAGATGATGGTGTGAGTATACCAAGAAGCAGAGAGTGATGGCTAGTTGTAATGTGGACTTTGCACAGAAAATGGATCAAGGAAACATCATTTAATATACACCAAAGTGAGGACACAGTCCTTTAGAATTTTCTTCTGTGGTGTTGAGAAGAAAGCCTGTTACCCGCCTCCCCCCCCCCCCCCCCCCCCAAAAAAAAAAAATATAAAAAATCTGAGATAAATTTTCAGAGGTGATTCTTCTTACTTGCTTCTCTTACATTGGCTTTTCCTTCTGAATGGGATTTCTCTCCTCATGTTGCATGTTATGAGAGAGATTTTCACCAAGCTTATGTTTAAATACAGCTTTTTCTGTGTGAATCGTCTTCTCATTCCTCTTACCAGCTTTTACTAGCTCTTGTCCTTGTGCTTTCATATTCATTCATTTTAAACAGGTGACTTTGTCTCCTTGATGCTTTTGAGGGCATGGCAAGACAGCAAATACCCACAGGAGGAAAGAAGCAAGGGAGCAAGCTGGCTGACTAGTGGTGGTGTTGTTTCCCTTAGGGGTAGCCGCCTTTGCTCCTGCTGTAGCAGTGATGTGTCCAGGAGAAGAAAGCTGCTCTGAGCAGCCTGCTAGCTATAAGAAGAGCATAATTCTTTGGGGACATGTTGCAAAGCTAGCATTCTGGCAG
Source organism: Lathamus discolor (assembly GCF_037157495.1). Taxonomy (NCBI): domain Eukaryota; kingdom Metazoa; phylum Chordata; class Aves; order Psittaciformes; family Psittacidae; genus Lathamus; species Lathamus discolor. Next base: position 111,089,202 of record NC_088887.1, on the reverse strand, counting down.
AGAAAATAAATAAGTTATTTATTTTTAAGTTAACTTAAAGTCAGTACTGTGATGCATTATATACCATAAATTCTCCTTTCTACAGAATGCAAGTGCCTTAGGTTCTCAGCCTAGTAACACTGTGCTTATGTATTTCTAGCTGAAATACAGCAAGTAATGATTTATATGAAGTACAAAGTATTTGCATACAAGTGAAGTAGGCCTACATTTGGATATTAGCCAAAGTGCTTCAAGAATCGAGTGTTATGAAAAAGAATATCTTATATCAGCCATGAATGGAAATGAGCCTCTTTATGCACAGCAGGCAAGACAGAATGCGTTCCACAGAACGGATGGAAAATTTTAAAGGAATCATATTTCCTTTACGTGTAATTTCAGTAACTTAAGTACAAACGAAGTATTTTTTTTAAGAATGCTTATGATGTGCAATTATATGTTCTGTGTAATTTCAAAAATTCTTGTCAATCAGGAGTACTTCTATAAACTGCATAAAGGACAGAGCAAACCACATTTCTCTGTGTTCTTGGACAGTCTTTACTCTGCAGACTTACAGGGTTGTCTATTCCCCTGGCTTTATTATTTTTGAGTAGAGCATTCATGACTTGCTTGCTAGATTAAACTGTGTAACAGACTCTTTTCAGAGAGTCCTATGTAGAAACCTCTAATCCACATTAAACTACAGATCTGTAGATAACTTATTGTTTTAATCTTCCTTCATTGCTCTTTCAGGTTAGCTGCTTTAGCATTGTTCTGTCTGCTCTACATCCATCTTCAGGATTCTCTCTAATGATGTCTATTTCAATTAATTTTTTTAGCAACTTATTAAAAACTTTATGAAAATTTCACTGTAAATATTTAGGTTTCTTCCACCTTTAAGGCAGCATTCCGGATATTTGTGCCAATCTCTGTGATGTTCATGAAAATATGAAAATCTATAGGATTAAAAGTCTGAGTTACTGATAAGCTGTATATTTAAAATAAGTGGGTGCTGTGTATCTCTTAAAGTATGTGTGCAGTAAAAATTGTCATAAATATTTGACTTGTGTTTAGAATCTGGATAGAAAGTATTATTAGGGAATTTTATTCGAGTGTCTGCGTTTATCACAGATCTTGGCTTTCTGTGTTGTAAGCTATGGAGTACAAAATTCTGATATGCTGGGGTTTGCTTCTGTGCAAATTTTACATTTCAAGGTGCTTTTGAAACATAGTGAGCTGTGGTATTTTTGATGCCCACAGTCTATCTTGTGGGGCTTGGTTTCTTCTGTAAATGAGAATCTTGTATAGAAAGACAGCTGATGTTTAGGGAACTTGCTTTGAATGTTTTTGTGTCAGCTCTCTGAAAAGTGCTTTCTCTTTTGAGCCAGGAAAGGCTTCCCCAGGTCCAACTGGAATTGTTCACAAGTCAGTGAGTGGCTTTTCCAGCTGACTGTAATGGCCTGCTCTTCTTCACAAGTTAGTAGCCACTGTAGCAAGCTCCTGATCTAAGCAGTGCCACCTTTTTATTTCAGTTACTGAAGCTGTGGGTTGAAAAAGAATCCTTAATTCCATATGCCATCTGAAGCAGCCTCACAAGTTGACTTTGCTCTGCTGAACCTGCTGAAGCATCTCATTGTTTGCTGTCCTAATCAGAGGAAGCTATTTTGCAAGTGTTTCTTTGGCTAAATTCAGTGAAGTACTTCGAAACTCACGTTTAACAATGCAAGTTTTGAACCCGTTATTTTTAGTGATGTGTTTTTCTGGGGGATTGATGGTTTGTGCAGTACAGAGTGATGTGAGCAGGTTAGGCTATTACTTACATGCTCAGGTTTCAGCATCTCATATGAATTCTGGTTGCAATGAGGCATGCTTTGTCTTGTCACTGAGTAGACGGAGAGTGATGCATGGTCTTGTATCACTAAATATTAGGGTACTGCAAGATATGAAATGATTTGCTAAATTACCATTTGTTAAATACTTCTGGTAGGTTACTCAAACCTGCAGTAACACTCAGTTTTAATTGTTCTTAATCACTGATTTATAGCCTGGTTTAATAAATGGCAGCAATTTAATAGATGAGGGTGAGTGAGCCAAATACTCTGCATTAAAACTGCCTAGCTGTAATCAATATTCTCTGGATTTGTAAATTCTAAAACGCCACAGTTTCCTTTAAGATCATTAGTGCCTGAATACTTGCTGAGTGATGGTGTGGGAAGTCTTTATGACAGTTGTGCATAAGTGATTTTCTAGAAGTTGAGTGCTAAAATTGTGAAATGCTACTAGATACTATACACCACTAATTTTTAAAGGAAATGCTGTTTCCTAAAATAGTGATAAAGCAGACCAACAAACAAATGCATATCCAGTCTCCTGACTCCTGTCAGCACAGTGTTTAGTTAAAATTATGAGAATTATTCTTTATTTTACACGTGGATGTCTTCTGGTACAGACATCTGTTACTGTAAGCATTGCTTTAACAAGCTACCCATGTCCATTTTAAACAATATTTTGGGCCAGATTTCTGAATTTGTATCTAAGCTCTGTAATTTTCAGCTGGAATAATTTGATAATTCTGGAAAAAAATGGTGTGGTTTTGATGATGATACATCAGCTGTTGTCTGAAATGAGTCCCCAAGTAATCCATTACAGTATCACTAACATGCAGAAGTAATTTAATGACTACTTTAAAAAGGAAAAATGCATGGGGCACACTGATTCCAAATAGTGACCTGCCAACTGAGCAGGAGGAGGCCAGAGATCACAGATCTGCTTGGTCTCATGGAGCTGATGCTCCTTGTTTCCGTGAGAGTTTGATTTCTCCCAACAGTGAAGAGTTGTAGTGTTGGCAGGAAAAGCTGGGAGGGAGTCTCATACCGTCTGCAGGCTGGGCTCTCTGCTCTCCAGCTTGGGTAAAGAAACAGGTACTGCCTCTGGGGATAAAAATCTCTTAAAGGTGCTTGGCTTTGAATGAATGAAAGGAAATTAAAACACTTAAGGCTATAGCTGCTGGCTTTATTTCCGTTAAAGCTAAATGAAGTATAAATCTCTTCGGGCCAGCCTGGTGGAGAAGTCTTAGAGGTCTTTCGATCCTTCATTACGTGTATCACGCTATCCCTGTGGTAGCTTTCTGCTTATTTCAGCGCAGGGCTGTTCTCTGCTTTGCCTGAGCTGCGAGTGTTTTCTGCTGCAAGAAGTCTTGATCTAGCTGATGTTCACCAGATCAAGGTAGACTGGTTTGCCTGCTCCTCGTGGCCTTCTATGTTCTGTACAGACCCCTGTGAAGCAATAGGGTTGTGCTTGAGAAGTGAGATGTCTGGCAAACATGCCTGAAGAAAATGGGGGTGCATTAGTAAATCCCTCAGAAAAGCATACAAATGAGAGGAAGTGTTGGCGTCCTTGGGTGGGGGAAGTTTATAGGTAACTGTGAGGAGCTGAATGGCAGTATAATTTCTCTCAAGTCTGTCCCCTTTGTGGCCAAGACTGTAAAGCGTTATTTAAAACTGTGTTTCACGGTATTTTTCTGTGGTAATATTGACTGTTTCCTGCAGGCAGACACTGCAGGTAGCAACTGGAGGAGGAAAGCCAGCCTCGCTGGTACTGTGATTTTAAAATCAGTTTTATCTGCTCGCAGTTTGGAAGAGGAGGAGTGTGTCTGAGCTACTCGTTCTGTGCTGATCTTACTGTGGGCATGCTGGGAGGGAAATATGAACCAATATCTATTTGAAATAATGGCTAGTACTGCAACTGCTCATTTTAAACTGGAGTTGCTGAAAGTGCCTTCCTTGTTTCGATAGTCTCTCTGTTGAGCAAAATTAGTATTAGTTAATGGGGTTTTTTTGTTTTGTTTTTACATTGACGCTTCTTTATTCTGAGTCAGAGTGCTAGAGAGCTCAAAACACCAGCTCTGTGGTGGCAGCTTTCCACCAGATTCACAACACAAGGGTCTTGTAGAACATAAAATGACAGTATGTATTTCTCTCTTCACAGGTCTCTTGCTGCCTTGGTGGAGAAATAATGCATAAACCTCGTAACTTTTGAGAAATACTATTCTTGCAGTCATCCCTCTTTCTCCATATATACAGTACTAGTCTGAGCTTTGTTGATTTGTACTTCTGGGTAATGTTCTTGCATTTGGCTTCTTTATAGCGAGTAAGTGCAGGGCCGGGTGTTTTTGGGTGAGGTCACAAATCCCAAAGAATAAATGTCTTTGGACTGTTCCTGTGATGTCTAGTTGGTGTGAGATTGAGCATGAGAGGAGGACAGCTTCTTCTAAGGAGTTCTGTGAAGGTTTGCATGTCCTGGCTCACAAATGAATACTGTATTTGCAAGATGGGTCTTCTCTGTGTTTTCTGATAACCTGTTTCTGGAGGTTTTCCTTCAGGTTGAATTTTGTGACTCACTTGAATAGGATATGGGACTCACTTGAATTGGATATGGGAAGTATATTTGCAGAATGAAGTTAAAAGTTTGAGTCTTTGTTTTCATAGCTATCTGGAGCAGTGTTAGGGTCTCATATAAAATACTGAGTGGTTTTATTTTTGATTTAACAGCTGTGGTTATGGTAATTTGTTACTTTCTCTAGCTCTTGTGCCAATAGCTTCCCCAACAATGTTATGTGAAAACTGTAAATAACTTCTTGTTTATGTATTCATTTTTATGGTGGTCACAAAAAGCTGAAGCTTTTCAAAAGTAAGTGTATCATCTGAAATATATTTATGTGTATTCTACATGCCAGAATGACGTGGTGACAAGAAAATAACGACTACTAGCAGAAATCAAAAGGTGCTATCAATGAGAGACTGTGGTAAGTCAGTGAGCGTTGCTGCAAACCGTATTTTGATAAGTGGACAAAAAAGAAATATTCATCTTATTTCCAGCTTTCGGACACAAATTTTGCATGGGAGTTTTCAGAACTTACAGTTCTTAGACCAGTTTAGAAACAGTGTTGGAAGGAGGCGCATTGTAAAAGAAAGCTTTGTGAGTAGCTGTGACAGAAGTTATTTGAACCGATGTCGTGGGGGGATTGAAGGGAGAATAGAGGATGAAGTGAGAGACCAGAGCTGAAAGGTGATCGTTTTGTATGGGGATGACAAGTGCATGAGTCATCTTTCCAACCTTATCCTTGAGGACTCCGTAGGATACTGCCAGCAGATTCCTGTCTCTCTTAACATCATGTTTCATGAAAACTTGCACCAACTTTTTTTGCATTGTTTTTTGAATATGTGCTAGTGTGTTGCTCAATACCACAGTTTTGAATAGTGACTGCTCAACTAGTACGTGATCACTATGTGATAAACTAGTATATGATCTCTTTTCCTATAGTTCTTTACTGCTACAGTAGTTGCATTTGGTATGTGTAAAGGGAAGTGGTCGTCTGGTCTGACTTCCCTGAATATTATAACCCTATTACTTTACTTTGTCATGCCTGTATTGAATGCAGAAATTGAATTTTGCTTAAGCATCCTGTCTGGATTTGGAGACACGAAGAGATTCAAAACCCACCACCGCTAGTAACTTTTTCCAGTGGTTTAACTCATTTGTTCATGTTGCATTGAAGAGGTGGGTATGGAATTGAAAACATAAAGACAACAGGACATAACGAGCGCAACAGCCAAGATATTCCAGCATATATTCTTTTGGCCTGCAAAAGAGACTTTATTTTAGCACACAGAAGAATGTGAGAAGAAAATGTGATACTGTTATGGAGGAGGTGAATGATATGATATGATATGATATAAATTGGAAATGCAATGTGCAAATGCAAATTAAGGCAGCATTTAGCTTAGGGACACTTTGTTACAGAATATTATCAAATGTTGCGAGCAATTTGGAAGGTACCCTATAGTTGCTTAGGTATGGAAAACATGGTGTGGGAGTTGAAGGTTGAGTATTTTGACTGACTGAACTTGAGTCAAATTTCTGCTCCTTGCTGCTTCAAGTATTATAGTAAGTTTAACAAGGCAAGCCTTAAAGGGAAAAGTTTTATGAACCACGTCTGCAGGTAATTTTTCTCTCTTTGCTTTCAAGATCAGTACTTGCTCTAAGCCAAGGAAATGTTTTTGTTAGCCAGTTTTGTTCTTCTGACTCTACTTGCACAATCCTTTTTTTAATGTGGGAAATTTAAAGCATAAATTACTTTGACTTTTCTCTGTTTTCAGTAAGCGTTTTGTTCTTTTTAGTACAGCTGAATTTTTCAGTGGGTCATTGAACCTAATCAGTCCTGACATTTGTGTTACTGCTAATCTTTTTATGTTTGGAAAAATAACATCTTCATATTTTATTTTACCTTTGGTCACTTTTTAGGCACTTATGTTCAGTAATACTCTTATAAACCATTTAATGATGTAATGTAGAAAAGCTGCTAATGATTAAAGCTAAGACAGCGATAATGGAATACTGCTATAATGGAATATTTACTGGGTAAATTCAAAAAAGTAACAAATAGTGGTATGAGAAATACTAAATTCTTCTTGTGGAAAACATTGGAGAATTGAACTGTCATTTTAGGTTGAGTGTGAGCATCTCATTGAAACACAAATGTTGGCTTGTTGTTTTCAGTTTTTTCTTTAGTTACTATAATAATAGGTGAAAGGTACTTCAAATAATGCAGTTGTTATGTATATACCTTTATGCAGCGTAAGTGCTGTGGTCTCTGAAATAGCTGTCCTGGCATCTGTGCTGTGCTAGTGTTGGGGTAGGTGGTAAATGATGTAGTTGACAACTGATCTCACCTGCTCGTTTTCTATGGGTTTTCAGTTAGATCAATTTCTTGCCTGTGAGGCTGTGCAGGCATCTCTGATTTCCTTCACCTAGCATCGTATTTTCTTGTGTTGGAACTTCTTGACCGTAATATCTACAATGCCAGGCAATTCCTCAGATGTTTTTTTTGAAGAAGGATGTAAAGTAAATTGGATCAGATCTTATTATACGTTATAATTTTATGCCAGTCATTTTTCATTTACTTTATAATTTTTGTGCATTAGGAGGGAATCTGGAAAAGGACACATTCTCTGCTGATGCAAGGTATTGGCTACCAAGTTGATAGAGCAACTGTTCTATTAGTTAGATAAGAAAAATCCCTAAGATACTGTCTGCTTATGGTGAAGGAGAAGGGACTTAGGGAGGAGGCTCTTCAGGGAGATTGAGTTTTGCTGGCTGAAGCAGGTGACAGACTGGAAATCAGTATTTCCCAGTGGTTTGTCTCTGCTTGGATGGGGTTGTGGATGTGTCCTGGGGGAAGGATGGGATTGGATGGCAGGGGAGCCCTGCCGTTCTGGCTGCAGGCTGCTGCTGTGAGAGGCTCCTGCAGGCAGGGCTGGGGTGTCACTGAGCAAGTTACAGCTGCTTCCACCATGCCCAAGGTGGTAGTGCTGAAACTGGCACTTGGCCTCTGCCTGTAAAGGGGTTGAGCTACCCTGACAGTAGACATCTGTGCTTTCTTGTTTCTCACCTCTGTCCTCTGCTGTGGGTTTCTTCATGAACAGAATGCTGCAGCATTCCCCCTCTCCTGAAGGAGTGACTTTGCTGCAGGGCTCCTGGTGGTAACTGAAGATACCCAGTTAGATAAAGGGGAATTAATTTAGAATTTAACATCTGAACCGGAGGAATAAGTAGTTGTACTGTTGTTTCTAGCTCTCAAATCAGAATGTAAGGAGGAAGCTAGGTCAAATCCACAAAAATTTACAAAAGCAATTTTTATGCATATATAACTGTGTCTAAATAAAGCTTTTTACAGCTAAAGAATTACTAGCTTTTCTCAGTTACTCATCTGAGAAATGCAGTGCTTCTAAAAACCATATTCCCAACTAGATGAATTCACATTTTTGCAGCAGGAAGGCTCAAATCTACATTAAAACATTTTAATCAAAACCAGATTAATTATAAATTGACATTGAAGTTCTAAAGAGGTACATATTCAGCAGGTTAATGTTTATATTAAACATTCCAACTTTAATATCTGGATTGTACATATTTCAAATAGTCTTCAGTGATATTCATGTAGGGTTTTGAGAGGACTTGGGTGGTTGTGCTGAGGTGTCACCTAGAGCTCGATACCTGGACAGAAGGATTATAGGAAACAGTGTATGTTGGAAAGAAATGGAGTGTGTCATGCCTAGAGAAAGGGGGGAGACTGATGTTCTGGTTCGAGGTGGTAAGGAGGAAGGCACATTATAAGTCCGGTGTTGTGGTTTAACCCCAACTGGCAGTTCAGCACCACGCAGCCGCTTGCTCATCCACCCCCCAGTGGGATGGGGGAGAGAATCAGGAGAGTAAAAGTGGGAAAACTCATGGGTTGGGATAAAGACAGTTTAACAGGTAACGCAAAAGCCACGCACACAAGCAAAGCAAAACCAGGAATTCATTTACCCCTTCCTATTGGGAGGTAGCTGTTCAGCCATCTCCAGGAAAGCAGGGCTGTATCATGTGTACCGTACTTGGGAAGACAAATGCCTTCACTCCACATGTGTCCCCCCTTGCTTCTTCTTCCCCTTCTTTATATGCTGAGCATGATGCCATATGGTCTGGAATATCCCTTGGGTCAGTTGGGGTAAGCTGTCCCAGCTGTGTTCCCTCCCAGCTTCTTGTGCACCCTCAGCCTACTCACTGATTGGTGTGAGGAGCAGAAAAGGCCTTGACTCTGTGTAAGCACTGCTCAGCAGTAAATAAAACATCCATGTGCTATTGGCACTGTTCTCAGCACAAATCCCAAACAGAGCCTCATAGTAGCTACTGTGAAGAAAATTATTCCACCCCAAACCAGCACACTAGTCTAACCATGTTGCCACAAAATCAGTGAAATATGAGTGTTTAATTTCCAAATGTCACATCTGCTAAATTTGTTCCAAGAGCAGACCCAGATTTTCATATTCTTATTTATTTTTGGTGCTTTTGATCGGTTTCTTTAAAATTTCATCCTTCTTCAAATGTGGTGGGCATTTGTGATTCACAGGAAAAAGTGCCATATGTTGCTGGAAGCTGTGAATATATTTGCAAAGAGGTGCAAAGCTCTCCCCAGCTCTAAAGTATCTTTTCAGATGTCAGTGACCAGGGCTTACTTTGGGAATGGTCAGTGAGGACCCTCAGCATAATAACAGATCAGTTGTTTAGCTCAGGGTGACATGGAATTTTTCACGGGTATAGCTGTGTGTTTGAGTGACATTAACATGGGGTGACTCAAATTATTCAATCGTGGGAGATTATATAGTGGTTAAGGAAGTTTAAGGTGGTGGGAGAAACCCCAGGTTATTTTTAACTGTGAACCTGTAACTGGTTTGTTTTCCTGTGTTTGGTTTGCTTGCTCGGAGCAAATGCTGTGAGCTCATTTCTGTGCTATGTAAAAATTGTCTTGTTTGTTGGTTTGTTTGTTTTCATTACTTGTAGGTTGCTTAAAATTCAGTGGGCAGTTCTGTGTATGTTGATGTCCGGTGTTTGTGAACTGGTGTCTGTTGCTTGCACTTGCAGAGTGATAGGAAACTATTGAAAGTCAAAGCTTCTGTCTCATGGTAACTTGTAATATGAGTATGAAGAGTGCATTTGGGCTTTTTAAACTTACCTTTATTGTTTGTTCTTTTTGTGTATCTTAACAAGAAAGAACTCTGGCTTTTATCTTTAGAGTACTCTAAAAGCAGGACTGTCTATCCTGCCTAGATCAATGAATTATAACTGAGTTTCAGTGTCTTGAGATAGACTTTTGCCATTCTTTTACCTTCAGCCAAGGGGCTGAAATTTATTAGGGAGAGCAGTTTAGAGCAATCTGTCACCTGCCTTTTTCAAACTGTCCTTCCTGAGATCCTGCTGAAGTATATAGCTGCTTCACTCGCCATGTACACAGCCTAAAAGAACTTGGTACAAAACAGAAATTCAGTGATTATGCTGTAAGACCTGGGGCATCTGAATGTCAAACTGATGAAATTGCATTCTTCTCCTACTTTAATAGGATTGCAAGGATAATACAGTTTAAATTTATAGTTGTCGTAAGGATAAGGTCAGCAAGTAGATGAGAGATGAATTGGAATTGACCCTCTTTTCTTTTCACTTGAGTTAATTTACTGATTCACTAGCTACCAGCGCTTGGGATTCAGTGCATGACTGAGCTGTGTAACAGGTTGGGGTTGTCTTAAACTTCAAAATAAAAAAGATACATAACTTATAAAATACTTAACCCTTACATTTTATATATGCAATCTGTATGTGTATATAATGCATAAAGATAAAATTATTATATAAAATATTAATTTACATGTATTTTGTATATATGAAATTCATATATATGTGTGCGTGTGTATGTATATATCTGAAAAAGATGCTGCCAAAATATTTCTGCTTCCAGTGCCTTTCCTAGGAAACCTTATTGTTAGAGTTCCTGAACTCAGCATGTTTTATTTGGGGTTAATTTCGCTGATGTAAGGAGCAAAAGACTGATGATTACATTTTAATTTTTGTGATATTTCTTAGCCTTAATTAGGAGTGCCAGCTCTTAACAGGAATTCTTCTGTGTTTTGTTTTGTGATCATCTGGAAGATGCACTGTTTTGGAAAGCAATTATCAGAGGCTGCAGAGAAGCAGGGTGTACCCCCTCTCAGGCAGTTTTGGTATTGAAGATATTTCACATGATCATTTTAGGATAGACGTATTTTTGTGCAGCAATTGTGACTCGCTTTATGTGCCCTTCTCTCTTTCTTCCCCTGTATTTTCTTTTGGTAGTGCTGACTCTATCACAAATGCAGGAGTTAGCTGACTTGGGAGAGAAAATTCCTCACCAATCAGTTTTCTTTGTGCAGAAAGATAAATCTGCTGACTTTTCCGGCCTTGTTTTCAGTCTGAAGTGTTGGTCATCGTATTTTCAGGAAAGAGAATGAATTAATACCATCTTGAGCTCATTTGTATGTGTAGTCAAGGCTGGATACGAAGATTGGCAGTTATGGGGTAACGGTTGGACTTGATCTTAAAAGTATTTTCCAACCTAATTGATGCTATGATTCTGTGATTTCCTGTTCTTTCCATGGAATGGTGGTAGGAGTTCGTAAGCCACTTTTCAGGAATAATTGTAGTGTAGGTGTAGATTGAGATGCTGGAGGTTAGGGTTTATGTTGTGGGTGTGCATGGTAATGAGGAGCTAGACTTAATTAAAAACAAGTTATACCTTCTGGGTTACTCAGCCTACATGACTTCCTTCAGTGTATGTAGTTATGGTTAGTAGCTTGAACTGTGGTGGTTGCTCCCTCTGTGCCAGGAGCTGCAGGAATCACTGAAGTATTCCTTAGCTTTAGCTCTAATTCTAATTACTTACAGGGAGGGAAGGACTTTTTGTTTTGTTTTGTTTTGTTCTAGGCAGATTTCAGAGAAGGTGACGCTCAACCAAAAGTCATATACAATAAAAATATGAGTAAAAGTATATTAGGAATAGTAGATTTTAGGAGAGGAGGCAGAAACACGCTAATACTTAAACAGAATTGGGAGTTTACCAGTGGCAGTTAGAATTTTTTAGTTGTTCTGGGACATGATGTATTTAAAAATATAGGAATTGTTAACACTTCACCTTTTATTGTATTCCTTATTTTGCATTGGATATGCTAATGGCAATTAACCAGAGAAACCTACCTCTGTTTTATCAGAAAGCTGCTGCAACTGTCAGACATTATTTTGTGAACATCTGTCACTTCTCGTGTTGGATTAGCAAACCCACAAATTGTTAATGAATAAATCATAGAATCATAGAATAGTTAGGGTTGGAAAGGACCTTAAGATTGTAAAGTTCCAATCCCCTGCCATGGGCAGGAGCGCCTCACACTAAAGCATGTCACCCATGATTTTGAAGATCTGAACAGGCTGTGCTTGTATTGAAAAGCTTTGGTGGCTAGCTACATATACAACAGGCATCACTTCTAAATTCTGGGTCTAGACTAATTAGGCTTTTCTAGTATATATACCAGATGCAGACTCACTTGTCCTGGGAAGAGTTGTAGTGCATGGTAAAGGTGACTTGGTACATTATTGCTTGTGACTTTTCCTGGCATAGTTATTACTGAACATAATCCTTGACATGAAACCCCGAGTAATTTCAGAGCTGTGAGAAGTTACCTGATGCACAGAGAGTGAGGAGCTAGAGTTTAAAATGTAAATGGGTTATTTACTTTGACAGTAGCTATATGTATGCAAATCTTTGGAATCCTTCTCTTCCCTACATAAATGCAAAACCTGATCACTTCATAGGAATTGCCTTTTTATGGGAAGTTTTGTGGAAACGTATTCTGTTGTTAACTGTGAATCACCTCTTGTGACACAGGCTGCAGTACTGCAGCTTACTTGACAGAAGAAAATGGTATCTTGACCTTGGTAACTGGAATATTCATAAATTGAGAAATGAATCTGATCCTATATATACTTTAATGCTCAGGCTGACAGACTGCTGCATATGCATTCACTTTTGCTAGCATTTCCAGTACACAAGCATTTCCTCTCTCCCTCGACAGTGTCAAAACCCCAAAAAGCACAGCTGAGGTCTCTAGACATTCTCAGAAAGTGTTTATTACATGAACTTGTGTCTTAACCTTGTTCGGCTTATGCCCCGTGCTTTTAAAATAGAGTCGACACTTACATATGAAACAGGAAAGTTATATATAAAATGATAGAAATCACAGAATGGTTTGGGTTGGAAGGGACATTAATGATCATCTAGTTTCAACCTCCCTGCTGGGGGCAATGACACCTTCCACTAGACCAGGTTGCTCAAAGCCCATCCAGCCTGGTCTTGAACACTGCCAGGGAACCAGTAACCAAATGGGTGATGATTTGCGTCTCAGAAGTGCTTCTTGATGGCTGCGGCAGCATCTAGCTTGCACTAGCTATTGGTGCATTTCCTAGCATTCACTTGATTGTGATGATGTACTTCAAATAACCCAAAGGTTTAAAAGCACTTTGCTTGTGCAGGTTTTTATCAAGTAATTGGATTTGTAATTTTGTAGTTTACTAAGACTCCATCAGTATACTTGTCTCAGCAGGAAGTCCCAGGAGATGCTTTTATTGTTTCTTGAATGACAATCTAAGTGCTGCACTCAACCACCCTAATGAGAGGGCTGAGCCCACGATTGGGGAAGGGAGCTGTTACTGACAACATCTTCCCTTTAGATTTGGTTAGGGCAGTAAATAAAAGGTACATAATTTGCATAAGCCTATTAAGTGGTATTCTCAAGTGGAATAACAATAGTTTCCAAGGCTGTTTTCAGTGCTGACAGCTGATCCATTTACAAATTAGATATTGAAAAGGTTTCCAGTGGGAGGATAAGGTGGATTGGCTTGTGGCTGCTACACAGAAGTGTCAGGAAAATGCAGAATGTGTCAGTCCTCCTGTGAGCAGTGAGTGCCCAGTCTCATAAATTGTTGAGCGAATGGAAAAACAAGGTATACCAATACTGTTGTCAGAGTAACAAGTTACTGGAATACACATTGGAGAGCAAGGTGTTTTCAAGGATTTAAATACAGGTGAAAAGGGATTACTGAGCACAATATAAATTACATGTGGATATCTATTTTAATCTGAGCATACACAGATGTGTGGCTTTGTGTAAAGTAAACCAAAATATATCACAATGAAATCTGACACATTATTTGCACTGGCTTGTTTAAGTCTGTTTCACAACAAACATTTATTTGAACCACTCAGATTTGTGTGTAGGTAAAAAGCTTTTGTACTTTATGGTGTTTCTTTTGAGTGGCAGATTGAAAGAGTTCAATATATCATCCTCTTTAAATAAGCTTCTGTGGAGTAACTTGGCTTGGTAACAGTCTATGAAAAGGTGAAAATGAACTTTGCATTATGTCTTTATGTCTTAGTTTCCAGTTTTTCACTTAGGTGTCCCCTATAGAAGGCCTGCTATTGTGTTACTTTACCGTTCAAGAGGGTGACACAGTGCTAAGGTTGGCCAAAGTCTGTGTGTGACTGTGTCTCTCAAAGATAAAAATGATTTTTTGAGAAGCACAGTTACAAAATAAGTGCATTGAAATCCTCCCTCCTTATTCAGAGATGGAAAATGAGTTTAGCCTGGATTGTTGAGATGCTAATACTTGCTCAAAATAGAGCTTTAACATTTGTCTTGGACATCTCAAGCAAATGTTTGGGTTTGGTTGTCTTCCAACACAAATATACGAAAGGGTTTTCGGTTCAAGTAGTTTTTAAAAATGTTGACTGATGTAGAAAAATGAGCTTTACAGACAAAAAGAGAAAAGATTGGGACTGCTTTAAACCCCTTCATTATTCTGAAAAAATATTTGTCATAGCTTCAAAAGCAGATTTTAATTTGCAGAATAGCCAAAATGTTATTGAAAGTCAACACTGAATTGTGTTCCTAGGGTTTGAAATTATGGTTTCATTAATATTGTATAATTAGAATGACAAATGGAAAATTAGGACTTGGCATTTGGGAATAGTTTTTTTGATATATTCCATGATACATTTTGTGTGCTTATCCAGCCTGCAAGTGTGCATAACTTCTTAGACTCTTGGCCATTTGTTGAAACTTAAATTAATGAACGCCTTTTCAGAAGATACTACAGAATAGTTGGTAGTAGTTATTGACTTTGTGAAAATGATTTAAATTATAATTATCTTTGGTCTCTTCACACATTGTGAAATATTTGCATACGTGTCACAAATGTTTTCACAAATATAATTTATATTTGTTGAATGCTTTCTGATTTGAAAATGTGGTCCTTTTATGCCCAGAATTAAGATGTCAGATTATTGTTGTAGCAGTTTTCAGTTCTATGCCAGTAAAATAAGCAGCTTTGATTAGCTGTTGCAATGAAGTAAACAGGATTGTAGTTTGTCAGGCAAGAATGCCTTGGTTTCATCATGGAAGTGCTTGTAGCAGGGGGAACTTTTCCTGTGTAGCTGAGATTCGCCTGCTGTTCTGTGTCTTAAATAGCAGGATCTTTAGGATAAAGGCTGGCATTCTTTTAAGCACTTGCTTGGTGTCCATGGGCATTCTCAAAGCTGCACAGTATCAAGATATTTTAAAAAATAAGTATTTTGAGAATAATCAGTTTGGAGAACAATCAGTCACTGGAACAGCCACCCCAGGGACATGGTGGAGTCCCCACTGCTGGAAGTTCTCAAGACTGGGCTGGACAAAGTGCTAGATAATCTCATCTTGGCTCCCTTTCGCATGAAAGGCTAGACCAGATGATCTTTCAAGGTCCTCCTGTGATTCAGTTTTAATGTGGTTATGTGGCAGATTGGTAATACACCTGCTGAACAGATATGTAAACTGAGTACCAGGAGCATCCGAAAGTATATTTAGCATCAGCTCTTCAGCGCAGTGACCTTAACATACAGGACAACCAGTGCTGCTGAATGCCTGACACACTCAGCAATCAGCTCCTCAATATGCCTTCTCTGCCATGGCATGTCAGGGTAAGCTTTTGGTTGTTTTGCTTTGGCTTTTGGTAAGCCAAAAACCTTATGGTTGTACTCTGCACAGATTCCAGAGCTGATGGTTGAACAGCTTTATACATTATAATGTGGCATGAACATGGCAAGCAACACAGTGAGCCTTTTACTGCTGATTTCAGAAGAGTTCTGGGATGGGTTCTAGGATTTCTGTGTTGCCCTCTTTTTCTTGACTTGGTGTCCAGTTTCAAGTGGAAATTGAAACTGGTGCAGACAACTGTGTGTACTGGTTTAGATGCAGGTGGAAATGCAGAATTTGAGATTGTAAAAGGACTAGAGTTTTGCCTCGTAAGATTGTCATTTTTCCCATATGGCTTGATACTGTGCTGCCTTTGGGAGATTTTTGGGGTTAGTGTGTCTGTGGAATGACTGAACTGCCCCTAAAATAGCAGTAAATACTATAAAAGAGTAGTAAATACTGTGTTCCTTTATTGGTTTTCATTATGAAAACACCAAGAGAACTTTCTTCTCTTTCAGTGGTGTTAAGGAATGACAGGAATAGTCAAATTTCAGAATTGTTTTTGAAGCTGGGTAAGTAAAATATCTTTAAGGTAATTTACTGCTTTTAAAAAGAGAGTCTTCATCCCTGTATGTACTTTACTTGCAGAAGGAAGTTGTCTTCCACACAACTATTCTTTACTATTCTTTACTATTCTTGAATATATTGTTTTAAATTACTTGGATGCAAATGAGTTTTTCTTCGGATTTCTTGAGGTTTGTATGGATTGTATGTATGATTTGCTTGTTCTGTACAGGACAGACACTTGCTAGTGTCATACATGGCTCTGTAGAATGGTGGTTGGGAAAACCTGAAGTGCTTATGATCAAATCTGTGGCAGACTCACTCACTTGAAGGAATGATTTATTGTTAAAATATGGGACTGAAGACCATTTTCATTCTACCGGTGGTGAATCTTACCGTTGTTGGTCTTAAGCAGCATAACTTATTCTGCCTAACTTTATTCCATACAACAATTAGAACAAAATACTTGCCTAGGTTGGTGTTGGTTTGGTTTCCAGCTCTGTGGTATGCTAATTCAGTAGAAAACTCTGACTTACCTGTTCCTGTGTTGAGTCAGTGAACTAAGAACCAAGTCAACAGCCTTATACTGTGCTTTGAAGGAAAATTTTGCTTATAAGTGTTTTACTTACTTTACTTTTAAAATTTAATTTTAAATTTTTTTAAAAAATTTTACTTATAAGTGTTGCTGTTTTCAAGTGGTACTTTAGTGTTTTAGAGGGATACTTAAGAGGTACCACATAGAATCACACAAGTATGATCATATTTTCAGAGCACCCAGTGCAACATATGTTCACTTAAATGATGTCTTTATTTTCATAGTATTTAAATGACAGAGCCAGAGTGGGTCCTTAGAGAAACCCCCTGACCCCCAAGTTCATTGCAGACCACAAACTGCAGTGTTAAAATGCTATTCTGGTTCTTAAACCTTCTCCCCTCCTGAGTAATGAACCTTGAGATGAGAGAGATGAACGGATGAGACAGTATATTCAAATTGCCTTTAGCTGTATATATTTAAGAAGTAGCAGAATAACCTTCTCTGTAAATTAAATATTAATTTGCATCCCCTCTGCCACTGTCACTGTAAGCAAGTTGCTGCCTGAGTATATAATAAATATTTAATTTGGGGCCTTTTCCACTCATGAATATTGATAATATAGTGGATATTAAATGAGATAGTTGGAAGCTTAATTGTACAAAGCTAAACTAAAATCTAGTTGGAATGCTTTCTTAATCTGATGAGAATGTGATAACTTAATGATTAAGTTGTTTTAAATAGGAGCTGTTTAAGAAGATTTTAAACTTAAAGAAAAACTGTGGACCTTCTGGTATGCATTCTTATTTTTCCTCTTCAGGCTGGAGATTTTAATGTGTTTAAAAGAAAAATAGGTTCTTGATCTTCTTATTGCAGTTTATTTTTGTCAAGGAAATGATTTGTACCTATATAAAGATATGTTTTAAAAGCTAAGGGATCTTTTTGTTGGTCAAGACCTGATGCATAGCTTAAGTCTTTTACGCGGTTTGCAGATGGGCTGCGTACTTTGTAGTTTGCTTTCTTAGGAACAAGAGCAGAAAACCTGCAATTCTTCTGAATCCTTACAATGATCATTGTCCTCTCAGCTGAAAAAGGGGAACAAACCTTGGCTTCCATACTGAAGTGTCACATCTTGCATGTGGGATGGGACTGGCTGATTTCCACCTCGTATTTCCCTGCAGCTAAAGCTTGCATGCCTTCTGCAGGGGTGCAGTTTGTAGGTCAACTTGTCACGGTGTCCCTTGGGATGGTGGAAGATGGGAAAGAGACCAATCATGGTGTCACCCCATTGTAGGAGCTGGTAGGGTCAGCCCTTGCCAAGTGCTCTGGCTTCTTGTGTCACTTGTGCAAGAAGCATCAGTTGTTTCTTATTTCGTTGGCTTTGTTGTTCAGTAAAGAAGTCTGCTGCAAGATCTGAACTGGTGCCTTCTGTTTTAAGTAGTGCCAAGCCTTTTCACTGATAGGGACACCTCTTTCAATCTCTACAAGGTTATAAGGTTCATAAACTTTAACAGAAGTATGTTTGATATATAGAATAGTGAGTCATTTTACGAGTAGATTCTAGAGGCCAGTAATTACCTAGCTGTTTCCCATTACAGGATGTTCATGTGTAATCAGATTAAGTTTTAGAATACTTAATTTGATTTTTTTTTTTAATGACAAACTATATGGCATGTTTTATATAGACAAAATATAAATGGAAGACTAAGAGTTTGACAAAGGCACACTGCCCCCATAAAAAACAGACTAGGGGTTTAAATAACATTGAATGCTTTTCTCTTCTTGCATTGGGAAGAACAACACCGTTAAGTACCCAATACCTAGAAAAGTTTTGAGCATTCGTGCTCCTTCTTTACCTGTTCCAGAAGTGCTTCATTTTGTTGGTAGTTATTTACCATGTCAGGAACCTGCTTAATCGAGATCTAATAAAGGCATGTCCTAACATAGTTTGTTTAATTTTAGATATATAATCATCCTTTTTGGCAGGGCATCCTAGTAACACAGATGTCTCATTTGTGTATGAATGAAGTCCATCTCTAGTGTATTGCCTTTGTTTCTCCAAAATCCTCTGATCCTGTTTTATTTAGTGTCTATTATTAGTGAGCTCAGCAGGCCTAATTCTTGTACCTAGGGTGAATTTTGTGATGAGCCAAGTGATTATGGATTACTTTTATGGGAGCTAACGTTGCAGTTGGAAGAAGAATCTTTGTCAGCAGGTTGCAAAGCTTTTTTCAGTGTCTACATGAATTTAGCAAGCAAATACGGTGTGATGCTGTCAGTGGTCTCTAGCCCTTAAATTATTGTTTCCACTAAAATATAGATCAGTATGTTAACGCTTTCTCCCATATGTGACAGCACATAGTCAGGCTGTGTTCTGTAAAAGACTGTATACCAAGCTGGCACTGCGAGGGGAGAACTGAGGACGTATGAACTGGCAAGACACTTAAAATCTGGGAGATCTGTTGGCTCTGTTCTTTCTTCTTGATAGAGTGGAAATACAGAATTATCCGTGTTTTAGGCTGTGGCTGTAGAGACAAGTTGTGTGACACAGAGTGAGTCTGCAGAGCGAATCCTGTGTCTACACTACACACACAGGGTTTTATGATACAGCTGATATTATCTGTTCCTGTGGACTAACTGCCCATGAGAAATCAGTGCATGTGAGGTGCTCTCCTAGGGTGCATCTGCAAGTCTGGCTTCATTGAAAAGGAACCCCCATTGCATGTGCTCTGAGACTGCTCTAGTGTGCTCACCAAAACTTGATAGGAAAGGGTAACCAGGAGAATAATTTCTGAGTATCATGCAAACTGAAACATCACTGGACACACACCCTTCATGCTGATCATATTTTTTTATGGCTTAGTTTAAATGATGGCATTTTTAGGGCATATTTTTTTTGTTGATTAACTTTCTACTTATTACTATCACTGATGTTTATTCAGGACAAAATGCCTGTGATCTACTCTATCAATTTACTTCCATTCTTAGAAGAGTATAAATTAGATGAATATGTGTATATGCATACCCACAAATGCGATTGCACATACTTCTAGTGAATGGTTTGTGTGTCAGTGGGTGTTACAGTTGGTTTCCTCTGGCCCAGTATAGTTCTGGTAGTGATTAAGGAAGGCATTTGTTATGGAGAGATGTCCGCTGAAACCAGCTGTAACCGTTGTCCTCTTTAGCTCAGTGTTGTAACTGCATTCCCCAGGACCAGGTTGCCTTCCTTTGCCTTTGAATGGAGGAATGTACTGTGGTTGGACAAGCTTTGGGGGACCTTTTCATGACTTACTACTTTCATCAGTCCTTGCCTTATGAGATTACTTCAAACAGTGGGGCATAGTGACTTCTAAACGTAGTGTTCTGTCTTTAAAGCTCAATGTTTTTTCATTGCATGTTTATGAAGTTCTCATTTTCTCATACTGAGTTGTTACTGTACTGTGATTTCTAATTTAAAGGAGACAAGGATTTGTAACTGTTTGCTCTTATTTGCTTATGAAAGCTTCAGATGTAAATTCTGAATACCTAAAACTTCTATTACATATTCGGTTGAAATTCTGTGCTTCCATTGGGAACATAAAAAATAATAAGCTGTTAAAACAAGTGACTGGGATTATGAATTAAAAATGATTTCACAGCATGCCCAGACACAATCAGTGCATCCAAAAATCGGGGCTTATAGTGTAAGATTAACCTTGAGCAATCTGTACCAGTCTATTTCACAGCACACCGATGTGAATTGTTGCTATTTATCCAGATGTGTGCGTGGCTTTCCAGGTGTAGAGCTGATACTGCCTCGTGGCATGTGTCTGGCAAATGGGGATCATCGGTGGGGTTGAGCAGCGATGGGATTCTGGGAGCTAAGCAGTTGGGTTTTAGTATTTTCCTTGAGGGCTTGTTGAGATCAAGTAAAGCTATCAAGTTGCATCAAGTGTTTGGCCTTTTACTCAGGCCTTTTGATGCTGCTGCTAGGGACAAAACAGGAAAAGTTGCTGCAGCCAGTGCCTCCATACTGCATGCCAATTGCGGTATTAAGAATTCAGAGAACTCTCTAAGGTCTTCTTTTCTCTGATACTAAAATCTGCCACAGCTTTTACAGGGAAGATAAGGCAGCTGATGTCATTCCTCTGTTCCTTCTTGAAGTATAGGTGCGTCACTAGAGGGAAGGGAGAAATTAAATCTCTTGTTCTGGACAGTGACACAAAATTTTAAATGTTGTTTTGTATCTGATGCAGTTTATAAAGTAGTGTAGTTTGAATTCAGTAGTCCTGCAGATGAAATTTACTGTACAAGAAACTATGTTTCTAGAATATAACTAGAAGGCAAGAAGATTCTAGTATCAGATCTCTGTTGAAACAATATTGGATTTGTCAAGTCTTCATATCCTTATCTCTCTTCCTGTAACTATTATTTCTGCTCTTCAAGGTCACATTGAATCTTGTTTGCCACCAGGATATTCGTCACTGTACAGACTTCACAGTTTTCTCCATCTCAATTTTTCTTTTAACTCCTTCCTTGTATTTGGTTGAGGTTCACAGATTTGCAGCATTTTCTTTGGAACTGTTGAAGTTTGAAAGCATTTTATTGTCTTGGAAATCTCTTTTTTTAAGAACACAAAGTCTTGGAATGGACTCCTAGTTTTCAGGATTCAGGTTTATACAATTGTGTGTACAAGCACTATCATATATTCTTTTATTTCAATTCCATGTTGTGTGAAGGAGAGTTTTCTAGTGCATGTATTATGTTATACACCCTTATTCCTGTTTCATGTGGAAGATTTGCTTGTGGTTGCTCTCTACTGAAGCTGCTCCATACCTCTGATTATCTGGGTTGCTTGTTCTGTATCTCTTGCGAAGGGTCTGTATCTCTGAGTAAGGATGATCAGTGCAAATGCAGCACAGTGTATCATGAATATACACTTTAATTTTCTGTTCTGTTGTTTTTTGTGGGTTTTTTTGCACTTAAGTGGTTAGCTCATGTTTGAAAAATGATGCAGAGTGATTTTGAGGTCTTCGGGTGATAACAGCTAATGTAGAACTTGGAATGAATAGTGCTGTATAGCCATTTTTCTGCGTTATTTTGTGTTTTCTGTAATTCAGGACATTTTATTATCAAGTTGCTCAGTACTGCTGTGATCTTTCTTAATAAGCTTGTTGTCTACAGGTTTTCTAACTCAGCTATTTGCTCTTGCTTCAAAATTTCTTGGAAACATGTGGACCCGTATAAATCCTAGGTGAAATTCTTGGAAGGTCCTTCCTACATTGCGAAACCTATCCTTCACTCTTTTCTATAAACGAAGTCTTTATCAAGGCATAAGGGTGTCTGCCCTCTCATCCTGCAGTATTTTATCCATTATGTTCTTTTCTCGTCTTTCCAGGCTGTGGCTGTCTCCCTGTTCATTTTCCTCCAAAAATATCATTAACGTAGTCGTGCAAAAGTAATTAGAATCCTGAAAATAGCAATGCAAAGACTGATAGTTCCGTTGCCAGAGTGATAAATGTGGGTAGCAGGCAGCTGAGCAGCAAGCAAGAAGGATGCAGTCTCCGACTCCTGAGCACAGCCGCTGTAGGAGAGGTGCTCAGCTGAGCTGATTTGGGGAACCTGTTGGTAGGAGCTGGTTGAGCTGGATTGGAGGCAGATAATCTGAAGAGCAGCTGAGGGGCTGGAGATGGGCAGTGACCAGCCAGGCAGATTCTGCTTCTTTAGGTGCCTTTGCATTTCCTTTTCTCTTGTCACCTTTTACAGTTTTCCTCTTTTTTTTTTTTTTTTTCCCTTTTGCACTAGAAACAAGTTGATAGGACTTCATTTTATGTCAGCAGTTTCTTCATCCCTCCTACTCTTCATATTTCCTTACCTTTTCATAGATGATTTTTGGCTTTTCCTTTTCTCTTCTGTTATGCTTAGGGAGTCTCAAATCACACAGTGCAGCTGCTGGTGTTATTTTGGAAGCTTCATTCATAGGCTACTTACACTATCGGTTCCTTGTGCCGCCTACAGGGCTTTTAGACTCTTAAGGGACGTGTAACCTCCTCTGCAGTCCTGCTGTTAAACTTGCAGTAACACCTTCGTGCTATCTTCGGTTTTGCTAGATGACTGGTAGCTAAATTACAGCAGTCTCTGCTCTTGGACTTGAGTAGTAATTTTCCATGTAGCACTGTATCAAAAGCTTTATTGAAGAACAGGTTTTCCAGCATTTGTGGTCTTAAAACCATTTCTTTGATAGCTGAAGAGTATTGGTTCAGCCTGGCATCTTTTGTCAACCCCCGCTGAATCTTGTCCTATTTTATATTTTTATGTCTTCTGTTACTGTTTCTACCAAATGTTGTTCCAGATCTTTTCATCCCACTGAGTCACCTGGTGATAGTTGCTCTATTTTCCTTTGGCTCCATTTGTTACTATACTGACTCCTTCTGAAAGCATGTTCAGATAATCTGTAATCCTTTATTCTTCCAGCATAACAACTCCCCTAGTATTTTTCTTACTCTACCTTTATGTACAGGTCTAGGAATCAGATTGACTTCAGTTCTGTTA
Organism: Lathamus discolor; assembly: GCF_037157495.1. Lineage (NCBI taxonomy): Eukaryota > Metazoa > Chordata > Aves > Psittaciformes > Psittacidae > Lathamus > Lathamus discolor. Next base: position 111,066,192 of record NC_088887.1, on the reverse strand, counting down.
GCTGACCTGTATGATTTCTTTTTCTTACATGAATCCCTATTTACGTTCCTTGGAGGGTTCCCAGTAAGTTGCCCTGAAATGGTTATTTATTCAGGAAACTCTATAATTCTACAAAGTTGGTTTTGCTTAGAAATATATTCTTAAGAATTTCACACTTGTTGGCAAACCCTCCAGCTGGTTTCTAGTTGCTTACTTTCTCAGCCTGCCCTTTTGGGGCTTTAATTTTTCATGCTCAGAGTATCCATGGCAGTAGATGCTGGAGCTCATGACGCTGATATTCCACATCAAGGGAAGTATAAGTCCAGAGGGAACAGCTCCATGGAGAGAACGAAATGCAATCTTCAGGGACTCCAGGCCAAGTTAAACTCTGTGGGTAGTATCTGCAGTTCCCCAAAAATGCTTTCCTAAAGTGCAACCTGACAGTTTTTAATGCTCGTTACTTGGGTCTTACTTGTTCAGCAGGTTCTAATAGGAACATAGGGCATTCAGTAGAAAAGTTATAATCTATCAGTTCTCACCATAAATGAAGCAATCTTTATTTCATATAGCCACCAAACAGAATAATATACTTCATCCCAAACTGTAGGAATTGTGGGCTGGTTTAGTTTATTACTTATTTATTGAAAAGTTTATTTAATGTCATATCCCTTGTGTCTGTCCTTAAATTTTATTTTGCTCTTCTGTAAATATTTCTTTTTGCTAGTTTAATAATGGCAAACTATATTTTGCTAAAAATTATGCTAAATAATCACCTTCTTTTCCCCTTAGTATTCCTTATTTTGTTCATTTTTTGTGGTATTATTTAGTGATTGTAATATTTACATCAAAATGGTCCAAAATTGGAAGTTTTTCTCAGACTACCTGAAGAAAACCACATGAAAGTGGCCATGGTAGTTGCTGTGAACAGCTGAGTATTTATGTCATTGGCTGTGTACACAGAGACAAATATTCAAATTTGCTTTTAACAGATGATGAATCTTTGTGTTACCACCTAATATAGAAATTTTTAACTTACTGTTCATCTCTCCTGGTGTATCACCTTATATTCAGTGTATTCCTGTCCCAGCTGATGTGCCTTTAACCTTTTGTGTGCCTCTGAAGAGATCATTTGTTTGCCTTTAGCCTAACATTTCTTTTATAACCTTCCTGTATATAAACCTGGAAAGCCTTTCAGTAACAACTGCTTTACAGTTTAGCATTGCACTACTGTGCTGTTTTTAAAAGAAGTTTTTATTATTCTTTTCATTTCTTGCTGCATTTTCTGCCTCTGGAAGTTACTTGGTCTCTAATGGGGTAATTCTGTGATTCAAAACACAGCTCTACTGCTCTGCACTGCTACATCTTCCCTTTTTGATTGGAAGTTAAATCTTTTAATTCTGTTTTGTTTCTTATCTCTCACTTCTCTTTTCTCACTTTCACGGGGATAAATCTTGTGGGTTTTTTTTTTTTTTCTTTTTTCTTTCCCAAAACATGTCCTGCATGAGAAGAAACGCCAGCACTATAAGTAGTATATGTAGAAGTAGTAAATGAACAAATGCATGAAATGGCTTTGGGTAAACTGATCTTTAGAGAGTGAAAAAGAATTTCAGAAGATGCCTGCTTGGGTTAATGCTTCTTGTTTGGTTGGTTGGTTCTTTTAGATGGCTTTTATTCTCAGAGCTTCTGTGCTTTTTAGTTACTGCGTTATATAACCTCCGTTTGCTGCAATTTGCATTTCTGCCTTCATGAATACGTTATTTTTCAGTAACATTTTGGGTTGATATAAAGCTTTATTGAAATCTCTATGTATTTATGAAATACATCTCTGGAGGCTCCAGAAACAATACCCTACAGTGTTTAAGCTTTGGTATTTCTGGTATTTATTGCTTTAAGAAGAATTTATAGAGAAGGCGAATAGCAGGATATTAAATTTGCAATCAGAATAAAAATTGCTTTATGGATATAATTTGAAAGAAATGTAAGGTATTAGAGTACATATCCCTACTATCTCTGCCTTTGTTAAATGGTGCACAGGCAAAGACAGTAATGGATTTTGAAGCATAAAGCTTGTCTCAGAGGTTAACAGTTTGCATTTGAAAAAAGCCCCCTGGTATAGAGGCTTAACATATGCAGTTTCCTCTTTAACTGCTTATTAAAACAACTGATCAAATGCTTTTTATCATATTTATTGCTTGCTTTCATCTTGTCTTAGCCACGTATTTCACTAATGCGGGGTGTTATTTTAGCAGAATGATTTGGTTATGGCTCAGCACTAAGGCAGCGTCTGTCTGATCTGGGCATAAAGGCTCTGCATTTGGTGTTCTGTTTTCTTATATAGTGCAGTGTCCAGGACACAACCAACAAGGACTTGTAAACCGTAAAAGGGAAGGTTGAGACAGAAAGGAGATGTGCTGCTTCACGGTGATGCAGACTATGACTATTGACGTATACCCCTGGAGAAACTGTGGGCAAGGAGCATTTACTGTAATCACAACGCTGACAGTGGGGAAGCAGCAGGATAAAACTAAACACCATGTATTTCACTGTGCCTTCCATTGCTCTTCCAATGGAGATTTTTAAATGTCTTATGAGCAGTGGGAATCTTCTGCCTGTGATTATGTTGGGCTGAGTCCAGCGTAATCTAGTGAAGCATTTCAGGGCCAAAATGCATCTAAGTTGCTGGTTCCTGAGTTTTGGTCTGTGGACCAACACTAATCTTTGAGGTTTATGGAATGAGGCAAGCTGAACACAAAGTAGTGTTGGAGGCAAGATAATAGAGTATCTGTCTTGAATTCAGTAGATTAGAAGTTTCTCTATTTCCTTTAAATAAAAAAGAAATATAACACATGATTTGTACATTTTGAATAATCCACACACAATCTTGAATAAGTGCAATTTGTATTTTGTTTAGCATAAATTATAAAACCTCTAAAGACTGGGACTTATTTTTACTGGGCACTTAGCATATTGCATATATGCTGTGGCAGAGTTGCTGGTTTTAGGCAAGAAAACAGGTGGACACAACACAGATGGGGAAACACAGGGTAATGGAGACAATTATGAGTGTTGTAGTAAGCTGTAGTTGCAGCGTACCATCTGTCCAGCTATGGGGAGGAATTTTGTGATTTTTTTTTTGTTTTTGTTGTAGTGCACTGTTTTCTCATTCTGCCTTAAGAATGTAGCAATGCATGTGCATATGTAATTATAAGCCTGAGCAGGGTTAGCAGGTGAAGTTCATTATGGTGGCAGAGAGTTAAGCCTCAGCTCTGCTGTGTTTGACACCCACATTTGTGGATGCCTGAAACCTGCTTATTGGAATTAGTGGATATTGGAATTGGGGATATTAGTGAATATTGATCTTTAATGATAATCAAGTAATATTTGTTCCAGCTTTGCAATGCAGTATTCTATTGCTGCATTACTGTTTTGACTAGATTTGATTGAGGTTTTGAAGATTTTTACCTTGACTGCTCAGAGAAGAGTATTCACTTCTCATACAGTGCAAAAGCACTAGGGACATAAATGAGAGCAGTTCTGTCTTGTATGTGGTGTTCCCAAGTTTTGCCTGAACAGCACTATTCATATAATTTATTTTTTTTTTAGCTGCAGTGTTTGTCTTCTCTTGGCCAAATCATCCTTTAATCCTTGGTAGCCTAACTCAGTTCCATTCATTTAAGTAATATGTTTGGTTTCTCAACAAGAATTGGATGGAAATATATTAATGAGGTATATCTGCTTATGTGGGCAAGTTTAGTATACTGTGGGGATAGTCTGGCAAGAGCAAAAATAGCAAGGAATCAAGATATTTGTGTTGAAAGACTGAGGCTGCTAAGTTGTGCCATTTGAAACACAACTGGTGGTGTGATTCAGTACCACACCACCTTTTTGTGGTGGGGATACAGTAGCAGAGGGCACGTAAAGTGTATGAAGGTTTCTAGGGAACAGAATATCTACCAAGGAGCTGGTACATTTTGGGAGGGGTCCAACTGAAAATTGCTAGAGCACATCTTGAATGGGAGGTAGGGGTGTCCATAATCACAAATTTCTCATGTGTAGACTAGTCCTCCTGCATTGGAGAAGGAAGGTAGTGCTTCTCCAGGAGTTGATTCAAAGTCCCTAATGTTTACCTCCTACTCAAAATCACCTCTTTGACTGTGCAGAGGTATCCAAGAGAGAATACTTTTCCTTTGCATTCTCATCTGCTTCTCTGCTCTTGCTGTTTGCTCTGTCCCTGCTTTCTCTGTGGGTCTGTTGTATGCTGCACTTCAGGTAAGAAAAGCACTAAGTCTGTAAAATACAGTCCTGCTCTCTGCAGATGCCTGCTACTTGCTCCAAAGAATATTTCGAAGGAAAAAAATAAATTTATATAATATATTTACCCTGTACTCAGTTGATATTTGCACTGCATTAAGAACTGTGCCTGTATCTTCTAAGAAACAATGGCTCCTTTAGAGCTGAGAGGTAACATCTTGGACAGTGACTGTCAGCTGGTTATTTAGAGTGAATGGACTAACTTGCCAATGAAGCAGTTTGTTGCATAGTTGTTAAAACTCTGCTACAGAAAAGCTTTAGCCAGACTGGTTGGTGAATCATTGTCCCTTTCAATGTGGAAGTGATGCAGTTGCAGTTTTTTACAGGATCTGATCTGAAATCTCATGGTAATGCTTTGGAGTAAAATGACTTTATAATAACCCAGGTGGCAGAACTCAAAACAGTCATGCAGGTGCCTGCTGGTCAGTAAACTGCTCACCACTATATATTTGCCTGGGTTATGTCAGTAGGAATTGCTTGTGGCTGGAGGTATGGTATGCCCTGAAGCTAGAATGTAGTAGTGATGAAAATTGTTTTGTGTTGGGTATCTTAAAATGGTACATACTTTTTTTTCTTCAGCTCACCTTTGAAAGAAAATATCGTTCTTGGGTCAATTTTATTTACCTCTGTTTCTTTCTAGAAATGGAGTAATTTTCCAGATAAGATTTCAGAGGGCTTGCAAGAAGTCTGATGTCTACTGCCCTTTAAAATTAAATTAATTTCTCAAACCACCCAAGCAATTGAGAAGCATGCTAATTGTCCAGAGTTTTGATGTCCTTATGTTCATTTTGAAAACAAGAAAACAGATTCATGGTGGCTCGTTTGGAAATCCAAGTGGTACAATTTTGCAAGTGAAGGACGTAATATCCCCAAATGTCAGAAAAAGAGAAAAATGAGTCTTCCCTGAACCACAAATCCAGGTGCCAATGAGGAATCCATGAAACTGAACAAGAAAACCTGATTGAGCAAATATTTGTGGGAAAGGAAAGAAAAATATTTCCCTCCTTTTTTTTTTTTTGTTTTAAAAATTTAGTTTACTGGGTGGATTTCATTATTTATTATTTTTTAAGTAAAAATATCCATTTTTCTTCACATACATTGTATTTTAAGCAGTGGGAGTGGAACTTACCAAAAGACAAATTCTTTTAAAGCCCTCTAACTGCGTGATCAAATGGATTATAAAGTTAATAATCTGTTTTGCACAAGCTTGTATTAAAGGTGGGTATAAAATATGCTCAGAATAAATGTTTACTGGTGGACTGGCTCTGTGTAGTATGAGGATTTGATTACTGAACATTCCAGTTTTACATACCATCTCTTTGTACTGATGGACTGAAGCTGTCTCATCATTTTCCCTGTAGCTGTACTAAATACAGAAACCTACTGATGTTCTAAACAGCAAAGTAGATAAATAAGATATTAAATTATGGCAGTTATCTTCTGGGAACTGCTAAAATGATAGAAAATGTATTACGGTTACGTCCTTGAAAGAAGCTTGCTTGTGCAATGTAGTGTGAACTTTCTGTCATTCTTCTTATCATGTCCTGATTATTGACCACTGAATACCCTGAGCTGCTTTTCCCATTTGTTTTTAAAACAAGTTAGTCAAATTTCCTTAATTTACAAGGGAAGTTTCATGTTAGACAAAGCAGAAGAGGTAGTGGCACACTAGACTGATATGGAAGGTAGCGTTTTATCCATAGTATTTTCTCAGACTTGCTTCTCTACATTAGCTTAAACTTGGGTATGCTTTTTTATGTTTTTCCTTAGATCAGTTGAAAATGATAGATAAAAAGTGTCTTACCTACATTTCTGTAAATGGCTACAGGAATAAAAACTGTTGAATGCATGATAAAAAATTACTGCATCATAAAAAGCTCTACTGTTCAAGCATGGAAGCACTCTAGAAAGTGCTTGTAAAAGCATCTCAGATTTTTTTTCCCTACCAGAGTAGGATTAAGCCCTAGTGTCTTCTTCCCTTTGAGACAAATCAAAACAATATATATTCAGCAGTACAGTGGGATAACCTCAGTTTCTGTAGGTGCAGTAGGACAAACTACTTCCTTGAATTTTCTTCCTGTTATATGTGATCGTTCACAATCTTTGGGGGAAAAAATACGTATGAAATGCTGTAAGCGTTATCTCAAAGTAATATACTTTGTGGTTTTAAATTGAGCAGCTTCTGCAGAAGGTCAAATTGGCTGTTCTTACAAACTGCTTGTGGCTGCAGCAGCCATATATCCATTATCACAGTTACAGAACTTGAGAAAATACTTCGTTTGGAAAAGAGGGATTTAAATTACTCTTTATTTCAAGTGCTTCCATCTTGGATTACTGTTTGAATAGAAAAAGATCACTAGCTGTGCGGAGAGCATGGGTGTCTTCCTACTCAGCAATGTTTCTTACATAGTTTATATTTAGGAAAGAATTCTTCTGCTGAAAAGTTTCAAGAGTGTGTTTTTACTTAATCTAGAATAAGATGTGCACACATTTAAAATCGATTCCTGCATTGGCAATTGATCTACCATTGTTCCTGATTTTCTTGCTTTTCCTACCCGTTCCTTTGTTGTTAAAACTCTAGCTGCCTTCATATTCTGGAGTCATGCACTTTCTGGGTAAGTGGGATTTAGGCTTCTTCCAGCTGTGATCAATGAGTGGTTTCTGGCACAATGTGAAAACCGTTGCAATTGAAATGGAAAACATTTCTCACCATCCTAGAAATCTTGACTTTCAGACAGATTATTCTTGACTGAACAAATGTCATCTGCCATACGTAACCGAGGAAACTGCTTCAGAAACTATTGGGTTTTTTTGGGGTTTTCATTGGGTTTTTTTGGAGATGGGTATTTCCCTTTTCTCATATTCTCCCTATCTAGGTATTTTCTTAAGGGAGACATGTAGTGAGATGGCAGTAAGACTAACATATTAGCCCATAGAGACTACCTGTAAGGAATAGATCTGTCAGCAAAACCCTCAAAAATCCTTAAAAACTTTTAAAGTGGTGATAACAGATCTTTTTCCTAAACAATTTTTTTTCTTCCATTTCTCTCAGCTGTTTTAAATTGCTTTTTCAAGCTCCTGTTTTTTCACTACACCAGTTTTCTTGAATTAGAGTGTGTAAAGTTGCTTCAGCTGAGTTCATTGGACGTTTTATATCTCACTGCAGTTAGAATGAGCATGGGGCAGACCTGCAGGGTGACCTGGGGGTGATCATGATTGCATTGCAGTGGCCCAGTTGCGCTAACACAAGCTGCTGTGTCCCCACTGTATTACCAGCTCCAGGCTGTTTCCTTTGCTGTGCCTAGTGGCTCCAGCTTCTTCACTTAAGGCAGTGTGTCAATTTGTCTGTGTGCCCAGGGGCTTAGCTAAGGCTCAAATGAGATAATTCTTTGGTGGTAGAGGAGTGAAATCCAGCCAAGAGATGTCCATCAAGAGAAAATTTCTTAATTTGGGGCAGTTTCTCAGGGGACCACATCCTGTGAATTACAAGGCTGGATATTCAGCCTGAAAATGGACATCTTGCAGCTTTTTTATCAGTACTCATAAAAATGCTTCAGGAATGTGAATGTGTTGCTTAGTTTGTATAGTTTAAATTCGTATGGTCCAGCTATTGACCTATGTACATGATGTGTTCTGCAACAGACTTCCCAACAATTTACTATGGGAAGTGGGAAGACTGGAGACATCTCTTTGGGTAGCAGAAGTATCTTTCATGGCCATATGTAAACCTTTTCTTGCATGTGGTCTGGCACTTAAAACTCAAATACTAACGCCATTCCTGTCTCCTTGTTTGTGCCTTCATGTGAGCTGGCTGTGTTGCTGGCCTTGGCATGACAGTGGTGGAGGGATGGGGCTGAGTGATGTATCATGGCTCAGACAGGATAATAAGAACATGAGTTTTCCCAGAGACAGTAGCAGAGTCGTAAATGCAACTCAGGAGAAGAGATTCATTTGAGTGTTAGAATGCAATTAATTGCCTGCCATGAACGTCAAGATAATTAGTATTGTAAATGACAGACGTTTGTTCCGCTTTCAAAACAACTGTCATAAATGAATGTAGAGGTTCTTATAAGCTTGGAAAAATGCTTTTGTCCCTGATGTACTCTTAGTATTAAATATAAAAAGGCATAGATTTGTTTTTTAAAAAATCTGCTCTGCTAAAAGGTTTTATTTGTGGTAAAACAAAGTTTGGTTAAGTAGTCAACGTCGGAAGTTAATGATAGCTAAATCAGTCATGTTTGGTCCTAAGCTTTATAAATTCTGTAAACATACGGAACCTATGTCTCACACCTGGTAGCACAGACCTGAAATGTCCTTTTCCTGGTTTCTGTCTTTCTGACTTTATTCTCCATCAGTTTGCTTTTGACCTTCTTTCTGAGTAGTTTAGCCAGGTACAGAATATGTGAGAGCAGGTCTTTTAAGAAGGCAACATTTAAGGAACACAAAGTGAGGAACTTAAGATTTGAAATTAGCAGAACATGCTTTAGTGTTTTTTAATTTCTGTCATTTATTTTGTTCTGTTGCATTCAGATTGAAAGCTTGGATGTTTGCAACAGTTTCTCCACTTCCATTCTTAATGCTGCCAAAATTAAGCTGTCATTTTGTGCAACAGTGGTATGTGAGGAGTATAAGATACTGCACAAAATATTAGTCATACTGAATTCCAAGAGCAAAATTCATTAGCATCTTGCTGTAAGATTAGTGATTTCTTTCAGTAATTTATAGAAATATTTCTGAAAAGCCTGAAATACAGGAGTGTGATATAATGTAAGGTACATAAACACACTCTTGTGGAAAGCAGAAGCATGGTTTCGTAGCCTCGCCAATTAAACTTTGTTTTCTAATGTACTATTTTGGTATTTCTCTTTTGTCTATTTATCATTAGTACACTTTCTTTTAAAAATTATTTGGGAACTGTGGAATGTTGAGTATGCCTTTATGGAATACTAAAGATATGGTTTTATTGTGAAGCCATTTAACAAAAAAAGATTATATTGGAGCTACTGTATGAATTAGAAATACTAGAATTGAAACATTCTGGAATATTCTCTTTTCACTCTGAAAACAGCTGAAAAGACTGACCATATTCAAAGATTTTAGACTAAATTTTAACGTACTGGCATTAATAAAGTGATTGAAGATTTGGCATAGGTCGAAGAATGGATTAGACATAGTTTTTTCATTTCATAATTAATGTTCTGTTGCAGCTTTTGTTGTTGTTTTTAGCTACAAATTGAGTCCTGATCCTTTCAGGGTCTGATGTTCTGATTAGGTTGAGCTAGCCCCTGGGATATTGCAGAGAGACATGTCAAACATACCTAGTTTCTTTTTATAAAATTACTTTAGCTATTTTTATGAAAGGATAGGATAATTTGCCTTTATTATTCTTGTTTCAAGAGCTGGTTTAGATGTTACTCTCTGTTCTGGTTTATTTACCAACACCTGTTTTCATGATGAGTTTATACTTACTCGTATTCAAAGTTTATCTTAAGTTTAAATGTTTTTTGTCCATGTCCTGTGTTTATCCCAGATGTGTTTATAAGAAAGCTGTCATTCCTTTTGTTGCTTCCTTGAGCTCTTTCCATTTCTTCTCAAAAGATGGGCTTTTCATCCTAGTACCTCTTCACGCTAGAAGCGCACACAGTGTACCATGCGAGTTTATGCAACTGCCTTTTGTAGCTGCATTAATCCTTTTCATCTTTTACTGGCAATGGCTTGCCCAAGAGGCTTTAGGGTGTGTGGCTGTCTCTTCTGCGGCTGTGTGAAGATCAGGGTTCACAATCATGCTGTGATGGAAAGCACCCTATTCCTTTCGTTGTTCTTCATTCAGTTTGCATTTTAAATTCTGACTGGCTTTTGCACTTTGAGATACTGAATTTCACCTAATTTTAATGTGTTTTGCTTTCCAGGCTATCTCGTTCTTTTGAGTAACCTGTTGCTCATTCTCTGAGTTAGCTCCCAGCTTTGTGCCACCAGGACTTTGCATTGGTAACTCCTCTGGGCAAAGTGGGGACCATGGGACTGGCTGGGGAGAATCACTATTGCCCTGGTAATTTGTCTTTCGGCACAGATCATTTTAGTCACCATTTGTAACTCTTTTAACTCTTGACCTTTATTTTTTACTTCAGCTAATACTTTTTACTGTGGTACTATGTTAAATGCTCAGCTGAAATTTAAATGAATTAGTGCTGTTACATTGGCTTTGTCCAAAGAGTCAAGAATTTTATTCCAAAAATGCTTTTCAGCATTCTTGTGCATTTCCTATTCCAATTTCCATTCTGTTTTTATAATCCATCACTCCTTTAAAACTTACTTTTCTCCTTTGCATCCCGTTGAGGTCAGACTGAGGGCCTGTAATGATCTGGAGAAGCCTGGGTCATGTTTACTTTACCATTTATTGTAAGTATTAGTATTTCCAATTCTATATCACCTGTCACTTCCAGTAAGGAAGTTTTATTAAAGAAACAGTCTACCAGTTTTGTGAATTTTTCAGAATTCCATGATGGGGATTATCTGATCATTTAATGTCTGAATATGTGTTCAATTTTGTTTGTAATTCCACTTGAGTGCACAGTTTTCATGGTCTAGTTCATGGAAGCTAAGTTCCTGGAAGTTGCCTTTGCTGTCTGGTACCTCAGTAGTCTTACTGGGAGCTGTGTTAACACTGAGGTCATGGCAAGTTTATGTTCAGTATTTACCTCACTAGTACAGCTTAGCAGTCTCACTTTTTTGCTTGTTTTAATTTCATTTTTGTTGCTGAGAAATTCTTTATTGCTTCTTTCCTTCACAAAGTCTTGGCTTGTGACCCTCTCTTTATACCTTCATTTTCTCACAGCCAATATGTGTTCTTGGCTGGTGACAGGAGTTTCCCTTTCCTTCTGTTTACTCCTGTTCTCCATTTTGTCGTGACTATTCTTCTATTTAAATCTGGACCAGAATTTCTTCTCCTCTTCTCTATTGATAAAGGTCTGAATCCTGCCCAAATATTTTAGTAAGAGGACCTCTGTGCTGAATTAATGCAATGTTTACACCTGGTTGCCTTGTTTTTAAAGGGAAAGAAACAAAATGACAGCAAACTGAGCAGGCTGCTTGAAATCTGCACATTTTCTAGTTGTGTGAAGTGATAAGGGTATTTCTACCTTTGCTGCTGCTGCTGCTGCAGAAGCAGTGGAGAATATCTTAATGTACTTCAGCGTATCCACCTACTACACTTTGGTCGTTGCATCCTGGCAACTGAAAGTATTTTTAAATGAGTGTTTTTGGGGTTTTTTTGTCAACCTGTCATTTTCATCAGTCTAAAACTTGTAAAACTGGCACATGTGACAAACCACCACAGAATTCTAGATGAGTGAGGAGGACTGATAAAATAGTAATATTTATTTAAGTTGCTAAGCCACTGGCCATCATATTTGAAAAATCATGGCAGTCAGGTGAAGTTCCGGATGACTGGAAAAAGGGAAATATAACCCCCATTTTCAAGAAGGGGAAAATGGAAGACCCAGGGAATTATGAAGACAGGGTGAGAAAGTTGGAGCTGTTCAGCCTGGAGAAGAGAAGGCTGCGTGGAGACCTCATAGCAGCCTTCCAGTATCTGAAGGGGGGCTGTAGGGATGCTGGCGAGGGACTCTTCATTAGGGACTGTAGTGATAGGACAAGGGGTAACGGGTTAAAACTTTAACAGGGGAAGTTTAGATTGGATATAACGAGGAAGTTCTTTACTGTGAGGGTGGTGAGGCACTGGAATGGGTTGCCCAGGGAAGTTGTGAATACTCCATCCCTGGCGGTGTTCAAAGCCACTCAGAGCCTTGGGTGAGATGGTTTAGTGTGAGGTGTCCCTGCCCATGGCAGGGGGGGTGGAACTAGATGATCTTGAGGTCCTTTGCAACCCTAACTATTCTATGATTTTATGATTCTACAGTTATCAAACTCTTACAATCCTTTTTGGCAAGGATTTTGCCCAGGTAGTGGAACCAAAGCAAAACCCTTGTGGACTGATTCAGTCCTGTTGGCTGTGCTGGTTTAAAAAGATGTTGGACCCTCCGGTATTTTTTTAATCATGATTTACTGGATTTGGAGAACAGCATTGCTCTGCGTGCTTTGTGTACTTGTACAACAGTGGCAGTAGGCACATGTGCGTGTTTTTCCTATACAGGAATGCATCAAGTAGATGAGCTAAGGTTCTCATTGTGTAGTGTAAGATCTCAGAAGAAGTTTTGCTACGTTTCTTACCCAGATTCTTAAGTATGTTTAAAGTGCATTTCCCTCTTGCAGCATGGCAGAGGTGCTGGCTGGCTGTTACTGAGAGGGCTGTATCTGCTCCCTTCTGCAAGCCTGCAGCTGAGCTAGTCTGACCCTGTGGGTGAAAATAGCAGATACCATTTGCAACTGCCTTAGTGCTACCTTTCTGCCAGTTTTAAATCCTTGAAACAGCTTTTCTCAGGGTTGGGAATGGACCTGTGCTAGTGCAGGGCAGAAGTGGGAATCTGAAGGAGCTTCACTCAGGAAATACAAGACCACTTCTGACATCATTTTTAGTATTGAATGCATGGAGAAAGGAGTCAAAATAGTCAACCTTTTCTGAAGAAGAAAAATAATATGCATGAGTTTTTTGATTTTTTTTTTTGTTGTTGTTATTGTAGCGTCTCTGTCATCCTTTAGTTGTGAAGAAATTCTGTCTTTCCCGCTTATTCTTGATTGACATTTAGTTGGAAGAAACTGTCTCCATTCTTCTTGGATCTGCTACCAGCAGTGATCAACTTAGTTGACCCCTTCCTTTTTTCTCCTCTTCTGTGGTGTATTTTCCTCATCTTTGCTGAGCCTTTACTCCAGCTATGTCTACCATGCTGAGCTGTTTGTTTGGCATCTGGGATTGTGGAGCAAGCACTGGTGCAGTTCTGAGATGGGCTGTGCACTCTCTATTTGGGAGCTAAACTCAAATAAACTCCCAAATAGGGGAGTATTCAGCTAACTCAAGCCTCAAAGACTGCCAACTAGTATTACCTCTTCTTTCTCTTTCAAGTGGCCTCGGTAGTGCCATGCCCAGGTGAAGGGCAGATGAATGCTTTGACTTGTATTGGCTCTTGTGCATTGAGAGAAATGTGTTTAGATGCCTCTGAAAGGGTGTCCTGGGTTTAGTAGTAGTAGTAATTTTTTCTCCTTAGTAGCTGATGCAGTGCTGTGTTTTTGACTTGCGGCCTGGGAACAGCACTGATAACACCGGTGTTTTTAGTTACTGCTCAAATGTTTAGTCTGACCTAGGACTTTGTGAGTCTCATGCTCTGCCAGGGAGGAGGGGAGGCTGGGAGGAAGCAGAGACAGGACATCTGACCCAAAGTAGCCAAAGAGGTATTCCATACCACAGCACATCATGCCTGGGATGTAACTGGGAGTTCCCCGGAAGGGCACTCACTGCTCGGTCGGGCTCGGTCAGCAGGTGGTATCGTATTCTGTTCCCTTGTTATTTCCTTTATTGTTATTATCATTGGTGGTAGCAGCAGTGATTTGTGTTATACCTTAGTTACTGGACTGTTCTTATCTCAACCCGTAGGAGTTACATTCTTTCAATTCTCCTCCCCATCCCTCTGGGAGCCGGGGGGAGGGAAGAAAGGGGACGGGGGGAGAGTAGACTGCATGGCTGACTGGGTTTTAAACCACGACAAAGGGAAGGAATATGTGCCATCTATGTGAATCTAGAGCTGAAATAAAACTCTTCAGAAAATAACGATGGCTATCACACTAATCTACTGCTGAAAAGCTTACACTGCTCAAATGTGCAGAAATAATAATTATGCAGTGTTTGCTATTTGTGGTCATAGCCTGTGGAGGATGTTATTGTGGTGTGGTGATTAAATAGGCATAGTGTTTGGTTTTAGCATGTGCAAAAGGAGTAAGAGAGACAACATAAATGTATTTATAGAATCATAGAATAGTTAGGGTTGGAAAGGACCTTAAGATCATTTAGTTCCAACCCCCCTGCCATGGAGAGGGATACCTCACACTAAACCATGTTGCCCAAGATTCTGTCCAACCCAGCCTCGAACACTGCCAGGGATGGGCCTTCACAACTTCCCCGGGCAACCCATTCCAGTGCCTCACCGCCCTCACAGTAAAGAACTTCTTCCTCATATCCAATCTAAACTTCCTCTGTTTAAGTTTGAACCCGTTACCTCTTGTTCTACCACTGCAGTCCCTGACAAAGAGTCCATCCCCAGCATCCCTATAGGCCCCCTTCAGGTACTGGAAGGCTGCTATGAGGTCTCCACGCAGCCTTCCCTTCTCCAGGCTGAGCAGCCCCAACTTTCTCACCCTAGCTCCATACAGGAGGTGCTTCAGTCCCCTGATCATCCTCTTTGCAAAGTGACTTTTTAATTACTTTCTGATGGCAGATCAGGAGAATGCAGTGAATAAAACATTTTAAGAAGCTTCAGCCTTGGCTGCTGTGGTGTTCCTGGGGCTGCATGTGATGGCTTTTGAGGGAGAAAGGGACTGTCATACTGCTCACGGATGGCAAAATGTATTCAACCTTAAAGGTTAAGCAGCATGAAAGTGTGATCTTCTCGTCTCACCTTTTGACCTAAGATTCCTCTGCAGAGTATTTTTAAACCATAATTTTAATTATGTTATGGCATGCATTTAAGCTTTGGCTGACTTAGTGATTATGCGGAAAAGTTTGTTGTGGTGTTTTGTTTTTCTTTCTTAGAATAACTGTCTTAACAACTAGAAAATACAGGTGCATTAAAAAAACTTTATTCTTTAGCCAGATTTTCAGTTCATTAAATGTCAGCTCAGCATTTCCTTCTTGCTCTACCATTCAGTGATTAGATTTCTCAGAATATTTCAAATTAAGTGCCTTGCACTAAGATAGTAAGTACAGCTTGGGAGAGAAGGGATGATTCTGGTTCTTCTGGAGACTGAAAAACTATAAGGTTCAGGATGTAGCACATTCTGAGCACACTTGAAGGGCTTAAGGGTTCTTTTAATTCAAAACAAGATAGTGTCCCCCATCCCACTAGTCTCTCCTCACCACACTTAGAGTGAGTGCCTTGTTGGGTGTTGAATATTAGGTGATGAATAGGTGGGATCTTCCCCCTTTTGTAAAGTGAGAAAAAGTCATTGTTGGAGATCTGTAGAGCAAAAGGTGCAAAGCAGGTGCAGGTTTTTCTGGCTCCTCACCTTCACATTAATGTGTTGTGGAGTTTGAGTTGGGGTTAGTTTGGTTGGTTGGTTGATTGTGGTGGTTGTGTTTTGTTGTTTTGGGTTTTTTTGTTGGAAGTGACAGACAAAAGATGGTTATGTTTGAAGTAATCTGTAATTTGGTTCAATATTGAAGACTTTCAAGCTCTTATATCAAATTTGCCGTATTTTGCTGGAAATAACATCTTCATGATGGCCTTTTCTTGCTCACAAAAATTGGAAGCACTGGTACATGGAGGAAGAATGGCAGTCAACAAAATCATGGGGTTTGCTTGTTAGTTTATATCGTATGAGGAGCACTTGTTCCTTTACTAAAGTGTAATCCTCATTTTAGGATAACTGCAAGCAGTCTTCTCTTTGCTGTAGAAGTGCTGGAGAATTTGGTGGTTAGGGTGTGTTTCTCTTGGATTTTACCAGAGGAACATTTTGTTGTAAAGATGCATACCTGTACCATGACAGAGGTGGAATGAGAACATCTTATGTCTTGATCCAGCACTGCAGTTACCTAGTGGTATTAATCATTATTATATTCTTGTATATATTCAGTCTGAGGCAGTCTTGTGTTATTAGGATATCTTGGCTTGTATTTGTTTCTTTTGAAATATATTTTTCTGCCAACCTTAACCCCAAGAATAAGCAACAGCTATGTTAATGTTTGTTTCTGAATTACAGTCTCCTGGAATGTCTTTATCTTCATTTATTCAGGCATAGCCAGTTATAACTTAATATACTTTTTGCCAAGAAATATATAAAGTAGTTCACAATTCTCTATTACACCTTCCTTTTAAATAAACTGCATGAGAAATTGTAGTCTTGTGTTGCTAAAGATCTAATGCTTTAGAAAGGGTTGTCATTGCTGCTTATGCTTACAGATGATGGAGATTTTCAGGCTAATGCGGTAGTTGTACTGGAAAGTTAAAAAGTGTATTAAACAGATACAACTTTCAGAGTGAGATATTGTCTACTACAATACACATTTCTTAAGTAGTGGTTTTGTTCATATTGCATCTCACAGTGATAAACTTAGATATTATTTATTCTGTGATGTACTTAAAGATTTGGAGAATAAGATATATTATTTTGCAGGTCAGTGACTAAAGTGTTGGCATTTGCAGATACTAGAGTTGTGTGTAGAATGACATAATTTATAGTACTGAAATCAAACATTTGCTTTGTGGGCTGGGGAGCTTGACTCTTCAGTTAAGTATTCTTTAAAATCTTCCTGTTTTGTGGAGGAGTCAGAGATATATATTAAAAAACCCCACCAAAACCCCAATCAAAACAAAACAAAACAACAACAACAACAACAACAAAAAACAACAAAAAAAGAAAGTGGAGGGGGAGGGGAAAGAAAAAAGCATGAAAAATTGGTTGTGCAATGCTGCTTATTTGTGGTTCCTTCTGGTATTGTGGGATTTTAAATCAGGGTAATATATTAACATTCTTTTTTCATAGAATCATAGAATAGTTAGGGTTGGAAAGGACCTCAAGATCATCTAATTGCAACCCCCCTGCCATGGGCAGGGACACCTCACACTAAACCATCTCACCCAAGGCTTCATCCAACCTGGCCTTGAACACTGCCAGGGATGGAGCACTCACAACCTCCCTGGGCAACCCATTCCAGTGCCTCACCACCCTAACAGTAAAGAATTTCCTCCTTGTATCCAATCTAAACTTCCCCTGTTAAAGTTTTAACCCATTACCCCTTGTCCTGTCACCACACAGCTTGGTGTCATCTGCAAACTTGCTGAGAGCGCACTCAATCCCACTGTCCATGTCAGCGATGAAGATGTTAAACAAGACCGGTCCCAGCACCGATCCCTGAGGGACACCACTCGTTACCGGTCTCCAGCCAGACACTGAGCCATTGACCACAACTCTTTGCGTGCAGCCATCCAGCCAGTTCTTTATCCACGGAGTGGTCCACCTATCAAATTGATGTCTCTCCAATTTAGAGAGAAGGATGTGTTGTGGGACAGTGTCAAACACTTTGCACAAGTCCAGGTATATGACATCAACTGCTCTACCCCTGTCCATCAGTTCCGCAGCCCCATCATAGAAGGCCACCAAATTGGTCAGGCAGGATTTCCCCTTAGTGAAGCCGTGCTGGCTGTCACCAAGCACCTTGTTGTTTTTCATGTGCCTTAGCATGCTGTCCAGGAGAATGTGCTCCAAGATTTTGCCAGGCACAGAGGTGAAACTGACTGGTCTGTAGTTCGCCGGGTCTTCCATTTTCCCCTTCTTGAAAATGGGGGTTATATTTCCCTTTTTCCAGTCATTGGGAACTTCACCTGACTGCCATGATTTTTCAAATACGATGGCCAGTGGCTTAGCAACTTCATTCGCCAGCTCCTTCAGGACCTGCGGATGGATTCCATCAGGTCCCATGGACTTGTGCGCATTCAGATTTTTAAGATGGTCTCGAACCAGATCCTCTCCTACAGTGGGCCCAAGGTCTTCATTCTCACAGCCCCTGCGTCTGCCTTCTAAGACCTGGGTGGTGCAGTCAGAGCCTTTGCCAGTGAAGACTGAGGCAAAGAAGTCATTCAGAACCTCAGCCTTCTCCAAATCCTGTGTTGCCAGTTCTCCTGAAAGCTTCCTCAGGGACCTATGTTGTCCCTAGTCAGTTTTTTGTTTGCTACGTACCTGTAGAATCCCTTCCTGTTATCCTTAACATCCCTAGCCAAGTTTAATTCTAACTGGGCCTTAGCCTTCCTAACCTGGTCCCTAGCTTCCCAGACAACATCCCTGTACTCTACCCAGGCCGCCTGTCCTTGCTTCCACTTTTTATAAGCGTCTTTTTGCCTTTGAATTTTCCTCAGCAGCTCCTTATCCATCCAAGGAGGTCTCCTGGCCCTCCTGACCGCACTCCCTTCTAGTTGGGATGCAACACTCCTGACCTTGTAGCATGTGATCCTTGAATATCAACCAAAATATAGAAAATGAGAGCAGTGAATGTTTTCTCAGGGATGAAAGGACACAGATGCCCTTTTTTTATTATTTTCATGATTTGGTTTAAATTTGTAGATGATAAATGTTGTGGGGATAAAGATGTATTTCAGAAAGCATTTCAGGAATGTGTACCCATGATTTCTGAATTCTATTAATTTCTATTTATTATTCTACAAAAGGGACCTGTAAGAATGATGGGAAAACACTTTTTGGCAGGGCCTGTTGCAATATGATGAGGAGTAACGATTTAAACTAGAAGAGGGGAGATTCAGGTGTAGTCTGAAGAAAAAATTCTTTACAATGCGGGTGATGAAATACTGGCACAGGTTGCCCAGAGAGGTGATGGAAGTGCTATCCCTGGAGACATTCAGAGCCAGGCTGGATGTGGTTCTGGGGAACCTGAGCTAGTTAAAGATGTCCCTGCTCATTTCAGGGGGGACACTAGATGACCTTTGAAGGTCCCTTCCAACCCAAGCAGTTCTATGACTGTATGAATCTAAGTTCATAGTCAGAAGTGCAGAGCTACTGATGGAACCCCTAATGCCCTGCAAAGGTAGTTTGTGTTGAAAATGCTGGTGTCTTTGCCACTGTTTAGATGGTAAAGTGTTTTAGCAGTATTCTGCAGATAAACTGCTGTGTGGTGTCAGTTAGAAACAGGAGTAAGATTTATCACTGAAGAACCATTTAATAAAGATTTCTGTAAGCTTTGTTCTTGTCTGTGGTTGGAGAGAAATACTGGCATGGAGCCATTTACTGGTGTCTCTTTCTCCTTTTTTCTGCTATTGTAGTCTATATATAGGTAAAAAATAATCTCCTTAATAAATACCTTCATTAAATGCAAGGAGTTGTAGGAAATACTCATCTAAACATAGAACCAAGCTTATACATGTAAATATACTGCAGAAAATTCCAGGTTTTTTAATCCTTATTGCATTTTGTGTTAAAGGCTGAGATTTTAATCTTGAGCTTAGTTCTTTTCAGCATGCATGGCTTAATTTAATTTGTTATAGAAAATATGAATGTGTTGTTTACTGAGACATCGTCTCTGATTAATCAAAAAACTCTAAAATTCCAATATAATCTTTTGTCGTAACAGTAATCAAAAACAAAGGCAAGAATCATCTATGCGTGTCGTTGCCATAGTACAGTTCTGTCTTTGCTATGGTTTCTTGTATCTGTTGCTGTTTCTTTAATATAAAGGGCAATTTAAATGGAAATGATAATGCAGTGAACTACTGGTCTTGTATTCTTTGTCAGTAATGTGGTTATCAATATTGAATAGTAGTATTAGAAGCTTTTCTTATTTCCTTTTTTTTTTTTCTTCTTTTTTTGCTGTGACTTGGAAAAGATTCGTATCTGTGCTGTTCTTTATGCTGAGTGCTTTTTTCTTTTGAATACCAACCTGGATTTATCCTTATTGTCACAATCATTACTGTAAAAGCTGTGTTCAGTTCTCTTAGAATACTTCACCACACCAAAATCAGCCTCACTTGTATTATATTAAAAGAAACTCAACACATGTTAAGTTTGACACTGTCCAACACGACATCCTTGTCTCTAAATTAGAGAAACATCAATTTGATGGATGGACCACTCGGTGGATAAAGAACTGGCTGGATGGCCGCACACAAAGAGTTGTGGTCAATGGCTCAATGTCCAGCTGGAGACCAGTAACGAGTGGTGTCCCTTAGGGATCGGTGTTGGGACTGGTCTTGTTTAACATCTTCATTGCTGACATGGACAGTGGGATTGAGTGTGCCCTCAGCAAGTTTGCAGATGACACCAAGCTGTGTGGTTCGGTTGATACGCTGGAGGGAAGGGATGCCATCCAGAGGGACCTTGACGCGCTTGTGAGGTGGGCTGATGCCAGCCTTATGAAGCTTAACCATGCCAAGTGCAAGGTCCTACACCTGGCTCGGAACAATCCCAGGCACAGCTAAAGGTTGGGCAGAGAAGAGATTCAGAGCAGCCCTGTGGAGAAGCACTTGGGGGTGTTGGTAGATGAGAAAATGAACATGAGCCGGCTTCAGTGTGTGCTCGCAATCCAGAAAGCAACTGTATCCTGGGCTGCATCAAAAGGAGCGTGACCAGCAGGTCGAAGGAGGTGATCCTGCCCCTCTACTCTGCTCTTGTGAGACCTCACCTGGAGTATTGTGTGCAGTTCTGGTGTCCTCAACATAAAAAGGACATGGGACTGTTGGAACAAGTCCAGAGGAGGGCCACGAGGATGATCAGGGGACTGGAGCATCTCCCGTATGAAGGCAGGCTGAGAAAGTTGGGGCTGTTCAGCCTGGAGAAGAGAAGGCTGCGTGGGGACCTGATAGCAGCCTTCCAGTATCTGAAGGGGGCATATAAGGATGCTGGGGATGGACTCTTCATTAGGGACTGCAGTGGCAGAACAAGGGGTAATGGGTTAAAACTTACATGGGGGAAGTTTAGATTGGATGTAACGGGGAAGTTCTTTACTGTGATGGTAGTGAGGCACTGGAATGAGTTGCTCGGGGAAGCTGTGAATGCTCCATCGCTGGTGGTGTTCAAGGGCAGGCTGGACAGAGCCTTGGGTGAGATGGTTTAGGGTGAGGTGTCCCTGCCCATGGCAGGGGGTTGGAATTAGGTGATCTTGAGGTCCTTTCAAACCCTAACTATTCTATGATTCTATGTTAACAAATAAGCTTGTTTTCCTAGGAAATGCTGGGGGAGTTGTGTTGTGGAAGTGGAAGGATGGTTCAAATAACTTTGCTGCTTCTCTGTGACTTTGGCTTGTTCTGGTGTTCATGACAGCGCAAAGCAACCGGTTGCTTTTGAGCAGTCAGCAGAAATCAGGAAGGACTGAAATAACTGTCATTGCCGAGAAGTGGGCTTGAAATTAAAACAGAAACCATGGAGCTACTACAGATCATGAAGGCAACCAGCATCTATACATCTCCTTGTGGTCATGCTGCATCCTCGGATTTCTGCTTCTCTGGCCCTTTAAACTCAACAGGAAGGCAGATGACTAGTTGAATCCAATTGTATTACTAAGAGGAAGCTTTTTGGTGTTCAGAGTTTTGTAGGTGCTTGAAGCAATGCAGACTTCAAAGTCTGGTTATTTTGCTTCTCTTGATGTTTTCCTTCTTATGTTTTATATTTATGTGTAAGGTGTGAAGTCTGTATCTCACTTCTGCTTCTATTGTTAGGTATCTGTCAGGAGGAGTGAAAATTTTTCTCACCTCTTAACCTTTGCTTTGTTGTAGGTAATCAAAGCGTTGTAGTTTGAGTTTGGGAAGTTTATGGGGTTGTGAGGTAATGCTTGATGGTTAGGCCGCTTTAGGCCAGTGGTTGGAGGATATTCAGTCTTCTGAAGGTTTTTTAGTGCCTGACAGATAAAATCCATGTCCGTATGCTCTCTGGAGCATGAAGAAGATGGCTCTTCTCCTTGTCCAAAGTGTGGTAGCTTCAAATCTGACAAGCCTGTGTCTTATTCTGTGGGGAATTACATCTAAGTCTGAACTCAGTAACTTGACATTGGGATTGACATGCTTGGTGATAATAAAAATGTGGTAATACTTGCTCCTGTTGTGGGCAGTTTCTTGAAGAAATACAAAACAAGTGTGTGAAATTGAGTACCGCATCGATTTTTGTTTCTCGGAGGCAATTGTGTTGAATTCTGGGTAAAGTAATGTAATAATGGTGGGAGAGATGGGAAAATATTTCAGGTACAGCACCATTCTTCCTGGGAATTGTAAAATATAAGCAGAGGGGAGAAAAAAAGCCCACAAATACCCTAGAAAAGCAGTAATGCTTGTTATAGCTAACATGAGTGGAAAATTGTTAACTTTTTTCTACTGATATTTTACCCTGCCACAGTAATGTCCTTTTGTGGGGCAGCT
Source organism: Lathamus discolor (assembly GCF_037157495.1). Lineage (NCBI taxonomy): Eukaryota > Metazoa > Chordata > Aves > Psittaciformes > Psittacidae > Lathamus > Lathamus discolor. Next base: position 111,043,885 of record NC_088887.1, on the reverse strand, counting down.
TCTGTAGTGAATATACTGTGCTGGCTTTCACAGGCTCCTTGAGAGGAAATTAAAAACGAAATTGCAGTTAGAAATAAAGAAACTTCACATTTGTTGATTTGTAACACCCCAAAGGTCAAAGCAAATGTGATTGTCTTGGTTACTTTAAGATACTGTAAGTGCTTAGATACTGAATTACTGAGGATTGCATACTCAGTCGAAACTATTGACTTGAAAAATTGCATTAATGAGAAAAATTGTTCCATATTAGAATAGCAACATTTTTTGACATTTGTGTTCCTGATGCCGTCTTTTCAGAAAATAAAAATTAATTGAAAAATGGTAAATCTTATGTCTTAAACTTGTCAGTATCTTCATTTAGAAAACCTTTGTCATAGATTCAGCTAAGAATCTTAGATCTTTTAAGCAAGAAAACAAAAGCTTGCTCCTTGAGGAAAATGGAAAAGAACTTGCATATTAGCTGTATTGTTTCTGATTATATATCAAAATGTTTGAATTTTCTGTGCTTCTAAGAGCTAGGTTTTATTCTAACTCATTAAATAATCCAGCAAGCCATCTGGCATGTACACGTGTGAAAGGAAGAAGAAATTTAGGCTTTTGATTAGTAACAATAGAAAATCCCCCAAGCCTGCAGCTGAGCCTACGTTTTACAGAGTTTTTATAAACTTGTGTGACTCAGCTTCTAATACTTAACTGTTACATCTAATACTTGACTGTTACGTACCATTCTAAGTAGGTTGATTATCACTCTGGTCTTGTTTGATCAGTTTATTGCCACTTCTTCATAGAAGAAGAGCTGAGCTTGAGGGCCAGTTTTATTGGGCATGTGGCAAAATGTACATGCTGGTGAGCAGCAGGTACCCTCTTCTCATTGAGAAGGAAGCATGTGTGTGTGCAGTGGCTGGTGCTTTATCCTGTGTAAGTTCAGCTGCAGAATCCCTTTGAATACCTGACAGCAATATGAAAATCTGTGCCCAGTCCATGCATGCAGTCTGTGTGTGTTGAGGGCTTGTTTGATGGTATAATTCACTTTTAGAAATGGATTTGCTTGAGTACATAATAGCTGAGCAGGTTTTGATACACAGTGTTTTCTGACTGACCCAGTCTGTGCCAGGAGCTGCTATGCCCTCTCAGCTCATTTTAAAACATCCAGACGTATGGCTTGCTCTGGCACTAGCAGCAAGGTCTGGTTATCAGCAGAAACCCGTCTTCCATTCCTGTTTGCTGATGTGACAGTGCTTCTGCCTGCAAAGCCTGTGACCCCAGATTTCAGCTGTTTACTGAGCAGTTAAGGAGAAGTCATTGCTCCTGCTGCAGTTGTGTGCTTTGCAGCACTTGAGGTTAACAGATGGAGACCTTTTGGCAGCCTCCAGCAGCTGGCGGTGTCTGCAGGTTTGGTGAGCTCATTGTGAAGAAAAGAGGTGAAGCCACAGAAAACGTGGGTTAAATGCCAGCCTGCTGCTTTTAAGTTATAGTGTCTTGTAGTAAAAGAGATTAAAATGGGAAATGAGTAAGCAGAATGACTTGAAAATGTAGGGAGCCGGTGCTGGCTCTGCAGATTATGAAAGCCTGAGGTCTGCTATCCAGTGGTATGAAGCTTCTCACAGTGGATGAATCAGATTCCTGCTTGATGGGAATTTAACGTTTCGATGTACCCGTTCAAATGTGGGAGCAAAGCAAAGACAGGCAGTGGCATTAGAAATTTGAGTGACGGATTTAGGTATTTGAGTAAGAGGCCACAAGGGTAGTGTGGGTGGGCGAGGAGGCTGTGAGCTGAGATGAATGAAAACAACACATCCTGTGTCAAGACTGCAGCCAGTTGGAGGAACTCCTGGCTCAGATATGTTGAATATAGAGTGGTAGCCACTGGGGCAGGAGGTAAGAGGGAAGGTTCTTGAGATGTGGGGAGTAGATGCTCTAAAAGATGCTACTAGAGACATATGGAGGGAGAGACTTGGGTGACAGGAGATATTTTAGGACTATATAGTGACTCCAGAACAATGTAAGAGAGGTCCCAGGAGAGGACCAAAGCATTTTTGGGACCCCACGGTAGCTCCAGGACTATATACAGTCCATGGCTCACCTGCCTGACTTTTCTTCTGGACCACATAGCCTCCCCACCTTGGGACATGGAGGCCATGTCAGGAACCACTGCGCTAACCCACCCAATTTCCCTCGTGGGCCGCACCACTTCTGCTGCTGAACAGTGAAGTCATGTAGGCACAATTTTGCAGCTTACATTTGTGATAAAAATGTTTTGCTGTCTGAGTCCATTTGGTCTTAAACTGTGACCATCAGTCAGGAGACAGTGTCAAGCTGAGGGAACCTTGATAGCTATTGTCTTTGAATAGTGTTAAGTTTAGTAAAGCAATGAAAATGTCCTAATAAAAACCACTTTAATTGTCTATGAGGTGTGTAGAGTTTATACTAATGCTCTTCCCTGTATGATTTTTGAAATTATGATCTCATACCTTGCCTTAATGCTGCATATTGTAAATCTGCCAAATTCACACACTGATTTTATACTGTACTTTTTAGGTCTGTAGTGAGAGAGTTTAGCTTCCTGTTTTTTTTCTTCCTCGTTATGTTCCTCCTTTTGCTTGGAAATTTTGTCCTATTCTGTTTTTTGCCATGCTATTTCACAATATCAAAACACTTCTGCTTCTCAAAATCACACAGGGGAGGGAGGGGGAAAAAGGTACAACTGGAAACATTGCCTGTGTATGCATAGAAAGACAGCACATTGGATATTTGTGTTCTTTAGTCAGGAAAACTTGTTTTAAACTAAGAAATACAGAAAACTGAGATTCACATTTAAATATAATTTTACAAAGTAAAAGTGTACCAATTTGAAGCTTTCAGTCACCTTTTTTTTTTCTACATTACCATATTATGCTGGTACCAGTCATGCAGGCAGTGCAGAAAGGGAAGATTATAAAAACCAAACAAACCAACAGAAACCCACCCAAATCCAAAAACAAGCCAAAGCAAAAAAAGCCTTACCCAAATCCCCCAAAGCAATCAAAAGCACCTGGTGAAAGGAAACGTTGTTTAAGTATTATCCTACTACCCTGAAGTACAGCTCTCTTTAAATTCTTCTCCTGCACAATTCCCATTGTTCTACTAAATAGCCTTTATTTCGAGGTAAAGGTTTTATGCTTATGCAGACTCTCAAACAATATATTTGTAGGATAAGCACCAGGAGCGTGGGAATAGCAGAGCTTTCTGAGCTGTTAAAGGTGTGTCTAAGCAGTAGTAGATGCACAGTGCAACAAAAATCATGGAGCAATGCTGAGGACATAAGTGCTGCTACAGTTACTATTGCCTATAATAGATATGGTCATTACTTGATAACAGTGCAGTAGCTGTCACAAGCCATTTTTCCTGTTAGGAAGGCTGTAATTTTTCTCTTTTATAGTTCATATTTCAGTGCATTAGTGTGCTGGCCATAATGACAGTGACTTTCTGAATTAATTTTTTGCTTCCTTTTATAGTGGATTTGGTATAGAACATGAAACTGATAAAAATTACCAAATAAAAAGTGATGAAAAGCTCATTTATTTTTTATTTTTTTTTCCTTCTGGTTCTTTTTGCCACTTGCTATTATTTAGCAGAAGCTTAGGCAGTTTAGTGACTGTTCTTCAGGCACTTTTTCCTGAGTAGTGGAGCTTTGCAGTCTTTGCAGGATGATGGATGATTTGTGGGTCTTCTGCTGTGGAGTCTGCATGTATTCCAGCAGAATACTTTCTGCAGTAGCAGTTATGGCTTCAAATGTCATTTGTCTGTACTGCACCCTGTTAGATGCCTGAACACTTACGGCCTTTGTTCTGCAAGGGAAGCTCTCAGAAGAAGAGCTGGAGGTTGTTAATCTCCATGTTCATTAGTTCCATGATGTTGCCACCAGATATGTGGCTCTGTGAAACCTATGCAGGCTATCTGTAGATGTGATGATTTATTTTCCACTGCATTTTACAGAATTTACAAAAATGGTCTTCCCAGAATAGCAGTCCACCTCCAAAATGTGAAAATACTCTGGATAAATCCTCAATCTTTGTCAAAAATAAAAGTCACCTCCTCACCTCTTCTTTCTAACAGCAAGATTGAACACAAATAATAAATGTAACTTCAGTGTCAGTATGTTTTATACAGGATGCTGTTTTGCTGGTAATAATTGCTGTCTCTGGTCAGTGTTGCTTTCTCAGGGGTAGCCAAGAAAGAGCCACCTAAACCTGTTGGAAGCAGTGTTAATGTCTGGATTCACAATCTTTGATGACTCATTTATTAGTTTCTTTAGTGTCATCACCACTTTGTTTCACTACAGCTTTTTTCCTATGATGCTAATAGCTTTTGTGATTCTAAATGTCATTTAATACTAAGTTTGGTAAACATCAATAACTGATGTTCTGTACCCTGATGGGACTGCAAGGGACAAAAATTGTGAAGTAGGAAGGTTCTTGCATGGCCATTTGTGCCTTTCATTGACACAAAAGTGACTCAAACTGGTGTGCTGTGGTGCCTGGGGACAATTTGATGACTACTGAGATGAAAGTAGTATTTGATCAGTTGTAGCTAATGGCTCCAGTCATTTCTACTGGTTTTCTTGTCTGATAAGGCTTGCTAACAGCATAAGCTGGTGAATGCAGTGTCTTTGTCCCAAAAAGGTTAGTGAGATATGAATGAGTCAGGTGTCCTGCTGCTGGCAGGATTTAAATTATGCTGAATTTTCATTAGAGTAAATGAGTTCTACATGATACAGCGTGATTAAACCGCTTTTATAAAAGGTCTGTTAGCTAATTTTTACTCAATTACTCTTACTCATGTGTTTTAGGAATTACATTTTAATATAGCTAATTGCTTTGAGAAAGTTTGAAGCACATACTCTGTGAATAGGAAAAAAAATCTGATTTTCTTTCGTACAGAATGTATCAAAATCAAAGATGAAGAAAAAAACAACTAAAACCCAAGAAGCCAAAAAAATCTTGAAGAAGAAATTTAAAGTCAACACAAAAATAGTCTTTACCGAAGATGGAGAGGTAAGATCAATTCAAAATAATTGTATTTTGGTGGGATATGATGCTGCATATTGTAAATACTTCCAAATTTGTATTGAATTGTAGTTGAATGGAATTTGCAATTTCTATAAAAACAAAAATAGTTTTACTTTAGATCCATGTGAAAAAAATGCACTTTTCAAAAGTGTGTGGTTTCTGTAATTGGTGTAAGTTTTGCAAAACTGTTCAGCTTCCAGTTACAATGCAGTTCCATTGGGAAAAAGGAATGCTGAACACTGACCTCTTTTCACCTCTGTGGGTATATGATACTTTTATGAGAGCTGCTAGTGGATGTACAGAACCCTACCTCGTTTTTGCCCATTATCCTCAATTTCAGGAGAATGAAGAGCCTGTTTTTTCCTTAGAGAAATGTAAACCAGTTTTCCTGTAGCTATTTGCAAAAGCTCCCCTAAGTCTTGAGTTACTGTACTGCAATTAAAAGAAGCCCCTGGTTTTCCTTCCAGCATTCACTATTTCTAGATTAAAAGCTTTGTTAGGAAAGCTAAGGAAGTACCACATTTTCACCTACTGGTGCTGATGTAGTGCACTGAAATTTTCCAGTAATTTAATTGGACCTTTTAATAGCCTCTGGAAAAATGTACTGATTTTATACTGAAAGGAACTATAGTGGATGCTAGTCACTGTAAGGTTTCATTCTGGCAAGAACCTCACTAGCATGTCTCCATGCCCCATAAACTTTTCTAGGATTTGATTTCACTGCTTCAGATGCTGTGTACGTTGTTTTTCCGCTTTCAGCGTTAGGAAAAAGAAATAGTTTTTTGGGTTTTTTTTTAAACTCTACATTAATTTCAGTAAGACATAAACTGAAAGAGAGGTCATCTTTGCAAGTATGTAATTTGCTTTTGTGACCAAATAAACAAAAGCATTTTATCTTGCAGGTGAAGGTAGTATAGGCATGTAATTAATGATGTTAGACAAAATCTGAACGGTTTTAGAGGTTGCTCCATTGACTGGGAATTATATCTTCAGATATTTTTAGACATTCAAAAGCTGTTGCTTTTATGCAAATGTTTTATTTGTCTATGCAATGAAGCAGAAAGGAGTGAGGATGGAGGAAAAATAGCTAGCGCAAAGATTATAGTTAGAAAAGCAACACAATAGAGAAGGGGTGACTTAGTTAAGGAAACATAAAGTTTGTATCTATGGATGTTGTTCCTGCTTTTTTTCTGAGCTCTGTAAAACTGCTTTAAAGTTTTACTGTTCTAGTCCACACACTTCTCTTTGATAAAATAAAACTCCTTTAGGAAAAGCATCTTTCTGGAAAATACAAAAACACAAAGTCCATTTTACGAAAGGAAGTAGAAACAGTAGGTTGCCTTTATCAGTGTCCAGGTGAATAACACCCTACGTGCATTTGAGAGTCCTAAACATCTTTGATTTTGTAATTGTATCTGAAAAACATTCTATATTTTCTGCCATATAGTTTCTTTTTAACAGTTACTACTCTACTAGTCCATAAGCAAGAATGATTTTGCAATGACTACCCCCAGGTAATCTCTGCTCATACCATGAGGTATAAGCTATTAGGTCACAAGATAGGTGGGGATATTTTTTTGGTGAATATGTAGTCTTTGTCTTTGCTCTAGAGCTTCAGATATTTTAGGAAGGCTGGGTTTGTTCGGCATGTCATCTGCAAGTCAAACTTGAATCATCCTTGCTTCCCCCAGAATGTTAACCTGTCATCATGGTTTTTTGTGTACTGTGTGATGAAGCTTGTTTCATTTTTATCTGAGTTAATGTGTTGCAATATTTATTGTTTATGTAAAAACATACTGTTTAGATTTAGCAGTGTTTTGTTCCATATATTCTGGAGGGTCCTTTTTTTAAAGTAAGTATTGTTTTTCTCCCAGAATGACTAGGAGGATTATAAATTACTTGTTCCATTAGGCAAAGAGAGAAAAATACAGGAAGAAGTTCAAGTGAATCCATTAAACAAGAATAGGGTGTAATGGAGATATTTTTTTCAAATGCTGATTTTTGACTGAATGTGATGTTAAATAATGTATCTGAGTTTATATTGTGCAAAAGTATTGTTTGTTTCCTTTCCAAATAATCTTTTTTAGTCTAGAAAGATAAGGTATTGGAATATTTAGGGCATCAAAACTTTGATATGGAAAGAATGTTTCTAACCATTATTTTTCTTGTTGACATGTGTAATTCAGTTAGTGCAGCAGTGGCCACCTGTGCAAAAATCCAGTTTGGCTCAAGCAGATGAGGAAGATGATGCCAGTGGTATCAACTTAGATAAAGCTAAAGAGATACTACGGGAAGAAGACAAATTTGACAAAGAAGAATATAGGAAGAAAGTAAAGGAAAAACACAGGGTAAGTTGATTTCTACTTCAGTTACTGAAGTGCAGAAATAGATAATGTGATATGGATTGCTCCGTGAAAAAAGTACTTAAATATGTTTGTGAAACAAGTACAAGTTCATTTAAATTTTCAGCACTACATTGCACTCAGGAAGACTGTTCTGACCTAAGTAGCTGGATAACACAAAGCCTTATGCAATACCAGTTGAGGGTAACATTGGAGCTTAATTTAGATGTTTAAAAAATCTGCTAAGAGTTTAGTGGGAGCATAAGTTTTTTTGAGCACTTTTCAGTGAAAGGGTATATTTCACAAAAGGGAAGTGTTGTTTGGCATATGTGCTCTAACATGCTGAAGATGTTTAGGGGGAAGGGGAATTGAAAGAGTATCTCTGAAATGTCTTCAGACTACCACTTGCTCAACATTCAGCATTACATTTCAGGTAGGCAAAAGTGCTAACTTTTTGCATCAGTGTTACTGGGGCTATCGGAATGTATTTCATGAGTTATTTAAATACTGTCGTATAACTTTGGCTGTAATTTGAAAACTTCAGTATCTGCAGTCTGTCTTCTCTCTGTATTATTTTTCATGGATCAAAGCAGAGTTTTCTGCCCTTGTCATGTGCCAGTCAAAAGGAACACAGCCGGGTGTCTTTGAATGTAAGGATCGCTCTGTTAGTCATTGTGACAAGGGCTTGTATGTCTCCAGATAATGGATGTAAGTGAGATCCCAAGACTACGTTATTAAAGGCCTGCTTTGTACTCAAAGCTGCTAATTTTCAAAGCATTAAAGGTGGTTTTTATTGCTCTGCAAATGCTGACTTTATCCAGTTTGACTTTTATCTACTGATTGCTAGTGATTAGTGCTAGATGTTTTAATGTCTATGAAGGTTTGTATTTGGGCAAAATAATTTGGAGGGGATTTGTGAAAGCTTCAGGTTACATTTAGGCACTGGTGTATTCCAGCTGAAGTCAAAGCATACTTCACACATTTAATTTGAAAGTCTACTATAGTCCTGGTACAGTCATTTGGCATCTACAAAAAAAATCTAACCTTTCATTTAGCAAAGTTTTGCATTTGAAGGTAGCTGCAAAGAAATGTTTTTTGTGGTACGGATGAAATCATAGACAATTTTACAGGAAGCAGTGCTATCAGATTTCAAGGATGCAGCTTAATAAACTAAGAAGGAGAGACTGATTTATGATTTTCCAATCAATCTGCCAGTCACTATCAAAAAGACACTTTGAGTGATGCAGTTGTACGTTTGACATCAGACTTCAGTGATTAAATAAATAGTTTGTTACTTGTTCTGTTAACAGCTTCCTCATTATAATGCTGAGGAGAGCAAATGACATTGATCAGATATTTGCCTGCATTAAAAAAAAATTAAACTGTGGAGATACTATAAAAAGAGAATTCCTCTTTTCAAAAGTGAAGCAGGCAAAATGAATGGAACTGGCTATATCATCAGTATTGTGGGGGTTTTATTGTAATTATGGAAAGTGTCAAGTTTCTTGTAACCTAACTCGCTGCATGGGTGTTTTTTGTGTTACACCTAATTGTTATTTTTGATGAAATGAAATTAAAGACACGAATGGTAGTATGTCAAAAAGAAATGTATTAAAAAAAAAAAGAAAAAGACTTCTGATTGAGGTACTGTGAAATGTGTGTCTGGCTTTTTAGGGCTGCCTTCCTGCATTCAGTCATTGCATGCATGTTCAGATTTTTTGCTTGTGGCTTAACAACTGGAGGTGAAAAATAGTTCATATGGTAAATTCTCTGTACATGGTAAAGTATTCAGTTTCCTGACTGTAATGTAATTTTTGAGATGGTATTACAAACAGTTTGGGAGCCTAGTATTCAAACTTAAAGGAGATGAAACTTGAAAGATGCGGCAAGAAAGACATAGGTGGGAGTTCAGGATTTACTTTGGTAGAACATAATTTGCCTCCCCATCATCTCACTAACCTTGTGGTTAAATACGTTTCTCCGCCCTCACTTCAGAAGGCCTTCAAGTTTGAGATACCAGTTCACTTTAGCTATTAATTAATACAGGCTATATAAGGGAAGGCTGCACACAGATTAAATGTGTTTCTGTTACTCTACCTTATTACTAAGTCATCCTTTATGTCTGTGATTCTTGACAGTCAGCTGTTGCTGCTTAGGAAGTAGCTGTGATTGGGCAATGTAGTTGAGCAAATATGTCAAGTCCTGGTCTTTTGCCTTATCCAAGCTGAGTCAAGCATAACCTCCTTTCTCTTGGGTTGTATTAAGCTGGTCTAGTGATCATAAGATCCACTGTTCCAGTGACCCATGAAGAAGCTACATTGTTATGTGGGGCAGCTATTAACTTTTTTCCTTAACAGAAAATGTGTAATTAGTTAAATTCAGACTGCAGGGAGAGAAGTTCTTTGGCATAGTTTAGAAATCCTAGATAAGCATCACAGTTAATTTTAGCCATTTAAGCCAGTATTTTCTCACTAATATTTTGGGGGAATTTATTGCATTGTCAGTGGGAAGAGTTGTCCTTCATTAACAAAAGAATGCTAGGGGAAAATTTGAACTGGCTCACAGTAAAAAGGAACCATGTGGCCACTTTCACAGCGGCTTCCCAATGATGTTTAAAAATTCTCCCACCTCATAAGGTTTCCATTCCCAAAAGGTAACATAATCACTCAGCAGCAGATACTTAGTTGATTTTGAACCTTTGTCTGGCATCTCAGTGACCTAAAGGAAGAACAACTGCCCAAGTCCATGTATCATAACTGTACTGCAGAAACCTGATCAGGTGTCTGATTGTTATCTGAATTTGGTCTTAAAAGTTGGGTTTAGTGTGTAAGCCTTCCAGGCTGGTGGTGTAACTTATTTCTCAGCATCGTTTGGAAGGAGAGGTTGAAACCTAAAAAAGAGATTAAAGTGTGTTACCAGCAAAGGATATGAAAGCAACAAAGAGGCTAGGAGATTTTCTTGAGTTATTTTCCTAACTTCAGATTTTGTGCAAGTATGGATGTCTTAGTGTCCCTTCTTGTGTCATTGTTAAGAGGAGCTTTTGATAGTCATGTACTTTGATCCCATCTTACGCATCCCCTCACTGGCACTCAGCAATCCCTTTTATACAACGTCTTAAATCCATCTCTTGTGACTGTCATTGCTTCTTTTAAAATCCTCCATACTTCACTCTCAGCTAAAATACATTATGGCTTAGCACGAACTCTTGTCATTTGACCTTTCCTTTCTGCAACAGTGCTAATTATTTCATTCCCATTTTTGTTCTAATTTCCTTCCCACAAGCAGACTGCTGTCGATTTTTGTCCATTTGACATCTTTTGTAACAGCGTATGTGACAACTCCCTGTTTCTTGGTTTTCCACCTAGATTACTGAATTCTCCTACAAGAATTCTAGCTTTTTAAAAAAGCCATGGTTAAATATTTTCTGTCTGCTCTTGCTTCAGATTTGTTCAAGATCTTTGCTTAACTTTTTCATTAATCTTTCTTCTCTTTCTTCACTTTCAGCAAGTTCCAAATGTGACTGTATCTTGATTTGTATTTCCTCCTCTAAATTCCTTTTCTTCCTATTGCAGCTGATACTGCTGGTTTGTATATTTGGCAGTTTTAATTTCTTTCTTTAGATCAATTGTTGATACTTGCTAAATCTATTAAAGCTATTATATAGGTAGAAGATCATTAGAGACAAATGCATTTTCTTTCTCTATAACTAAATGCAGCAGTCTACTAACATGGTTAGGTGCATCAGTAATCAAAAAGTCCTCTGAAGCTGAATGTATGCTAATAACTGAAGTCTCTACATTGGCTTTAAAATTGTAATTTAGGATAACAAAATAGTTTACTCAATGCTATGAGAGCATATGTTGTTTCATCCAGTTTTCTATATCTTGCCCATGGATTCAGATTTTGATTTACATTGAGAGTCAATGTAGAAAAAGCAGTGGTTTTATAAAGCTTGTTATTTTCTAGGTCATCTTCCATTAAGAATCCCTCTCATACATTTTTTTTTCAGTATAATCTTGAAGATTAAAGTTTTTTTTGGGGAGGGGAGAAGGACTTCTTAAAGTCAAAACTAGCACAAAATAGCTTTTTTACTTGCTGAATATGGCCAGCAGATACCAGGGTGATTGAAGTCCCCCATGAGGACAAGGGCTTGTGAGCATGAGGCTGCTCCTATCTGCTTATGGGGGGGTTCATTCACACAGTCCTCCTGATCAGGTGGCCTGTATGAGACTCCCACAGTAATCTCCCCCATCTCAGTTCTCCCTTTGACCCTAACCCACATTCATGAAGTGCTTGGCTTAGTTAGATGTGTGTTGCAGTGCCTTAGGGCTTGTGGAACTACACTATAATTAGGTTTCCTGCATGAGTCTCACAGTTTATTACCCTCTCCTTCCTCTGCAAATGGGGAATATTTGAAAATCAGGTAGATAAAAATAAATAAAAATCTGAGGTATAATTGTGATATAATTAATGCTTATTGAAGTTTTGGAAGAAAAGTAAATTTTAGCAGTTGAGCACAAGGGCAGTAACACTGATCAAGATGAAAAAAGAATTCTGCATTAATGGATATTTAATGACAGCCCAGCAAGAGGTATAGATTTGAGCTCTTTTGAAATGTGTAAAATGTTATGAACAACAATAAAGGGAGAAGTGAATAAAGTATTCAGAACATGTTTTCACACTCCATTTTTCAGGTGTTCAGTTGAAAATGCACTGTTGTTAGGAGAAAAATAGTGGCAGAGAGGGATTCATCTTGCGTCTTAATAACCTCTCTTTCCGTATTACTAACCCAGCCTCAGAAAAATGCCCATTGGTGCTGAAGGAAAAGTAAGTAGGAGCCTTATTTCTTAGCTCCCTTTCCAGCAAGTAAGATATGCTGTGAACTTGGCACGACCAATGTCAGAAGATGGCTGCAAGTAGTTTTTCTTAAAAAAAAAAAAAAAAAAAAAAAAAAAGTATTTTTTTTGGGTGTATTAGTACCAATGACACATAGGTAACAAACTGAGCCTGTCTTCAGGGGCCTGTACTGCAAGGTGCAGTAGTTCCCTGTCTCCTTGGAAGGCATTTAAACAACTGCGTTTAAGCTCTGAGAAGAAACTGCAGACATTTTGTGTCCCTTCTGCAGCTGAAATGGTGCTGATATGTTAGAAGTGAAGTTCAGAGTTATGTGGTCTCTTAGCTTTGCTTATGCTGTTATTAATTCAGTAGAAAATACAGAACCATTTTAGAAACAGTGTGGAAACTTCAGCACCTCTGGTTTGTCTCCTGTTCCCTAATTTGGTAGTAGGAAAGTGAATAGTTTTAATGAGGAGGATACACTGTAGTATTTCACCCTTTGTATACTTGCTCTCCCAAAAGTTATTATTTAATTATATATTTCCAAGACTAAAAGAGGAAATTCTTCATACCAGACTTTATGGAAAGACTTTTATAAAATAAGTAACTTGCAGTTTCAGGAAGAGCCCCAGTGAATTTATTCAGTAACTTTCTGATTAAAATTCATTCTTGAAAGTGGAAGATTGCAGACTGGTAGAGGAAGCCAAATCCCTTGGATTACAACTCCGGAGGTTTCTTCTGCAGGTCTCTTAGATAGAGGCTGCTGCTGCTGTTCCAGGTTACAGATCCAGCCCTAGCAAGGCTGCGCACGTATTGCACAGATGCATACACAATACACACATGGGTAGCCACAGAGACTAGGGAGGTAAAAAAGATAAACGCAGGCAGCACTCACATAAGCATGAACAGTACGGGCAGCACAGGTTTATTCCTTCTTGTTGGCTGATTGGGATTGACATCTGCTAGCAGAACTGTGAACATGTTCACTCCCTTGATTCACAAGCACTCTCGCACTCAGTGATCCCTTATATAATAACACGGGTCCTGGGTATGTCTGATACTCTAACCTGCACCACGGGGCTCTTACACAGTCACTGGCCTTGACTTTGGGCTTTTCCAGATGCTGGGCTTTCTACACAGTCTCACTCACAGTGCCTTTCGAAAATTTGTAAGTTTGCACTTTCCCATGAATGACTGATAAATAGAGGTTGAAGGAGGTGATCTGTCAGTGACTAAGGGGTTCAGGTCTGTTGTTACTATCTGCCTTACTGCTCATTAGCGTTAGTGTTGTTTTTCCATTTTTTAAAGTTTTATTAACCCTCAAAACCTCCAGGTTATGTCCAGTATTAAAGGACTTTGTGGCATAATCAAAGAGACTACAGGTTCAGTCCCACTTGATAGCTGGTGTTCACTTTATTACTTTTCATGCTTTGTCTCATCTTTGTCTTTCTGTTAGCAGGATGTCCTTGCAAACCACATTGTTACATTCAAGGTATCCATGGAGACACCACCCAGATAGATTTAAACATTGAGTTCAAAACGAGTGTTTTCTAATAATTTTTGCATTGGTCTATAGGAAGGAAAGTGGGAGAGTTTAACTTCATTAATTTTATATTAATTCACATACAGTTCTTTAGAATCTGGAAAGGATGCTTCCTCTAAGGAACCAAAATGGGAGTGACAATACTAGGGGTGATATCTTATCAAGTTTAGAGCTGATGCTCAAAAAGCACGAACGTTAACTGGTGGCGTTTGAGTAAAGTATATCTAGCATGCTTAGGGAGAGTACTTGGAGAACCATGGTGACCTCGTAATGACTTAAAATCTGTATGAATTGAATTGATCCAGTGAAAGATGTACTTGACGTAGGAATTTGAAAAAAGAGATATTAAATTTACTTGTCAAGAAAGAATTCTCTACCTTTGCATCCTGCAAGGTTAAAATCAAACTCTGAGTTTATTTTTAAAAGCAGTAATGCTGGTAATTTTAACTAGTAGGAGAAGAATGGTGTGAGCAAATCAGTTGTCATTTTTTATTTACAGTGGATTATTTTTCCTTTATGTAGCTTGTGCCACACTGCATTCGTTGGAGTTCCTGCTTTAATGGTAGCTTTTGTATTCTCCAGCCTCTGCCCCAATCCTTTTCCCATGCCTTGGCTGGGCAACTGCATGGTTGGCTAAGCCATGGCCCAGATGGGGAAGTCCTTGGGTGAGAATGCCCTGCGCCTTGTCCTTTGTACCCTTTCCTGTTGCAGCCCTGCTACAATGAGAGCAATAGGCTCTGTCTCACTCCCAGTCCTGCTTTTGCAAATGATTGCTGTTGATGACAGAGTAGTTAAGATATAAATGTGTTTGGTTTGAGTTTTATAAAGTAATACTGAAAATACTTGTACGTACTATGATAGAACACTGAATACTGTGTTAAAAATTATAAAAAATATCTATTAAAATACATATATAGCCAATAAATAAAAATAGATTCTAGACAGCACAAACCATTCAGTATGCTGAAGATAAATGCACCCATGAAAAATAGTTTGTATTTCAGTAGTATTTCAAACTACATTTGAAATCAATCAATACATTAATTCTGAAGAGAGATTGCATCATATTTCAAAGGGAAATAATCTGAAAGGGAAAAAAAATCTCAGTGTGGTATAATGCTCTTTATTAAGTGAAGCTCTTGAGTAGTCCTTCACTTTGAGGTGAAATCTGTCAGATTTCAGTGTAATTGTACAGTTGGTTTAATGTGGTGCTGGGTGAGGATGGTAAAATTCTCTCACATAAAGTGTGTGCCAGCGTAGGAGCAAACCATTAAGGGAAGAAGGTTGCTGAGAGGAGCGTTTAGCTAAACAGCAAAGAAGAAAAGTATTAGAGATGTGTTAAATAAATCAGGAGAGTATTACTTTGTTAGAAAGCCTGTCTTAGCCCTTTCATAGCTATTGTGCACAGGCAATGCTGCTGTTATGTTCCAAGTGCAGAGCTATTAAGATAAGGGGAATGAATACTGACAAGTGAGTTGACAAGCATCCGTTTTCAGTCTTAGAAGCAGCATCCATCCAGCCTCCCTCTGCTGCTGGGGGAGGCAAGGGCTTGCTCATTATTTGCTTTTCATTCTTTTCAACAGCTGGATAGGCTACACTTAAAGCTTGAAGTGCCCTTGAATGTTTTCTAAGAGTTTTCCAGCAAAATTAGAGTTCTTGGCCTCATCTTGTTGATGTGAAAAATAAGAAAATGAAATAACTGAGAGTAGGTTGTTTGTGTACACCCTAATCAAATGAATGCCAGGAAAGCACAGCTGTGGGTGGAGGCTGAAGTAGCGCAGGCTTATACTTCAGCTAAGGTGGAGTTGTAGCCTTAGTGTTGTAAGGGAACTTCCGTGGCAGGCTGCTTCTCCTGGCAGAGAATGTAATAGAGGAGGTAATGGCTCAGCTGCCCAAAATGCTGACCTCTACCTGTCGTGGCTTTTTGAGGCAACCAAGCAGCATCTGCTGGGAGCTGCAGCCTTTGCTTGCTGAGGACTTGGGTGCTGCTGGGTACTTGAATCTGTTTAAGTGCAGATAGTTGCAGGGTTTTCTTTCTCTCTTAGATCTGGTGTATGAGAGCTGGGTGTTTCCTTAAGAGTGGCTGCATTAAGACAGCCCAAGAGTCTATGACCTGTCTAGATTATAAATTCCCACTCTTACATGGAAAGCAGCCACAGGATTAGATGAAGTGCATAGTCATCGGCCTCTTCCTTCCTGTTTTCTCTAGAAAATACTAGCATGTTTTGCAGTGCAACTCCTGTTGACTTTGTAATTAAGATTTTGACTCACAGCTTTAAATGCTACTTTTAAACACTATTAACTAACTTAATTCCTGATGTAATTCTGTTAAACTGTATTTTGTATTGATTTAGGGTTGCCTTTTTTCCAACTGCCTCTAAGACTTTTTCCAATGCTTGTTTAATGCTAAGATTGCAGCTGTGCTGTCTTTCACATGCCTTTAATGCCACACTTTCCCTATGTTGTCTTAAATAAGTCATACTGGACCTTTGTGTTTCAGTTTCCCTACTTATAAACATCAACTCTATAGTTGGGGTTAACATCATCATGTTAATATAGTTTGTTGCTTGAAGGGATTATTTAAAAGATTTCTAAACCCAAATGCTAAGAGATTAAAACAAAACAAACATGAAATAATCAAAAAGCTTTTGCTTTTTTTCCCTGAAGGTATTAAGATTTGTTTATTTAATAGTAACCAATTTTGAACTTAATTTCCAGTTTGTTTTTGTTGTTTTTTTCTTTTGATAATATTAAAAGAAATGCTTATAAGTTGATTCAGTTTTATCTTTCAGTTGGGAATGTTGATTTATTCTGGTAGCTGGAGCACTGCTTGCATGTAGATAATTTGCTAATCTCTGTAACAAGACAAATATTAAACTGCATGGCAAAAGCCAGGTTGGATGGAGCTTTGAGCAACCTGGGCTAGTGGAAGGTGTCCCTGCCCATGGCAGAAGGGTTGGAACTATATAATCTTTAAGGCCCCTTCCAAAGTGAACCAAAGTGAACCTGTAGCTGTGCCTGGGATTGCTTCAACCCAGGTGTAGGACCTTGCACTTGTCATGGTTAAACTTCATGAGGTCGGCATCAGCCCCCTTCACAAGCTTGTCAAGGTCCCTCTGGATGGCATTCCTTCCCTCCAGTGTATCAACCGAACCACAAAGCTTGGTATCATCAGCAAACTTGCTGAGGGCGCACTCAATCCCACTGTCCATGTCAGCAATGAAGATGTTGAACAAGACTGGTCCCAGCACCGATCCCTGAGGGACACCACTCATTACTGGGCTCCAGCCGGACATTGAGCCATTGACCACAACTCTTTGTGTGCGGCCATCCAGCCAGTTCTTTATTCACCGAGTGGTCCACCTATCAAATTGATGTGTCTTCAATTTAGAGACAAGGATGTTGTGTGGGCCCGTGTCGAATGGTTTGCACAAGTCCAGGTAGATGACATCAACTGCTTTACCCTTGTCCATCAATTCTGTAGCCCCATCATAGAAGGCCACCAAATTGGTCAGGCAGGATTTCCCCTTAGTGAAGCCATGCTGGCTGTCACCAAGCACCTTGTTGTTTTTCATGTGCCTTAGCATGCCATCCAGGAGAATATGCTCCCAAGATTTTGCCAGGCACAGAGGTGAGACTGACTGGTCTGTAATTCCCCGGCTCTTCCATTTTCCCCTTCTTGAAAATGGGGGTTATATTTCCCTTTTTCCAGTCATTGGGAACTTCACCTGACTGCCATGATTTTTCAAATATGATGGCCAGTGGCTTAGCAACTTCATTTGCCAGCTCCTTCAGGACCCATGGATGGATTTGATCAGGTCCCATGGACTTGTGCATGTTCAGGTTCTTAAAATGGTCTTGAACCAGTTTCTCTCCTACATTAGGCCCAAGGTCTTCGTTCTCACAGTCCCTGCATCTGCCTTCCAAGACTTGGTTGGTGTGGTCAAAACCTTTGCCAGTGAAGACTGAGGCAAAGAAGTCATTCAGAACCTCAGCCTTCTCCAATTCCTGTGTAGCCAGTTCTCCTGAGAGCTTCCTCAGGGGGCCCACGTTGTCCTTAATCTGTCTTTTATTTGCAATGTACCTATAGAATCCCTTCCTGTTATTTTCCACATCCCTGGCCAAGTTTAATTCTAACTGGGCCTTAGCTTTCCTAAGCTGGTCCCTAGCTTCCCAGACAATATCCCTGTACTCTTCCCAGGCTGCCTGTCCTTGCTTCCACCTTTTATAAGCGTCTTTTTGCCTTTGAATTTTCCTCAGCAGCTCCTTATCCATCCAAGGAGGTCTCGTGGCCCTCCTGCTGCATTCTGGTTGGGATGCAACACTCCTGAGCTTGTAGTAGGTGATCTTTGAATATCAACCAAGAGTCATGGGCCCCCCTGCCCTCTAGGGCTATATCCCATGGAACCTTACTAAGCAGGTTCCTGAAGAGGCCAAAGTCTGCTCTCTTGCAGTCCAGGCCAGTGAGCTTGCTGCACGCTCTTGTCACTGTCCTGAGGATCTCGAATTCGACCATCTCATGATCTCTGCATCCAAGGTTGCCCTGGAGCATCACATTCTCAATGAGCCCTTCCCTGTTGGTGAGCACGAGGTCAAACATGGCACCTCTCCTTGTTGGCTCCTCTGTTACTTGCAGAAGGAAGTTGTCTTCCACGCAATCGAGAAACCTCCTGGATTGCTGTACCATCCCTCCAACAGATGTCAGGGTGGTTGAAATCCCCCATGAGAACAAGGGCCTGCGAGCATGAGGCTTTTCCTATCTGTCTGTAGAGTGCTTCATCCACAGAGTCCTCTTGATCAGGCGGTCTGTAACAGATCCCCACAGTAATGTCTCCCACGGCTGTTTTCCCTTTAGCCCTGACCCACAAACTCTCTATTGACTGCTCCCCTGCCCCCAGACAGAGTTCCGTACTCTCCAACTTATCGCTAACATAAAGGGCAACTCCCCCTCCCCATCTGCTGGGCCTGTCTTTTCTAAAGAGCCTGTAACCTTCCATTCCAACACTCCAGTCATAGGAGCCATCCCACCATGTTTCTGTGATGCCTATTATATCATACCCCCGTAGATGTGCACACATCTCTAATTCCTCTTGTTTGTTCCACATGCTACGGGCATTTGTATAGAGGCATCTGAGCCGAGCTCCAAATGAAGCTGGCTCATTGGCTGGAGAGGCTGGAATATCTCTACATTGCTCCGAGCGTTTATTATAGGTGCTGGCAACTGACTGGGTGCGTTGGGATGGAATGATGCCGCCCTCCCCCAACACATCTAGTTTAAAGCATCCTTGACCAGTCTGGCAAGCCTCCTACCAAAACTGCTCTTCCCCTTGTCAGACCAGCTGCACCAGCCCCCAGCAGACCTGGCATACTAACTTGGGTCCTGTGTTCTAGATACCCAAACCCCTGACTGGCACCACTGTTCTAACCATTTATTAACCTGGCCAATCCTCCTATCCTTTTTAAGGTCCTCCCCTGTGTCCTGGAGAATTGACGAAAAGACTGTCTGAGCTCCAGAGCCCCTAACCACCTCTCCCAGGGCTCTGGAGTCCTTCTTTACATTCTCTGGGCTACTGCTGTCTATATCGCTAGCACCCACACGGATGACTAGAAGTGGGTAGTAGTCAGTGGGACTTACTAGAGCAGGCAGCCTCTCTGCAACATCCCTGATCCGTGCCCCTGGTAGGCGACACGCCTCCCTTGAGACTGGGTCAGGCTGACAGATGGGTGCCTCTGTGCCTTTCAAAGTAGAGTCCCCTGCTGGCACTCTTCCTGGCAGCGCCAGTAGTGATCTTCTTTACCAGTGCATCACCCGGTTGTGCCTGGTGCGAGTGTGTTTCCTCGTTGGCCCCCTGCAGGACAGCAAAGGGGTTCTGGGTTTGGACTACAGATTTAGGAGGAAGCCCCTTGCTTTTAATGGTCCTCTTCCTCCTTTTTTTGTTGGTTCTTTTGTTACTGGTTCCCAGCTTCCTGGGCGAAAGAGTGATTTTTGATAAACCTCAGCCACCTCTACGGTCTGTTGTTTGGTAGACCATTACCTCAGCTCTTAAATAGAATGTGTTGGTGGCTGCAGATTACAGCATCAGTATGTAAAAAGATCAGTTATTAAAAATGCAGCATTAAAATCTTTGATCAAAATCTGTGGGAGTTTTTGAGCATTTAAATAAGAAGACTTAAGATGACTCAGTTGAACATGAAACTTTTAGAGGAAGTGGGTTTGGCCAGTACAGGAGCATATTACAAACTAGAGTGGGTTCAGCTGAGGTCACTGAGATGGTGGTCCTGTGAGGAGAGACTGGGGGAGCCAGGTGTGTTCAGCCTGGAGCAGACACAGCTTTGGGTGCACCTGACAGCAGTCCCCAGTACCTACAGAGGTATCGTGGAGGAGGCAGAGATAGACCTGGTCTTTTCATGGGAGTGCAGAGCAACATGATAGTGGCGAGAAGTTAAAACAAGAGATTCAGCATGGATGCAAGGAAAACTTTTTCTGTGTGAGGACAGTCAGGCGGTGGCACAGGTCACCCAGAGATGTGCAGTCTCCAGTTGTGGGATTTTGACTCAGCTGGATGAGCTGTGTGCAGCCTGACCTCAGAGCTGACCCTGCTGCGAGCAGGAGGTCAGATCAGAGACCCTTTGATTTTCCTCCCAGTCAGGATGATCCTGTGACTCTGTGTATGCCAAGTGTTGGTTGAAGTGTGTTACTTGTGCTCCTGAAGACAGACGTGTAGCATGAAACACAGTGGAAGCGGAGCTGATTTTGACTTCGGCTTCTGAAAGGCACTCCTAACTCCATCTTGGTGCCCATGTAGCATCCTATGCAAAACCTGCTTTTGTTTTTCATTGACGAGGTACCAAATTGTGTCTCTCCCCCTCAAAAAACTCCACCCAACCAAACAAAACCCACTAAAAAACCCCAACCAAAAAACCCCAGCAACAAAAAAACCGAAAAGTCTTGACAGCATCTCCTTTGCTGCTTTCTTGTTTTTCTTTCATATTCCTGATTTCAGTCTCTGCATTTATTAACTTTATAATCTTTTTGTGTCTCTACTGTTCTTTAGAGACTTACGTGTATTATGCTGTCTGGTTTACTACTCTTACATGGCATTATGTCAATCTCCTGCTTTCATAGGTGTCTTTTCAGTGCTGTTTTAAATCCCTTTTGCAGGAGCTTTGGCTGCTGCTGAATAAGCTTTAGCCTATGGCTCTAGTTAAGTCTTTTCATGGTCTGTAGAATTCTTCTATCTAAAATTTTCTGGACTATCCAATTTAAAATCTGCTTTATCCTGCTTCGTAATGTCTGGTGTGTTACTTTCTAGCTCTGTTCTCTTTTACTTTTTTTGGTAGCAAAGTTTGAAAAGGATCACAGATTTAGCAGAAGAATCATAGAATCGTAGAATAGTTAGGGTTGGAAAGGAATGAGAGAAGTGGTGACCCCAGAGAGTGAAGAACACACACTAAACGATTTAAAAACACAGTGGGTGGAAGTAGAAAACTGAAGTGAAATCATTAGAAAAGCATTAAGTAAAAATGGTCAGAAAGGAATACAAATTTAACTTGGAAGAGAAGGAATCATAAGATCGCTGACCGTGTTATGACTGTGAGGTCATGATGCTTAGGTCAAGCGTGTTGGAGGGCAGACTGGCTGTGTCTCTACCGGACAAGACTTGGTCCTGGTGGCTTCTTGCCCTATGTGATGCCCTTGTGGCCTTAAATGTAATTACCTTTTTATTTTTAATTGTTTTTTTCTTAATTAAACCTGAAATAAGACAGCTGTGTTTTATCTGTCTACAGTGATGGGTTTTTTGTTTTGTTTCATAGCATGTGTTGAAGGCCTGGGCATGTAGCTCTTAGTGTATGAGATGTTTGTAACAAGACAGCTTTGCACACAGCATTGGATAAATGTATAAAGCAGAGAGGCACAAACGTTGTGCAGTTCTGTCCCTGTTGTTTGTGTAGGTGGGTGAACTCTGTTTAGTTTTGATTTGGAGAAGACATTAACTTGCTCAGAGTTTGAAAGTAAGCTAACACTTCTGTAGTTTGGGTAATTGGGAGAATAGAAAATGGCACATACCAGACAAATGGCTCAAACAAAACTGGATTTAGAGACCAGTTTAGAGAATCTTGGCAGCTGTGTTCTCCTTCTCCCAGGTCTGCACTCAAACACACTGCTTTTCCAGACAACTTAGTGTGGTACCTACCACTATGCTTTGGTAGCATCACTGTTGTGATACGGCACCAGGGCTGTCCAGCTGGCACTGTAGCTTTCTCATTAGTCCCACGAGTAAGATGAAATATGCTGGTGCTTCAGTCTTCTCTGTGCTGAGATGTTGCCCTGGACTGATGTCAAAGTAGCATCCCCTTTAATGTGGACTTGGTTCTAAATGTGCTGATGCTAAAAATGGCCTATTCCAGAAACATTTTTATGCTATCATAAAAAATTTTCAATACCAATGTCTTCAGCATCACTAAGACAAAAGAAAAGGAGGGAGCACTGTGCTTTTATAAGGGACTTCACCTCGTGTGCCCTTGTCTCATGCGTCCTTACCTCATTAAATGGGTAACTAAAGGATGTTCAATTGCAAGGACTTGACAGACTCTTTATTAGAGATAATCCTTCAGTTGGTTTAAAAATAAATTAATCCCAGTAAGAGCAACAACCACAAAAGCAGCAATAGATGTCAATTGAATTAAATACCTTGGCTTCTTTTGTATGCTCAGAGATCTGGCAGGCAGCTTTGAATGAATTTTATCATTCTGTTTTGCTCATTTTCCCATAGCAGAATCAGTTTGGTGGAGGGAACTTAATGTTATGGTTTCTGAATCAATGCAGTCACTAAGCAAATACTATTGTAAAGTGTTTGTTAATAATGGAGGTACGAAAGCTAGCCAGAATATGTTTTAGCTTTCACTTGCCACTTGTTTTAGCAATTCTGAATTTAGGAAAATTATCATTTTAGTTTGTTAAATGGTTTGGATTTCCTATTAAGCCACTGAGAAATAAAAGAAGTTGGATCTCTTGGTGCCATTTTAACTACTTTGGTTTAGAGACAGGTACAGACTTTGTCAAAATACTTGGCTGCATAATTCCTGTAAGAGTAGCAAGTCTCAGTAAAGATAAAATGTGAGTTTGAATAATTCTTGTAGTTTTATTTCCTTTAAGAGCAAGAAGAGTAAGTAATATCTCAATCAGATCTTCTTATTTTTCATTTTTCATCAATAACGTGTAGGGTGAATACCACTAGTATAGCATTTGTGAATTAAAAATATCCAGATGGTTCAACTTGAAACTGTTGAAAGAAAAACAAGCAAACAAGAAACCCCCAGCATAAACCAACTCAGGAGCTTGCTTTAAAACTCTGCATCTTGTTTGTTTTAGGAGAAAAGGCTAAAGGAAAAAGCAGCAAGGAGGGAAGCCAGGAATAACAACGCACAGGTAAGGATTTTTGTTGTTTTAATCAAACTACTGGTTGTGGCTTTGAAACTGTTTAATTATTTAATTCCTGGATTGATAAGCAGTGTTGTGATTAGTGACTTTAAAGGCATTTTCTGTTTGCTTGCCTTTTCATACTCCCTTGCTCGCATGTGGTTACAATGACTACTGTGGAAGGATACTGAGAAAGCATGAATGTGTGTGTTTGTATAAATATATAGAATGGATGGAAGTCATTTGGAATTGCAGCCTCTTTAATCTGTGTATAAAGTGAGTCACAATTTCAGCTGCAGTGCTGATGCCATTTTTCTTTCTCTGAGTGCCTGGCCGTGTTTGTAACTTTTTTGGGGGGTGTGGGGTGTCAAATCTCATAAACCTGTTTCTGCTGAACTTTTTCTTTAAACAGCAGATACTTACATTGAAGTTTATTCCTTCTCCTTGTTAGACCCACTAATAAAACCTCTGCTATCCTTTTCTTTGAATATAACTAATTTTCTGAAAGGCTGTTCTAGATTTTAGTATTGCTTGTGATAAACTGCAGTTTCATTCAGCTGCAGTGTTTTTTTCAGAATATGGACATAATAACGTGTGTCATTTCTCATGCTGCATCTCCTTACGTTACACATGAATAGTTACAGTTTGTTCCTGGCACTTAGGAAATAATCTTACTCCCTTTAGAAGATCAGTATTGATCTTTGTCCAATTCTTGCAAGCTGGCCTTGTGCTGGGTGGCTTAAGTATAGGAAGATGCTTCCTTCTGTAGTTCTGAAGAGGAAAGTAATTACAGTTGAAGATGAAAAGCCTAGTTATACTAAGTATTAAGTACAACTCTGTCTTCAGAGATGGCAAGCTGTGAGAGCTGTTGGCATCATGACTCCCCAATCAAGCAATAGAAATTTTCTGCATGTAATTGAATGTATAGAGATGCATGCTTTTTAATGCATTGAGCAAGCATTTTAGGAAAATTATGGAATGAATGATTAACAAACATCTTAATATAGGGAGAAAACATTGATCAAATCAGGCTGTATTGCATTCATAAATGCTGCTTGTTAATTTTGCCTCTTTTCTGGGGAATAAAAAAAAAACCCCAACCCAATGCCATGTTATTCAGCAGCTGGAAAAATAAACCCATTCATTTCGAAAGGATGTACTTGCTGGTGAACTCCTATTCTATTGTGTGACAGGCAAATGGATCTCTCTGTCCTGCTGGAAAATTAATGGAGTTGATGTCTGTTGAGGATTGATCTGTCCATGTGAGGGGTGTGTGTCCATAGGTTAAATGGAGAGCCTCAGCCCCAAAACTGCGTAAGATAAAACCACAGTTTGATGCACTTCTGTCCCTCTTCTGTGCACCATTTGCACTTGGAAAGCTGAGTTACTAGTCCTTATCTAGTGTGAGGTTGGCATATGCTTTCTGTGAGAGTACCGACTGCGCAAACGTGCTACTACTTTGACTTAATTTTATTGCTGAAGCGCTTAGCTCACTCACTCTCTTCAAGAAGGTGCAAGCCTCGGGAGCTGACATGTCTCCTTGATGAAAACTGTTGGGCTCTTTCTCTTATTTAGAGGCTTTTTTTTTTTTTTTACAGAGCTATGTGCAGCGAGTCCTGGGGTTCATTTCAGGGAAAATGCTTCCACTGGGAAAGGCTGCCAGCTTCGAGCTGGGCCATTCGTGCCTGGAAGTGGAAGGGAGCAGTAGACAGTAGATAAAGGTAGCAGTTTCCATCTGCTAGGTGTCTGAGGAATTAATTAAGAATACCTCCCTGCTTCACAGAATCTTGGAGATGAAGCCACAGTAGCTGAAGCTCTCCGTAGTCCTTGTGGGATATGACTGAAGCAGCTCCTATGAGACATGCAGGGGGGTAAAAATAAGGAGGAAATGGTGAAACACAGAAACCATTGAAACCAAATAGTTTAGGAAATATATGCTGCCTAAATCAAGAGTTCCAAAATGTTTGCATTCTCACTAGTGCTTTCAGAATATGGCTTGTGACCCACTTACTCTGCCATGCACAACTCCTTTGGCAATTAATAGCTTTTTCCTTCAAGAGAATTAAGGAGAACCAAAACAGCAGAAAAGGTATTTTTAGCTATCTTAACGCAGTTTAGCAGCTGGAGGAAAGGGCTAGATCAACAGTTATGAGCAGCCAGCTACTGCAAAGCAGCTGTGGTCATAATTTTTAGTCCACGTCTACCCGTTGTTTTATTAGCTGTGTCTCTCTTGCATTTTAAGCTCCTTAGGTTACAGAGTATTACGTATTATCTTTCAGCCCACCAGGTCTGACATGACCAAAATGGCAATTTACCACTCTAAATATTAAGTGATAATTACTACTTCTGGATCTCTGCTTTAGTGTAATTTAGTATAATTATTTAGTTGTCCTGTTGCTGGTTGTGCTCTGTGGCTGACTGGACAAAGCCTGGCATGTTATTCTCATGTACGCTGGTTTTCTACAAAATGAAAAGGAAATTTATTTGGAATGAAAATTTTATGGTTTACAGTTATTTATTTTCACCCTTTGAGACATATGCTTGTGGGATTTAATCTCAGTCTTAATTTAATCTTACATTGTTGGACTGCAAAACTCTTAGTTTAGGATTTTCTGTACTGCACACATTCATCCCTTTCCTGTGCTGGGAATCGTGACTTCCTGACATTTTTCACTTACTGTACATATAATTTTTTAACTCATGGCCTACCCTTTTTAGTAACAGCTTTTCTTCAGTTTTGGGAAGGAAGGGGAATATCTCCATTTTAAGTGGGTTTTTTTTTTTGCCCTTTTTTGTTTGTTTGTTTTTTTGGTTTGTGAGGTATTTTCCTTTCAGTTTTAATGCCTTGCACAATGGCAGTTTTTTGTCTCTGTGCCAATGAAATGGAAAGATCACAGGGCCTCCTGCTTTTTCTTCTGGAGCAATCGCTCACAGGAGCAATTGCAGAGAAGGTTTTGCTCAGCCTTCGCAGCAGGGCAGGCTTACTGCAACTGGAATTGGACAACCAGATTCTGGCACACTCTGCTGAATGTGCTTGAGCAGGGGATTAGATGAGTAGGTAGCTGCAGTGTTATTGACTCCACCTTGGATAAATTCCCATGCAATAAGTACACTGAGTAAGAAGTGAAGGCTCATAAAGAATACTTCAGAGAAAGTATTTATTGTAATTTATGTTCATTAATTAAATTTGAGTGCAAAAATCTGTGTAAAAAGATAAAAGAATTTTTTTCTTGTATTCCTGTTGCAGAATTGAAAACGTAGGTTTTGGGGGATATTTTTGCCATCAGATATGTAATTGTCTCCCAGTTCAGGAGAGTCTGGTGAGATACTTACAAATGGAGTGTTTTAAGATGACAAAAGCATGTATTTTTTCCTCACTCAATGCTTCTGAAATTGCAGTCCTCTAGCCCTCAAATGAATTTTGATACTGTTTACTTAACGATGGTCTAGAGAAAATTAGGCAACTGTGTTGTCTTTTGACCAAGAAATAAAGCATAGTGCAGAAGCAGCAGCTATATAGGCAGCTGCTCTGAAGCTGTAGCTTGTGGGGGGTTTACTTGGTGGAAACATCCCCTGTCCTCAAGCAGGACGTCCCTGCGCCATGCACAGCTCCGCTCTTGACTTCACTCTTTTACTTCTACTAATCTATCACATACTGATTTCTTAGTATACATAAAAGACTTATTCTCAGTTTCAGCCAGCATTTAAAGGTCATTGCTGTGCATGCAACTGTTAGCTGCAATGAAGCCGAACGAGATTTTATTTCTCTTTAGTGAGTTTAGTGTTTTACTATCCTGGTGCCTTAGAGCAGTATCAATGTGTTAAGAATTATGAAGTGAGGAAGGTTTTGGTTTCTTTTAAAGAAAATTATTTTAGTAGTAAAGGCACTTTCCAGGAGCAGCTGAATAGATCTGTGAGTTGGGGTGGGAATCAGAGCAGGAGTCAGGAGAAGGTGCGGTTTCCTGCCCTGGCACTGACATGCTTTGATTCTCAGCTATCAGCTCCCAACATCATGCA
The DNA here is from genome assembly GCF_037157495.1 of Lathamus discolor. NCBI lineage: Eukaryota > Metazoa > Chordata > Aves > Psittaciformes > Psittacidae > Lathamus > Lathamus discolor. The sequence continues at coordinate 111,016,678 of NC_088887.1, read as the reverse complement.
TGAAATGATAACTAGCCTCTAAAAGAAGGCATCAGTATCTACTCAAATTAGTTCGAATAGCATCTGTAAGTAGTGCCAGGAGGTAAAAGTTGCTCAGTTGTGAAAGTTTGGGGCATCAATTCAGCCATAGGCAATCCTTTAGCAGTTCCAACACGCTGGCATGCAAAGCAAACCAGAAAAACCTGAGAAAGGGCTGACTAGCAGACCAGAGGCTGCTTATCCAAGGTCCTTAAGAAAAATGTAGCTTGCTGAAACGCTAAGGAAATCCAGCTTGAACACATACTCCTTAGTGAGAGGGTTTTCTGGTTTTGGAAAAGAATGAAGAGGACAAGTCATTGGAATAAAGTTGAGAATGGGGATTCTTATCAGGCAAGAAAACTGAACTCTTCTGAGAGAGACCCAAGTGCTCAGTTGTCAGGGGCACTTTTTCTTAGGAATGAATTCTTGCTGAATAATTTCAGGGCATTAAAGAAACAACAGCAACAGCAGGGTAATAAGTATGCTTTGACTTTTCGCATGTCCTCTCTTTCTCCCCTGCCCTCTGCCCAACATATTTTGGCATTCCTAGAGGAATTAGTACTTGTGTATTACATTTTACATATTTTTTAAAATACATTCATGATATCCTTAATATATATATAATTGAAGACATTCACAAAGTCACAATGAACTTAGGAATCTTTGTACTCTGTTATGGAGTTACGTGAGCACATCTACAAAATACACCTGAGTGAGCAGCAGGCACATGCTTAAAGATATGACAGATTTAGAATGTATAATCCTCAATATTGCATTCTGTTTTCTGCACCTTGTGCCATGCTCTATTGAGATTTTAACCAGGAAAAAAAACACTTAAACCCACAATTTTCTATTAATCGGATTTGAGATACACTTGCTGAACATAGCTCAGGAAATCTTAGTGTCAAAATTCAAACAGTAAAGGGATAGCGTCACATCTCTTGGGTGGCTATTGCTAGTAATCCACTGGGAGAAATATAATCTTTAAAATATGATGAAAATTTTGCATCCACTCTGTATTGTTCCTGTACTTACTGAAACTGACTTATATTACCCATCAGGGCTGATTCTGCCTTGAATTTCCTTTCCCTTGAGATCTAGCCCATGACCTGGTGTTCAGGGTGGAGGCTCCAGGTTCAATGTGGATATGAACAGTAATTTCAGTGAAAGGGGTTTATAGGAGTAAAGGAGGAATTTGGTCTGTGCCTCCTGTGAATACAGGTTTTCAAATCCCTTTGGTAAGTTTATCTCTGAGTGTTCTTGGGAAAGTCTCCTGGGATGCCCTGCATACTGATTGTTAATGGTGAAGGTACTTTGGTTCTGGATCACCTCTCATGACTTTGTCATTGATGGTGTTGAGGAGCATTTGCTTTAGCTTCATGCCGTTTCTGGAGCTGGAGCAGGGTTTCATGGCTAAATCCTTCTAGCAGAAGGTAGATCTGGAGCGTGTTCGTAAAGACTTAAGGAGAGGGTTATGTTGTCCTGATACAGCTTCAGGACAGGTTACACCTGTTTGATGGTTGCAAAGGACTTAAACTTGCTCTTCCTCAGTAATTAGTATCACTTCTGCAAACCACAAAGAACAGCAAAAAAAATGAAGCAGTGATACTTCTGTTCAGCTACAAAATCTTCCAGTATCTTGTGTGTGGAGCTTACAACTGAAGTTATTGTGTGAATTGGGTCCCTTCTTACTTAAAACAATTTAATTAACTTTAGTTTAGGAGTACCTCTGGTCTGTTATCTCATGTTCTGTATGCATACCCAAAAACTGTAAGTACCTTTACTTCCTCATTGCAAGTTTGCCTGTGTATTGTTTTGAATTTCCTTGAGAAGCTCTGTGGATAAACAAAGGAATTTGGAATGTCAGCATTTTAACTTATTAATATAGTAATTTCAAACAGGCTTCTTATGGCAGAATCATGATTTCAAATTCAGGTTGCTAAATGGAAAATAAATTGCTGATTCTGAACTACTTGTATTCTGAAATATTTTTAAAATCAATGTATCTTACAATATTTAATATCTGAAAATGGGTGTTATGTGCCTGTAAGGAAATGTTGCTTTTTTTTGCTTTCTGAAAATGTCAATAATTACAGTTAATATAGCACTTAAATTGCTTTCAGTAAAGTTCTGCTTTTTCTGCAACTAAGAATGTATATGATTAGCCCGATTTCTGTGTCATTCCTCTGAACAGGTAACAAGGAGGGATTCTGATGGATTAGTTGCCAATTATGCACACTTTTGTGAATCTTTCAATTGCAGCCACCAGCACACTGAAGATTTTAAATATATTTGTCAGGTTGGCCATTTAAACTATTTGGCCATAGTCATAGCAATTGAATTTTGTGAGTGTAATATTCACAACTGTTTGTAATCACATGTGGTATGTGATGGCAGTCTGCTGCTCTGCACACAGTAAGCTGGTGATTTACCTGTTGCTGAGGTGATTTCTTCATAGTCATGGCAGAAGCACAGATTACAGGGGCTGTGGACCTTGCACATGCCTCCTTATCCCCTGAAGGTCTGCTGGGAAGAAGTGGATGCACAGTGGATCAACACAAATGCATCTTCATTACAGTGTCTGACATTCCTATACTCTGTGCTTTGGTTTGTATTTGCTTTCAAATTTATGGTCAAGAGAAGAAACTTTTTTTTTTTTTTTCCTTAAAATGTTTTCTTATTTGGGGGAGTTGAAGTTCCAGGGGAGTTTTTGATGATAGATGTAATATTGGATTTGTAAAAGCAGGGGAGCAGGATTTGTGGTATGTTAGGGAGCACAAAGGTTAATTGTCTGACTTGATTGCAGATGGTCTTCTTAAATTTATAGGACAGTCACAAAGAAACTTCTCCAATAGGTAGGCTAAACTCCAGAAAGATTACAGTGTAATTCATTATTCTTTATGGAACTTTTGTTTCTAGAGTGTCCATGTAAATTTGATAGCATTGGAACAGGAGCTTTGGAGCCATCTTGGACTTCCACTGCTGAGCTTCAGAGTTTTCAACACATTAGACTAAAAAAATTTGTTTATTTCAGAATCAACAATATTTTGGCATATGGAGAAAAAAACCTTAGCATTTTCCTTATTAAAGACTTAGACTATCAACATTGCAAGTTTGCAAATTGAAATAAGTATGTCCCAACGTATATGCATTTCTGTCTTCTTCTTGAACTATGTGTGCTTTGTTGTAGTTTATTTAGATTGCATAGTTACAAATAACAGAAGTTGTGGGATTAAGGAGTGCTTTGGCACCATTCCGCCCAGGCTCTTGAATGGGCATCAGCAAATAACTGAGTGGCTACTTGAGTCACTCTCTGAGCTTCCCTTGATCAAGGGAGATAGCTATTAGTCCACTTCAGTTTTCGTCTTTGCCTGTCTCTGTGGAGTTTGGGAGCCAGATTCCACCATCAGTTTTTCCCTGCATATGGGAGTATGATGGAGTGCAGAGAAAACAAAATTAGAGCTCTGTTAGTCCTGCACAAATGCTTTTCTGAGGCTAATGATTAAGCCCCAGTAGCTAAGGTTATATACATTTTTCCATATGAATCCACATTTAATTAATTCAGGCAATGAATTTCAGTTCAGTGCATCTTGAAAAACAGTAGGTATGCAAGAAACCAGACAAGGAACTTCTTGCTCATGGCAAAGTACAGACACATGTATTCAAGGGTAAAGACCTTCCCACCTGACCTTCAGATTTCTATTTCAGCATTTACTGACTGTTTTCTTGCTAACTGTGTATTATCATGGTCTGTAAACTTAAATAGGGGAAGAAGAGCACACTGGGACTTGGCTTTGTGATCACTGTCTGTCAATACATAAGCATTTCATTTTTGAATATGCTCTCTTGTAAAGGTGGCACATGTACATTTTAAACATAACTAGCCACTTCAGTGTGGTTTGGAATTTATCAGTAAAATAGCATCATCTTCTCTTCTTGGCGTCCAAAATTTCTTCCATTTCTTCACTGATTTGACACCGTCCTCAACAGTCCCAGTCTGAGCAGAACACAAATGTTCACTTTGAGCCTGCCTGACTCTAGCCAAGAAGTAAGAAGCAATGTATGGTCCTGGAGCAGCACGTAACACCAGCTTGAAAAGAAGGGGAGTGGCTGGGGGAACATGGCTGTTCTAAAGTGTTGTAAACCATCCTCTAGGCAGTTTTATCTTAGCAAACAGACTCCTGTAAGAAGTTAATTGTAATGGTACTTTATTTGTTAATCTGATCTATACTACTAGTTAATAGTGTCTACTAACCAAAATTTGAAATTTCTTTCCCTCTGAAGTGCGAAATCTAAAGCTGCTACACTAAGCTCATTTGTTGTGTTCCATATATGCTTTGAGCAGCAAATCAAGTTACTAGTGTGGTGTTCTTGTTCTTTTTGCCTCTCCGAAGTCTTTTGATACCTTGACCAACACAGTGAAGCAGAATTGCCTGGAACTGAACTTTTGGACATCCTAACCCTCTCTTCTGCTTCTACCCTCAATCCTGAAAACATGAGAAACCCCAAACAAACCAGAAGTGACGACCTGAGGCTTGCAGCAGCTTTCACACAGACTTTTTATTTGGGAAGTGAAAATTCCTTCTGGATCAGTAGGTCTTCTTTGGTTCAGTTGTGAAAAGCATGTGTATTCACATGGCTGAATTCTGTCTATAAAATATTATGCAGATGGTTGCATTTCACAAGTTAGCTGTATCAGGCTATTCAAAATTGTTTATTTTGCATCTTCATTTGTTCTAGTATTACTCTGAGCCACTTCCCAGCTTTCCTTATGTGTTTGAAACGTTGTTTATAGACTTCAGATGCAGGGACTCTGCTGCATATCTCAGGTATGGGCTTTTTAAGAATTGAGTTAATTTCCTGATGAGCAGGGGTAATCTTTCAGATGTGTTTTGATGATACTGAGATGCTCATGCAGTAAGGAATCATAGTTAAATTAAGCAACTCTGTTTTTCAACGTCCCCCCGTTTATATGCTTGAAATGTGTTGCTTGCAGTATTGTACGTAGTCTGCTATAGCTACTCTCAGCAGTTGTAATTGCTACTAGTAATGAAAATTGATTCCGTTACTGTTACCTGCATTCTGACTGATAATGCTGCAGTTAACATCTTAAAATTCTTCTGATGGCTGTTTTTTCAGAGTACTCTGGGTTCTGCAGTCACCAGGATTCCAGCTGCTTTATGCTGAATCTTACATGAGCACTGAAAGAAGAGGAAAAAGCTCTTAATGACTCTCAATATATCGTTTTTTTCCCAGAGTTTTGAAAGATTGAGTCTTCTGTCAGAGTCCTCCTTTGCCAGATATACTCAGTCAGGAGCTGTGCAGTATTCCATGTTTTACCACAGCGTGCAGTGTTTGTAATAGGTTTTCTGTTCTTTTTCACTATCACCTTCATTGATAAACCAAACAGTTTGTTATTAGGAAATGCTAAACTAGTAACTGACATGGGTGGTTATTTAAGAGACTGCATGGGGGCATCTAGTAAGCCCTGTGCTTCCCTCAAATGAAGTCCCACTGTTCCTTCATTGTAGAGGCAGCTGGAGAAGATTCAGTCTCTGTTACTCCTTGCACACGTTTTATGTTCTCACAAAAACCTCTTTTAGTGAGAGAGCATCAGCAAGGGTTCAAAGCTAATTAATTGTACAAAAAGCCAGAATTAAAGTTGTCAGTGCTTGTCCCTTGCTGTATAAATATAGTGATGCAGATCAGGAGAGACGACTGTTTCACCCTAGCTGCTTGCCTGTACTCCCAGCTGAGCCAGATCCTCAACTCAGAGTCTGGTTAGTGTTTATTAAGGAGTGAAGAATACTGTACATTTTCCAGCTATTCAGTGCTTTCATTTGCTTATGGTGGGAGTGCCATCTGCTAGATAAATGGATTTAACATCCTTTGACAAACAAGTATACATAAACTGTGAGATGGACTTTTCCTATCATCCGTATTTCTATCATTTATTGATTTCTTTGATTATTTTTCCCCAAAACTTTTATGTCTTTTGGTTGTTTTCCCCAGAATACTCAGACTTTATTTTTTGCTAACATTTATTTGCAAAGAGGAGTTGGATCCAGGGAAAGCAAGTTCTTACCTGGACTAGAAATTGTGATATATAAATTGTCTTTTAAACTGTACTAGAACTAATAGGGACTCACATGATGCCTAGTTTATTTGTTGTTGTGTTGGGTTTATTTTTTTTTCTCTGTAGATCCAGAGAGTCTCAGTGTAGTAGTGGAACTGTGTGCTGTTCTCGTCACCCTCAGCTTAAAAAGCATGCAGTAAAAAGATGTCCAGAAAACATGAGGAAAAACTTAAAAAAAGCCTGATGTTGATAGAGAGAGAAGACAAGTGGGGGCAGATACAAAGACATTTCCTGACTGACTGAAGTAAGAGAGTACACCTCTCTATTCTTCATATGGAAAAGACACAGAAGTGCAATTCCTTCTGAAATCACATTATACTGCACTGCATGACACAGTGTGGATGTGGATGTGTGTCTCCCTGGGCAGATGCCACTGAAAGTTGTCAGAATGTGATTGTGAAGCTGGACACAGAGAACATGGAACTATAGGGTGCTGTTCTCAAAGCTTATGCTTATATGTTAAAATGTTAAATTGTTTTGTTCCAATTCCAATTAGAATTGGTCTGTTGATTTGCATACGCTTTGTTTGCCAGACGTTTGAGATTGGGCTTCTTAACTTTGTTCTTTTATTTCCTTAGAGTTATTTCTGTCTTTGTTACCATTGGGAAGTGCAGTTTGCTGTATTCTCAGCTGTTACAAACAGTGGAGAACTGCAACTTGTGTTATGAGTTGATGTTCAGTTGGGGTGACTGTGCACATGCTGAACTCTACACAAAGGTTTTGCAAAAGTGTATTGTGGTATTCCTACCCATCCTTTTTCATGATGCTTAAAATTCCTCAAGATCTGGAAATAGGTTTGCTCAGTGGTAACTCTTTAGATGCCCAGATGTTACTGGTGATTTCTGTTTCATAGCTAATCACAGTCTGCCTTGACATTTGCACAGTATTTGCCTATAGTCTCATTTCCTCTTTTGTGTTTGTGCAGTTTCTTCTTATTTTGTTTGGTATTTGATTTTTCCCTTGTCTTAGAACTTCCATTTTAGTGAGGATGGGAGAAATTAGTG